>NC_092341.1:128790000-129398333 GCF_046630445.1 Rutidosis leptorrhynchoides
TTCAAGATCAGTGTAAGTGTCGGACGATGTTTTGGGAATATTGTGATTAGTATTTTCTTAAAGTAAATTGGTATGGTTTGACCATGATTATTTTCAACGGTAGTGAGATCTCATTAGTTGACAGTTATGACTATATACGGCGGGAATGTGGGCTGTAAACCATGTGAACTCTTTAAAGAATATGTGACTTTTGACTTAGAATTATGATTGGAACATCGTTGGAATTGGATGGTATGATTTAATATATTCCTATACTTTGAGAATTGTGTGACATTTGTACTTGACTATTGTAATCTCCAGGGATATGAATGGTAATGATGGGGTTAGTTATTGGTTGATGATATCATGTTCTGAGGGAACTATAACTTCTTCATTTAACAGTTGTAACTGTAGAGGATTTGAGTAGAAATGTCAGGATTTACCAGTGCATTTGCAATAGTGGATCAATTGGGTAAATTTGAAAAGTGTGATTGTGACAGGTGCGTTATTATACCGAGATAGTTGTAATCAGGTGATCTAGTTAGAAACTTTATGTTAGAATAAATTTGTATTAGTGGATTGTAACTTTCAGTGACCAGAGGAACATACTGTGATAGATTGTCAGACTTGATTACGGTCTTGCTCCGAAATACTCGAAATGAAAATTTGATTTAGGATGATGTATTACATCTGGCAAACAAAAATACATCATGGTAAATCATGCAGTAGTTTCGGGAGTCGGAGGAGACGTAACAAGTGACGAATAAGATGATAATTGATGTTTGGTATATAAATGGTTTCGATGGATTGTAAACTATAGTTTGATTATGTATATATGAAATCTTCTTAAAGAAAGAAACTTGATGGATAATGATTGATATTTATTAGTGGAATTTCCTTTAATGTCGGTTTATTGCGATTTTTCAGAGGATTTTGATCAGAAGTTGACTTTCAGATTTGGTATTGATCGTTGGACTGGGATTAGATATTGGTTTATTATTGGTTAAACATTGTTATATTGCGAATCTTGTTGGAGTTTTAACCAAGTGATAACCTTACTGAGGTAGTGTGTGGTGTCTGATTTGTATGCTGATGTTATCTGATGGATATAACTTGTTAATAACCGTATCATAATAGTATAAGTGGATATCCGTTAGTATAAATCATTGATTGTATGATTGAAAGTGGTCTGAGAATCGTGTTTGTAATAATTCTTATTGTTAAAGAAATGATCAGAGATATATTCTAGTTGACGGATTATTGAGTATATATAATAATAATATTCTTGCGAGAATTGTGGTTAAATTCTTAAATACCGGGTTAGTAATGGGTATGTAACTACAAATTTGGGTAAGTTTAGTGAACCAGTGTCGACATTGTGGTTCAGTAATTGCGGGAATTTATTGAACAAGTGTTTTCAAGTAATGTGATGACGACGAATTGATGGTTTAGATGAATTGAATTGGAAAATTCGATGGAGTTATCTAATGGGTAATCTCGTAACCTGATGATATGGTTTACATATGATGGATTAAAAGTGGATTTCCATTCGTCTTTATGATGTGCGATGTGCAATGGTCGTTCTAATGTACAACTTTTTGTGGAAAATTGAAGGAAACCAAGATGTTATTGATGATTGATGAGTTAAATGGTGAATAGTTACCTATGACTGGGAAAAAGTGTGAAAATTTATTAGAATCGATGATGGATCTATGTATTATCTATGTGTTGTTTCCTGTTTAAAAGGAGTTTAACGGTAAATGGTATTGAACTGATGAGTTGTTATCCTTTTATCTTAGAAATCGGATAGAAAATGACTTGCGCAGTTTTTGGAATATGATTGACCGATGGTACTTATTTATGTGTGCAAGAGAAGAGTGTGATACTATGGTCAATTGTGTAGTACATTGTCTGACTATTGTGTTGTATGATTGGAATTTAGCGAATTAGATGAATATCTGTTGCATGTACTTAGAAATTTTTAAGTAAAATAACTATGTAAAAGAGATAGATACTATGAAAAAATGAGTAATTTGTTGATAACATATGACATAGTGATTTGACATGGACCTTGATCTATGAAAGGACTGTGGAAATTGAGAATGCTGATTGTTAAGAACTACGAACTTTGTGGTAACCAAAATTATTATTGACGGTGTTTGTCATGAGAGTTAGTTATCCTTTACATCTTGTTAGAAACGGTGGTTGATTTTAAATGATAACGGTTTTGTTTTGGTTATTGATTTTGGTGAGTGAATTTGTTGATTTTGTTGATGTGAAAGACCCTGGTGGTGATTTAACCGACTATGTGTATTAGAGTACATGTGTATCGTACGTTTGACTAGCACTTAGATTAGAGAACGGTGAACGTGATTAGAACCAGTGACTTTGTTTGTTGTGGTAGACCAGATTCCGAGGACGGAATCTTCTTAAGAGGTAGATTTGTAACATCCTCAATCGAGCCTAGCTGTAAGATTACTAAATTGCCCTTAAGTTGCGTTGAGTTAATATATGCTTTAATTTTTATTGAATATTTATTATTTTGTTGATGATGTGGTTAGGACCAGTTTGTGACAAGGGTCACAGAACTGGTTTGTTTATTTAAGTTGGACTTCGTTTGGGTTGCCAAATGATGTACGAAAGGTATCAGATAACTGATAAATACCCGTGTGTTGTACAGTGTGGGAATTTAACCCAATTAAGATGACTAGTGCAGACCATTTCTCTCACATTCCAGAATTTTCCAAACACCTCGTTCTTCATCTTCTTCACCTAACAAAACCCTAATTGCTAGGTCTTGTTCTTGAGCTTAAATTAATCATAGCTTCTTGTTCTCTGTGATTTTGTGATCAATTTAAGGTAAGCTTCTCTTTGATTCATGTATTGATTCTTGCTTAAATTGGATTTTTGTGTTCTTGAGTAAAAAGTTGGGTTTTGATGCTTGGTTCTTGATCTTAAGTGTTTGTTGTACTTAATTGATGTTAGAAATATATTCTATATAGTTTATATGATGTTTTGGAAGTAGTTTTGGTGTTAGAACTTGCAAAAAACATGATTTTGGGTCAAAAAACGCGAAAACAGCGAGCTAGAATGTTCTAACAGCTCCTACACTTCTGACAGGTTACTCGTACGAGTGACCACGCATTTGAGGCTCAACCACGTGGTTGAAGACTCACTCGCACGAGTGAGGTCTCGTCCGCGCGATTGAGCACTGATCAGTTTTTGGAAAAATTGAAAAGGCTGTAACTTTCAAACCGTAACTCCTTTTTTGATGAATAAACTATTGTTGGACTCGTCTTCAAGTTTACTTTACAATGATAAGGTTTTAAAAAGATAGATCAAATTTATTTTGGTCAGAATAAGGGATTTTATTGTTTATGTCTTGTTTTGTACTCGTTTAGTGTCGTTATTGATTGAGTTTATGATGTAGGCTTATCATATAGTGAATATATGATGATATGTGTTAACTTACTATATGAATTGATGTTTATGTTGTACATTTTGAGTTGAAACCCGTTTAAACAGCTGCTGCTACTGTTCTTCATCACTCGCACGAGTGAGCCTTCACTCGTATGGTTAGGGTGATCAACCGTGTTATGAACAGTGCGAGTGAGTGGTTATGGAGAACTATTATTTTGGGTAAGATGATATGTACGGTTGGGATGTGACTCGTACGAGTCACTGGTCACTTGTGTGGTGAACCGTACGAATCATTTAATTCTTTGTTGGGTGTTAAGTCATAGACCAAACGTACGAGTAAGTTGTCAACAACACGGTTGAGTGTTCTCAAATGTGCGAGTGAGAGTGTTACTCGTACGGTTGGTGAACCAGTTGTTAAGTGCTTAAGTATTGGTATTTGGTGTTATTGTTTTGTTGTCGGGTTGTTATCGAGATAATATAACTAACTTGTGTATATGTCTTTCTCGGAGAAACGGAGAAAGAGAAGGTTCAGTGATTAGACAACTGAACACCTTCTCATTTGCTGGTCATCGGTGAGTGGGACTAAATGAAGAATATAGTATAGAGTTGCATTTTATATTATGATTGCTATGCTTGTTAGATATACTTATTGTTGTGGTTAGTTAGTACGTTGTGATGA
The DNA here is from genome assembly GCF_046630445.1 of Rutidosis leptorrhynchoides. NCBI lineage: Eukaryota > Viridiplantae > Streptophyta > Magnoliopsida > Asterales > Asteraceae > Rutidosis > Rutidosis leptorrhynchoides. The sequence continues at coordinate 128,794,079 of NC_092341.1, forward strand.
CTGCATGTTAGTTAATGCTTGTCTGCTGGAGCCCAGTGCATCCCTATTTTGTGGTAGCCTCAGTAGGAGAGATCAACATGCGGGTTGGGTTTGATGTTAAAGCTAAGGGGTATAAAATACTATTAAATTTTACAAGGAAAAACTATTAAATACGATACAATTTTACACAAGATATTTATTTATTTACAAAATGGATATACTTAAACCTTGCTACAACGCTATAGGCAGTGTACCTAATCGTAGAGTAGTATAGTTTTTAGTAAGTCCGGTTCATTCCACAGGGAGACGGTTACACTATATTTTTATATAATTACATTTGTACAAAAATATATAAATATATATATATAATAATATATAAAAGGGGGGTTTACCGTTTAATGACCGGTTTGTCGATTTTATATTTTAAGCGAAGCGTAAAGTAAATTTAATTAACAAAATAAAATAAATAACAAAAAAATATAAATGACGAATAATTAAAGGTGCGATGAAATATAAAATAAAATAATTATGCTTATTTAAACTTCCGTAATCATGATGTTTGATGTTTTGATTTTAGTTTTATGCCCATGGGTTAATTGTCCTTTGTCCTGGATTATTTAATATGTCCGTCTGGTTTTTGTCCATAACAGTCCATCAGTCATAAATATAAAATGCGAGTATCCTCGTCAAATTATCCTTATACCCGAAGTCAAATATTCCAACTAATTGGGGACTTAAACTGTAACAAGGTTTTAATACTTTGTTTAATAATTACACCAGGTTATCGACTGCGTGTAACCCAAGGTTTTAATACTTTGTTATCAATTATGCCAAGTATCCTTGTACATAATTTCACCCCTGTTTTAATAATTCTAGTGACTATTAATCCATTCCCGTGTCCGGTTAAATGAACTATTATTCGTACATATAAATTCCCCGCCATCGTGTCCGATCGAGTGTATATGGTTATTTATAGGGAAGTCCAATTGTAAATCTTTATATTAAAATTAACAAACTATCATTTAGTTAAACAAATATAAAGCCCATTAATAGCCCATAGTCTAATTTCCACAAGTGTCGTTTTTTTGTCCAAACCCCAATTATGGTACAAAGCCCAATTACCCAATTTTAATATTTTTAGCCCAAATCATGATTACTTCGTCTTAAATAAGCATAATAATAACTTAAGTACGAGATATTAATTTAAAAAGGAGAACATAGCTTACATTGAGTATTTATCGCGTAGTGTTACACGGACAGAATTTCGACTTCAAAACCCGTAAAATAACCGTTACATAACCCAAACTAACTAATATAAACCTACCCTATACTATATATATTATATATATATTTATTTATTATTTATTACAGAGTATTATTATTATTGTGTTGGTGTGTTTAAAACTCGGCAGAAAACATTGATATTTATAGGACATTTCTGAAATTTCAAACTCCGCGAGTTGCGGCACTTTTACCCTTCAAACTCCGCGAGTCGCGAAGTTTGAATTTCCAACTCACATGATTTTGGATCTTTGCTTGTCGACGTTATTAAATAATAATATAATATATAAATAATTTTAAGAATTATTTAAATATTATATTTTATTTATGCGCATAGTTGACTTGTAATTTTTGTACCGTTGCGTCGCGCGTTGAGAGTAGACTCATGTCCAGGTTCCGAATTTTCGAACGTCCTTGCGTATTATTTTATATCGTGTACTTTGCGTTTTGTAACTTGTACTCTTGTAATTTTTAGACGTTTCTCATCAATAAATTGAACCTCTTGGATACTTTGTACTTTTGAGCTTTTTGGCCGTTTGGGTCTTCAATTCGTCGAATCTGCCTTTTGTCTTCACCTTTTATTATTTAAACGAATATCACTTGTAAATAGAATAATTGCAACTGAAAACTTTACATATTGGAAGGATATTGATACTAAATATATGTTCATTTGGAGTACTATCAAATATCCTACACTTGAACGTTGCTTGTCCTCAAGCAATACATAACTTGAAATAATATAATACATCACACGAATCACTTCTTTATTCTTCACACTTTGTACATCAGTGATTTTGATATGGCGGTATGAACAATGGTAGTAACGATGTGGTTTACAGTCCCACATGACTATGAAAATTTAGATCCTTAAGGAAATTGGATTTTTGTGAAAACATTTGATCTTTTGAAAATTTATTCTAGCTTTTATCCTAGATAAGTTTTCTGGAATAACCCTTCACCGGTGTTTGCAAAATGTTTTTGTGGGTTTTGTGGGTTTCAGATTTGAAAATTTTGGCTCAAAACTTATGGTTTTGTGTCACCCACTTGCTAACGTTGTATTAGGAAAGCAACACGTCCAGTATACTTTCTCCGTATATTACCTTTCGGTAAACTACCGTCCGGTTGTAAAGGAAAGCGTTGAACAAGCAACTGTTAAGGCAATGTCCCCTGACATGCTTTTAATTATGGTCTATAACGTGTTGGACGCAATTACTATCTTTTGTAGAAGCAATAGTAAAGCTCACCCTTATAATTTTTCGGTCTGGCACAAGGTCCTGTCTTCGACCATGCTATGCAACCACCGTTCTTACGGTTGACACCCGATTTGGTTCAGGTGACCTAATGAATTCCAGATGAATTCCTAGGATTTTACGTTCAATGGTAATGAACGCATTGAAAATAGGTTTTTAGAAAACAAATCGGTTTATAATTTTGATCAAAATATTTTCTCGTTCAAGCTCGAGTTTAGATATCATCGAATTCCATGAGTTTGTAATTCTCAATCTTTAAGGTCAATCTCAAGGATTGAGTAATATCAGGCTTAAAAGCTGATTTTTAATCTTTAAGGAGATTATCCTTTCTGGGGGTCTGATTCATTAGTCTTATCAAGCTAATTTGCACGGCGCCCTCCCCATTTTACGAGACAGATCCTCTCATGGTTAGGATAAGTCTGACCACTTGGCGACCCTGTTTGATGCTGAGGTCCGTGGATTTCCTGCTTATTTTAGTGATGACTTTTCTAAATTTTTTGTCAACCTACAGCTGGTCTGGACGACAACTTCCTGACCTAAATCAAGAAGCGGGTGTCTTTTTTGGAAGACTTTACTTCCTTTTAATGATGGAATTGATTCATCGTGTAGATCCATCTTTTCTTTCAAATATATTACAGTAAATCGGGTAAAACTGATTAAAATCGTCCAAAACAAAAGTACCTGCAATAACTTTACACAAACATGTGATAGATAGTTTTTAATTGAATAACTTGGTACATTCTCCCCACACTTAGTTTCCTTCTTTGCCTTTTTATTCTCCTTTATTCCATTTTAAATGAATTCAATCATTTTAGGGTGTTTCTCAATTTATGTCCTTTCCGAGGTAACGATAATTTCGGTATTAACACCTAATTTTCATCATTCATAAATATGTATAAACATGATTTTGAATTCATTTATTTGAAAATTTTTAAAATTTTCACAAAATTTGGCAAATAAACTAAGTGCAAACCCGAGAGAATTTATAACCTTTTCCCACACTTGAGATCATGCAATGCCCTCATTTGCGTGAAATCAGACTATAATTATAAATTCACGAGGGTGATAAGTGTAGAAAAGTGATTAAAAATACCCAGTTTGTAATTACAAAGCTCGTCGAATGATAGATGGCGCGCCTCATCGTTCATTCCTTCTTGTTTTATCACACATGTTTTTCTTCAAAAACGGTTGCTTTTCTGGACTGTTTGCTAATTTTTGAAAATGTGTCTTTTACCCTAATAGTGCATTTTTATTAACTAGTTATGCACTAACCCGAACCCCTAATTTAACGTTAAGTGGGGTTAGACTTCCCCACACTTAGCTGACGACATGTGAAGTCGGTAGAATAAGTACCACGAATTAGAATAGTGAGCCAGTTATTTACATCTCGGGTGGTGTATAATATATCAATGGGTTTAAAGTTTAGACTCTACCGATCGTCACTACTTAATTCTTTTTTAAGTGTAGCTTTTAGTAAATGGATATGTCTCTTTTCTAGTTCTTGGTCAAATGGATCGATATACATCGACATACATATTATAGGGCGGACAATTCCTAACATTTCCTTCCGTTCATTCTCGGGATCAAAGGTTTCACCTCTATTACCCAATTGGGTGAAATTCGAGGTGTCATTATCTATTACAGCTCGTAGTTCATTTCCGGTGGATGACTCGTCTATTGAGAATATTGGGTTGGAAGGTTGTGGAATGGTGAATTTCGGGATCAAAGCAAATTCTTCTTCATTAATGGTACTTATTGGTCTCACCATATATATAATATATATATATATATATATATATATATATATATATATATATATATATATATATATATATATATATATATATATATATATATATATATATATATATATATATATATAGGGTAAAATTTTCAACGTTATCGTTTTCTCAAGAGTACCAATTTGTCACCCTTACTTCTTCTTCATTCATTGATGGATCGATGATTTTGTCGATAGAGGCTAATGTGTCGATATGTTGTGAAATTGGTAAAACTGAATAAAAAGTATCATCGGGATAGTTGGTGATTTCGGTGCTCTCGAATTCATCAAAATTCGATGATATAAAATTTTCTTGCACAATACTCCTCAGATCAACAGGTGTGTAATCTGATAGGGTTTTAGCTTGCCGATTTACAAACTCTCTCATTTGTTCATTTTGAGCATCAAGTTCTTCGAGTTTGATTTTCATATAATCTAAAGAATTTTCAGGCACATAATTTTCCTCGTCTTCTGGTTGTTGAGTTTGGATATATTCTTGTGAATAATCCCAATTAGAATTGTATTCCTCATAATCGTTCCATTCAGGTTCCATGGGTCCATAATTTTCCATAGGAACGTAATAATAACATTCTCATGTTGAGTGATAATCTCCACATATTTCACAACCAGTTATTGTTTCGTCATTCGTGATCCAAGATTGACCGAATGAATTGTCATCAACACCTGTTTGAGAGTATTGATGAAATTGATTTCGGATGTCATAAAGAGTTTCTAAGATATTTTCGAGATTTTCCATAATGCGTTTATTACCAAATTTTAGCTACAATGTGGTGCATTTACTAATTATCCTATTAGTTATAAAAAATAAAAATTATATAAGTTATCAAATTAATAGACTTTTCTGCTTTTGCCCACGTTTCGAATAGCCAATAGATGCAGCAGGGAGCCAGAACCCTTTAAATCGGAAGCTCACAACTCAGCCACTAACAAATCCAACTATTACTACAAAGCAGAAAATTTGGATGTCTATCAATTTAACCGATTAAAATAATTTTTCGTTGAAATTTTAAAGAAATTATAGAGAAGAAATAGATAAAATTTCTAAGTCCTAAAAACTAGCGTGTCGAGAAATAAGAAAGAAAAAGAGTGCGCGTCGAAAAAACGTCGAAAAATAAAAATAAGAAAGAAAAACGTCGAAACTTAAAAGTCTATATCCAAAACGGCAATAACTTAATTAGGCACTAAAATCTAAAAACTGCGTCGCAAAATTCTGAAGCGCCTAAATTTTAATCTAAAGAAAAAGCACTTAAGGGCTTTTACGGCAAAGCCTAAAAATCTAGAAATAAAAATAAACTACGGCAAAAACTAAAACTTAAAACTAGCTACGAACAATAAAAATACAAATATTATGCTAAAAACAAATAAAAATAAACAAAAAATACAAATAAACTTAAAGTTGTAAAAAGTATAATTTTTATAAAAATATTATTTTTATCTTTATTATTTTATAAAAGTATTAATTTTTATTTATAATAAAACTAATTAAAATACAAAATACAAATTAATTTAAAAACTAAAACTAAATATTAATAATAATAAATTAAATAGGGTTTATAAATAATAATAATTAATAATATTCCGTAATTAATGCGAAATAGGATTTCTGGTCAGGCTGGTCAGGGCGGCTCCGCGAGTCGCGATGTCCCGTTCCAGAAAATCTCCGCGAGTCGCGGAGGTTGAAAATTTTTTTTTTTTTTTAATTTTATATTGTTTTTCTAAAAATATATATAAATATATTTATACAAAAATAAATTAAAAATATAGCGTTTCGCCGATTCCCCGGCAGCGGCGCCAAAAATCTTGATGTTAAAGCTAAGGGTATAAAATACTATTAAATTTTACAAGGAAAAACTATTAAATACGATACAATTTTACACAAGATATTTATTTATTTATAAAATAGATATACTTAAACCTTGCTACAACACTATAGGCAGTGTACCTAATCGTAGAGTAGTATAGTTTTTAGTAAGTCCGGTTCATTCCACAGGGAGACGGTTACACTATATTTTTATATAATTACATTTGTACAAAATATATATATATATATATATATATATATATATATATATATATATATATATATATATATATATATATATATATATATATATATAATAATAATAATATATAAAAGGGGGGTTTACCATTTAATGACCGGTTTGTCGATTTTATATTTTAAACGAAGCGTAAAGTAAATTTAATTAACAAAATAAAATAAATAACAAAAAAAATATAAATGACGAATAATTAAAGGTGCGATGAAATATAAAATAAAATAATTATGCTTATTTAAACTTCCGTAATCATGATGTTTGATGTGTTGATTTTAGTTTTATGCCCATGGGTTAATTGTCCTTTGTCCTGGATTATTTAATATGTCCGTCTGGTTTTTGTCCATAACAGTCCATTAGTCATAAATATAAAATGCGAGTATCCTCGTCAAATTATCCTTATACCCGAAGTCAAATATTCCAACTAATTGGGGACTTAAACTGTAACAAGGTTTTAGTACTTTGTTTAATAATTACACCAGGTTATCGACTGCATGTAACCCAAGGTTTTAATACTTTGTTATCAATTATGCCAAGTGTCCTTGTACATAATTTCACCCCTGTTTTAATAATTCTAGTGACTATTAATCCATTCCCGTGTCCGGTTAAATGAACTATTATTCGTACATATAAATTCCCCGCCCATCGTGTCCGATCGAGTGTATATGGTTATTTATAGGGTTGTCCAATTGTAAATTTTTATATTAAAATTAACAAAATATCATTTAGTTAAACAAATATAAAGCCCATTAATAGCCCATAGTCTAATTTCCACAAGTGTCGTTCTTTTGTCCAAACCCCAATTATGGTACAAAGCCCAATTACCCAATTTTAATATTTTTAGCCCAACATCATGATTACTTCGTCTTAAATAAGCATAATAATAACTTAAGTACGAGACATTAATTTAAAAAGGAGAACATAGCTTACATTGAGTATTTATCGCGTAGTGTTACACGGACATAATTTCGACTTCAATACCCGCAAAATAACCGTTACATAACCCAAACTAACTAATATTATTATCACAAGTAAAGAGTAGTCGGATTACTATGGCTGAGTAATGTAACCTAGAAACATCAATATATAGCTTACATAAGTCTATTTTTTCAGATCGACGCTCAGACAGACGCACTTATAAAGTAAAAGTCAACAAAAGTTAACTAGTCATGCAAGTCAAACTTGGTCAAGTTGGTCAAACTAAGTCAACTACATCAGTAGGTCATGTCAATGATGTCACAAAGTCAAACCAAGGTCAGATCTTAAGTTTCACACATTCATTTAGGAAATTAACATTTACTAGTTTAGTTATCGTACCTGTTCAGAACGGTCATGCAATCGGACAAGCATTGTTCACAAATGACACATCAAAAAACTATGATAAACTCCGGATCACAAGTACATGTCATATTATTTCTAAAAATACCAAGCACGCTGTTATACGATTCCTAGAACTCACGTAGTATGCAAAACTTTCTAGTTCAGTTTCTGTTCGCGCATCAGTTTCATAAAACTTCTTATTTAATCTATAAGATAGTAAATCATAAAAGGCCAATTGGAGTTTGTCAAAAACATTCCAAATTATCAGTGTTTAAAAGATCTAAGCAAACCATATAGCCAATTTATACAGCTTTGCCCATCAAGTCGGACTTTCTGATTTAGATAGAATCCAGACCTATGGTTTCGGCACGCATGTGACACATTGAAATTAAATTTTTCAGAGATATACATACAAATGAGATATGCTACATAACATCCATTTAGCAACATATCAGAAGCACAAGCTCCAAAACAATTTCTACTTCATGATTGACCATTATATGTACAAACGAGATAGATTCGATCATGTTCAGGTAGTCATTTTTGGATTCGATTATACGAGCATCTATAGACAATTAGCTCATGAGGTCTACATGAAATATTAAGTACTAATCATGTACTTTCCCGAATATAAAGTCTTATTTTCCATAAATCAGGTTAAGTGGTCATTTGACTCAAAATAAAATCGTTGTTTAGCAAGTTTTACCGTAAATGTTTAATCAATCATAAAATGAGTTTCACAATATGATATCCTAGTCCATTTTGTATCTTTTTCCACTATATATCCAATGAACACCATTTCATAAATTAATTCTAAAGACATAAATTGCAGTTTCCAGAATAAAGCATAATTACACGTCGAAAATTCGATTAAGCATAGATAGAGCTATACATAATGAAATCATGCGATTCTTGCTAGCAAAGTTATTAATTTTCCTATAGATTTATATCTATAAACTTTATATTTACAGAAAACAAACTCATCATATCAGTAGTATAGCAAATAAATTCATGATTTAACCTTAACATGCAATCCGAGCATTATAACGACAAGTAATGCATACAATTGCAATCAATTGAGCAATAGAACATCTCGACTACGTAATCAATAATAAAATTCAGAATTATAAGATTATGGTTATGCAAATATACCTCAAACAAGTAATCAATCGGTATTACTAGATAGAGAACGAGGAGATGCAACACTTTGATGTTGAAGGTTTAATCAAATAGCAAGTTTTGATGGTGGTTTTGTGGGGTGGTATAGTCGACGATCACGAGGGGGTGGGGAAGGGTTTTCTATCAATTGAATTAGGTTAATGAGAAGCCAGGGATTTTTAATTACTATTACTATTTATATTATTATTTAGGTTTTGATCTCAATCCACCAAGTCACTAGTGATCAAAAAAGTCCAATAAGGGGTGTTATGGGGGGGGGGGGGTGTCGGCCGAATGGGTCCATGGGGGAGTCCATGGGCTCAGTTTTGTTACTAGTGTGGGCTCGGGTGATCCGTTTCAAGTACCGTTAACTGTACCGTGTTCTCGGAATGTTAACAGATCGTTAAAACGCAATCCACCACGTTTAATTCATTAAATAAATAATAAATTAAATGAGTTTTTATTAAGTGAGTAATTAATACAAATAATTATTTTATTAAAAATCGAGCGTTACGCAGTCTCGTGAGACCTCTGTTGCAGTTTTCAAAACTGTATCGTTTTCTAAGTATATTAAATCATGAAATACATTTTCTGGTTAATATATTCATATATTAATTATAGTATTTCATCGTGAACCAATTATACATTTAATTCGATTATATACACAAAACGAAAGTAAGTACCGTTAAGTAACTTAACAGACAGTTAACAAAGCTTAAAGGAATTAGCAGGGTTATTATACAACCTACGCTATGGATTCCGCTAGTTGATCTTTCGTAATGGAAACTCTGACTGAGATACGTAGTACATGGTTGGCCTTGAGCTATTCTTGTGTAGTCACTGGCATTAAAACATTATAAGTATATTGAGGAGGCACAACTGTTTTAGTACTCTATACCTCTGTCGCGTACAACCAAGGAAGCTAATCTTCAGTGCGGATACAATACATTGCACCATAACGCGGTCTCAAGCATTGCACGCTGCTTGAGGGATTCTTAGTTAATTCTGGAACTATTTGTTTAAACACAAAAAGGATTGGACCATTAGGATAACCGAACATGTTTACGGAAGTTACTCTGTAACTTGGCCATGATGTTTTTGTATGGTTCTTCTCTTTTATTTAAGGCCCTAACTTATTTAATAAGTCCACTCAATAACGATAGCATCAGAAACACATTATGTCTTTCGAAACAGGGATGCCTTATATCTTTGCTTATGCTTAAGAAAGTTTAGACCTTAAGGATCGTTAATATGTCACCTCACTGGATGGCTCAGTTGATGATCCATCAGTGTTTGCATGTAGTTCATGTTTCCCAGTGACATGTATGTGCTCTGACAGGGGCGATAGGACCAGTATAATGGGTTTAAGTTTATCACCTATTCATGAGCTGACATTACACGTCTTCAGCTAAGTAACTGATTAAATAATAAAACGTACTTGACTTAACATTATCTGAATTACAAATTTTATATTTATCGCTTTCCTTTATTTAACTATTTATTTTAGAAAATAAAACACCTTAAATTTACCTTGCACTACTTCTTAGATTAATACACTTAGTGATAGTCCTACTACTACTAAAGGTTAGATTCTGTTATTTTCTTAAACGAACGACCCTAGGTCATACTTACCTTACTCACCCATAGGAAGGAGTAGTAGATTTAGGCCCAGAATGTTATAAATTTAAAACCCAGATTCCTACCGACTAACCTTGATAGACGGCTGGCGACCTAATGACACTGCCACAAAAATAAACCGTCCATTTTAGCCATATCAATAGGTTCTGAAAGAGTCATTTTAGATTATCTTTTCCTTTCTGCAGGTTTTCTTGAAGAAGCAGCAGCAAATGTGGTCAGGGTTTGAGAAGCAGTCATATATGGATTTTTTAGCTATTTTTTCATGAGAAGCAGTCATTGGTTAGGTAAGTGAGTCTTGATACCACAGGTGTAGCATTTTCTCACTTTTGGTTTTGGTTGCTGGTTGGGGATAGATGAGATGGAAGTCTTGTTTAACTGGTGGTTGTTATGGGTAACAGCCAGTAGCAACTAGTCGAGCTTTACATCCAGTAACTCGGTCATGGCTGACTTCGAAGATGACTCCTCACTCTTTGGGATTTTAGCTTTCCCTTAAGGGCAGTTTTCGGTTTGAAACTAGTACCAGCATTGTGGTTTATTTCTAATTTACCTTTGTATTTTGGTTTACTAGTATGGGAAGACTATGTTGACCTAGCATTTGAATTTATATCTGCCTAATTTATGGATACTGGCCGACCAGTTGAGATTTCAACTGTAAACTCAGAAGCTGTAGAACTTAGAGAAATTAGGGGATTAACTAGCTTGGGATTTCTTCTATTATTTTTAGTAATCTCTCTTTTAATCTTACATTCTTTTGGAGATATGTAGTAAACACTGGAGGGGTCAGTATTCTCATCATTTGAGGCACTGGCTTCTCGAGCTTTATCTTCATTCTCCAAGATATTTTTTATGGACGGTGGTGGGGTCTCTGTAGGTCTAAAAACTCTATTTGTCAAGATCTTTTTACCCTTAACTATCTTGGCAAAAGTATTTGGCCAGGCGACTTCAAGATCAGTTTCAATAACAAGGTCCATGAATGCAACTATTGCATGAGCAACAGCAGCATAGTCACCAGCAAATAAAGCTTCTACTTGGACAGGCACCTGCTCATTGACACACTTAGCAGCACGTCGAGCAGATGTACACCAAGAAACTACAACCTTTTTGAGGTTAGCAAGCTAGTTTTTGACTTCTGCTGCATCTGAGTGAAGAGATTATAAAGCATAATTTTGATTTTCACGTTTTGAAATTTCATTAGTTAAGGTGTTGATTTAATCATTTTTGCTTTTAAGTTTTTCATTTAAAGATTTGATTTCAGTTTTGAAAATTTCTTCACGTTTGTTGGCTCTGTAGAGATCAATTCTTAGATAGTTAAACATTTCAGCCTTTTCATCATCAGTATAAGTTCAAATATTTTTAACCTTATACAACATTTCAGATTTCCATTGAGGTGATTCCCTTCTTTGGTCTGCTTCTCTCATATCAGCTAGAAATGTACTACCATTATCTTCCTCATTAACTTCCTCATCAATATTTTTTAACCATTAAACACGAATTTTTACCAAATGAATAAACTGGTTTCATCCAAATCATGATGTTCTGCAACTAAAACCTTCTCTAGGTTCTTATCCATGTTTTTAACCTTTGATTTCTCCTTCAGCTGGGCCTTCATAGCTTTGTACTTGTTCTTGTACTTATCCTTTTGAAAATGAGTTGGCATATGTGGAAGGTTTTCCGGACATGCACTCAGATGCAATGTGTCCTACATTCTCACAATTATAACATTCAGATTTGGATCCAGCTACTGAATTGCTTGAATACCTATGTAATGACCTGCCACAATCGCTATTGACGCAGTCATTAACAAACGGTCCCACAATAATGGTTACACCCTCTATATGAGATGTTTTAACCAAAACTTGCATTTATTACATAAAAGTTTTCCCAAAATAGAAAGTTTACAAACGTAATAAATATCTATAGATAGAAATTGACATAAATAGTACGTTGACACAAACGTTAAGCCATAGACAAAGTATAGAAGAACAGTTTTAATTTATTGAATGCAAGTAAAAGTTTTAAAATCTGCGACTCCAAATATGCAGACCTCTAGCATAGCGGAAGAAAACAGCTAAATATCTGAGAATAAATAAACTTAAAAGTCAACACGGGGTGATGGTGAGATAAAGTTTTATTGTGAACAGTAAGTAATGTAGACCACAAGAATTCAGTATTCAAAGCCAGTATAAAAGTATATGCACAGTGGGCATCTGGTAACCAAACTTAAGAGCTGTAGCACCCTCGTAATTGCACCTTGTCAGGGTGTGAATAGTTATGAAATAAAAAACACCCATGGACTACTAGTGCGACTAGCCCGAGTGGGGTTGTCAAACCTTATGGATCCGTATCTAAGATTCGTGGTTATCGGTTAGGAAACCAATAATTAACTATTACCAAGCTAAATGGATTTCTGGCATTTAAACCCACACATACAAAGTTTCAAGTAATCATGTCTAGTGTGTAAAATGTAAAATAGCGAATGTATTCTCAGTCCCAAAATAGTTTATCAAGTATAAAATGGGAACAATATATCACCTTGAGTACACAAACACGATAACAAGTAACAATAAGTAAGTAAGTGTGACAACCAGGATTTTTCTGACTAGGTTTTCTTAACCTAACTTGAATGATTTAAGTTTCGACACGATAAGCAATTTGATGTCTTGAGTCTTTTTAGTCTTTTGTAAGATTTATAGTTATTTTGTAAGCATTTAGGGAACTACTACCTTTATCTTAACTTTAATTCACAAGGTGTTAACAAATAAAAGACTATAACATTTTTACATATGCCCATTTTATAAGTGTATGTATAAAAATTTCTTAAGTACTTACTATAGTAAATAAAAGACCTTATTATCAGGTAACATGTAAAATATATCTTTTAAGATCAAAGTGATACATGAACATGTGCATTAAAATGATACTTGCATCATTTAAACAAACTAGTAACCATTAACTCCTAAACATAAGATTATGTGACTAGTTACACTTAATTAAACTTAATCAAGATTAATATTCCATGCATGTCATTAGCCAACCTTAATTGCATACAAACTAGATCACATCACTACATTAAATGTTATATGAAATTTTGACCAACTTGTCTCCCTTTCCATCCCCATTTCACGCCACCACCACCCCTCTCTCTCTTCATTTCTCTAATCTTGATACTTACACTTTTCTCTCTAGACCTTCATCCATCTTCATCCACCTTCATCACCATCTTCAACTATCTTCAAGTCTTCTTCATCTTCATACATAATTCATCTTCATCTAGGTATAAAAATCTAACTGATTTCTTCATCAATTTCTTTTAAAAGCCCTCTAACAAGATCAAATTTGGTAGAAATACTTGAACTAGTGTTTTAAACACAAGGATGTTCATGTGCCTAGCCATGATCTTTTCAAGTTGTGGCTATATTTATGTACTTACATATATGTTATACATCACTAATAAAAGTTATTTTGAAGATTTGAACATTTAAACACAAGAAAAAGTAACTGAAACACTTAGAAACTTTAAAACCATCAAGCTGTCCAAATCCGCCTTTGTAAGTTCATCACCTATAAACCAACATAGACTTTAGATCTGGACTTCATAAATTTAATCCATGTTCATATATATGTTTTTGACTCTCTGTAAATTTTTCGTGATTTTTCTCAAAGAAAAAGGTATTTTATATTTTTAATTTCTCACTACATGTCAGATTTTGGACAGATATGACCAAGGTCTAAAGGATGGGGTGTAAATCAAAAAAATAAAAAGGTTCTGGAAATATAATCTTTTGATCTTTAAATAGGACACATATAGGAGTAAATCCCAATTTGAACCACTTAAAACCATGTAGTATTCATGGAGAAATGACCTTTTCTAGTTGACCTATGAAATTGTTGTTGTCTAATAAAGGTCTAGAACATCACTTGTAAAAACTAAGTAAATGGAGGCCTGGAGTTAAATCCTTTTTAACATATGTTATTTTATATATTCTAAACCCTCTGTAAAGAGTTCAAGTCAAACAAATGTGTTTTACTAATTTTAAGCGTGCATGGGAGTTAATAGTGTAAAATTGGACAGTTTTGCATACCTGTGGAAACATGCACTTTTGGCCAACTTTTATTTTGAGTCTCAAATAGAGCCTTACATATTTGAAAAGAATACTAAAACTCCTTTCCAAATGTGGTAATCTCATTTTAAATGGATGTGTATTTCAGGAGAAACATTAGGGTCAAAATGATGGTTTAAAATAGTAAAATCTGAAAACACTATGTTCGGAAACTAAGTACTAAACGAAATCAAAAACCGAAACGAACATGTAAAACTTACTAACTCATATAATAAACTTAACCAAATACTATATTTGACATAGTATGACCTCTGACCTAAATCATTTATCTAGGTACTTGATCTCTGAGTTGTCGAATCACTTAACCGCACTTACAACATTTAGCCGTTACGCATCATTGTGAGTATCATAGTCCCATTTTTACTTGCTTTTAGCAAACATTATTTTTGGATAAGAAACATGCTACATTTATGTTTTACATTATGCGCATAAGTACTTAAACTATATTCTATTGTGTTGAGTTTATGACTTTGCTTAAACCCCGATTATGATATCGTTAATTACTTGTTTATGATAAACACGAATAATGTGGATAGATCTATTTGAGGGTGACTCCTCACATCCAGCATAGTATTTAGGCTAGCGGATGCATAAACTTCGACTTTGTAGCTCTAGCTAAGTGAGACTACTTGATTTCGGGTTCTTGATTGTTAAGTTCGATATCAGGAACTCATGTGTATTTAAAATATATTTACAACTGTTTATACTTGAAAATATTATGGTCCATACATTTATATATATTAAACCTATGATCTCACCAACATTATTGTTGACGTTTTAAGCATGTGTTTTCTCAGGTCCATAAGCAGGAGTCCGCATACTTTCAGTTTGGCTTTTGGGATGTCGTCAGGATGTCGGAACGTCGTTTTAAAAATAAATCATCATGCACTATGTTTAAGTGTTGTACTTTGTCATAATTTGGTTGTATTTGTTGTATCTTACTTTTAAGTCCCGACATGTAACTCAAAACTTGTACTTGTATGTCGTAATAAAAACGTTTTCGCTGTCGTCATTAGAAATCGTTAACTATAACTGGGACACCTATCACGTCACATTTCGAGATCGAAATGGGGTCATGATAGACATGGTATCAGATCCCACGTTATAGGGAACCAGGACTGCATTAGTGTGTCTAAGATATTAGGATGCATTAGTGAGTCGAGTCTATAACCGAGTCATTTTCCGTCTTTCACGTATTTTGGTCTTTTGTGTCATTTTGCTTGTCGAAACTTCTATATGTTAACTTGTGACTTTTTGTATGATGACTTAAGATGGCCGCTTCACAAAGCTCGATGTCTTCCAACTACTTTTCCGACCCGATGGTGAACTCAAGCTCGAGTAGTGATGATAGCTCCGACGAAGACGCGAATGTTTACCAGCCGTTTTGGAGACATTGGGGTTAGGTTAGAACCTTGATTTCCTCTTGGGTACATTATCATGAGGTGCACGTTCCACCTTCTCGAGGAGGTGTTGATGTGTTGACTGGCCAAACTGTTAGGGACACTCTTTATAACGTTATTGCCCGAATTCGTCGTCTCGATAACCGCATCTCTAGGCTATTTCATTCTGTTTAAATGTTGTATGATTACGATAAGAAATAGGCATTAGAGACTTCTGTTAAAGACTTAGAGATGATAATGATAACCTTTATGCTAAGGTAGAGCTCATTAGGCAGTGGATGGAGCGATATGCGAGTAGTGTTGATAAAATGGAGCGTACCATGATTGATTTTGATTCAAGGCTGGGTGCTAAGGAGGCAATGCGTTCAGCGGACTTGCAAATGTTCACTTAAGATTGACAGTGGAGATCTTAGATTGCTTTCGGAGATTGTGGTGATCCCTACTAGTGTTGTATGACATTAGTAAATTTTGACTATCTACCAATTAATCGAATATATATAGGAATAGTAGTAGTAACTTAACTTGTACTAGCAAATTATCCAAGTGTACTGTAATGGGTGGATATTACCCAAATTTTGTAATTATAAAATGCTAATGGAAAAGGCTTTTATTATTATGAAGTTTAGTTCATTTTCTTATTTGTGCCATTATGTATAATCACTACTATTTATTTTGTATATATTATTCTAAGTAATTGATGGTCTCTTTTGATTATCATGAAGGATAATGCAAACACGAAAGACTTTTACCGACGCCCAAGTTGACGAGATGATAAGTCAAATGGTTAATGAAGCTTCAGCCGCTACTGTGGCACGAAGAGTGCAAGCTAATGCGAGTCAGGCTGGAGGATCCGGTGGAAATAATGCTTCCCAAAGATGTACTTACAAAGTGTTCAACAGCTGCAAACCTCAAAATTTTACTGGAGTGGAAGGACAGGTTGGTTTGATGAGGTGGTTTGAGAAGCTCGAGTCAGTTTTTAGGATCAGCAACTGTGCAGATATTGATAGAGTGAAATTTGCCACCTATACTCTTCAAGACAGTGCTCTGACATGTTGGAACTCTTATGCTCAGTCCGCTGGCATGGTTGAAGCTTTTGCAACACCATGGGAAGAATTCAAGCGAATGATGATCAACGAGTATTGTCCAAGAAATGAGATTCAGAAAATTGAAATAGAGTTGTGGAATTTTGAGATTCAAGGGACGGACATCACAAGATATATGAAGCGATTCCTAGAACTTGCTTTGATGTGTCCTGAGTTTGTCACTACTGAAGAAAAGAAGATCGAGAGGTGCGTGTGGGGACTCTTGAAGGACATCCAAGGAGATGTGATGTCATCTAAACCAGGAACTCTTTAAGGTGCTATCCGAATGGCACACAACTTAATGGATCAGATTACGCGTCGTCCAACACTAGAAGTGGCGACATATGTGAAAACTCAAGGCAACAAGCGCAAGTGAAACGAGAACTAAGGAAATAGTTCTCAACAGAAGAAGCGAGATAATCCCAAGTCTGAGAATACTAGTGCCAACAAGAACTACATTGGCAAGAAACCTTATTGTAATCGATGCTATAAGCATCATTATGGAGCTTGTACTATTGTTTGTGATCGATGCAAAAAGGTGGGACATATGTCCAAAGATTGTAGAGTCAATCTCGTGCAGCCAACTGGAACCAAACCCAAGACTTGTTATGGATGTGGACAATTAGGGCACATGAAGAATCAGTGTCCGAATGCCAAGAAGGATGGAAATACAAAAGAAAGAGCATTTAATATGTAACAACCCTGCTTTTTCCGTTATTTCCATTAACCTTCCGCTAGTTTATTTAACGACGATTACTTGACGTTTATGTGTTTATATGTAATAAATGCATACTTGATCCTTGGTGGGTTACAATAATTAATATGGGTTGATATTAATTCGAATAAATATTTCAGATAAAGAAATACAATACAAACGATACAGTTTTGATAACTGCTTTTTGAACAACGAAACGCTCGGGTTTATTTTAATAATTAAATTATTAATTATTAACTTTTCAAAATAATTAATTTATTGGATTTTTAATAAATTAACGTTTGGTTGCGTTTAACGATCAGTTTAGCGTTCCGGGCCTTCGGTACGACTAAACGACACTTGAAACGGACCACGAATACGCACTTTTGCAAAACGAGAGCCCGGAATACCCATAGTGGGCTCCATTCGACCAACCCCTCCCCCATCCCCCCTTATTTTTCTATTTTGGGCTTATTTGGTATTAGTGTAGTGTGTTAGGGCCCTAATTTAAATTACTAGTTAATAAAACACTGCCATAAACCTAAACCTAGCTAATCCAGTCGACACTTTTTCTCTCTTGGCCTCTCCTCTTGCATCGATCATCATCACCATCACCATACCTTCAATTTTTATTTTTTGATCAAACCTCAAGAACAAACGTTGCAATTCTCGATCTCCTCTACGCGTGTGTATCATTAATTTTGTGATCTAAGGTATAATCACATAAACCCTAATATTAAAAATCTGATTTTTATTAAAGTTTCATAGTTATGTTGTCAATTGCTCAAGTCTATACGCGTACGTGTTAATTGTTATCGTTAAATCGATCGTTTAATGCGTTAGGGTTTAAAACCGAATTTTTTTGCATGATCAGTAAGTTTAAGTTTTTCAAATGCATGATATTATATTATATTCAGATTCCTTGTGAAAAACTATTGAGTTTAGGCTTTGGATTCGCTTGATTTCGTTTCCGGATGATCAAGTTATGGCCAATTGAAATTAACGTTGTGTTTTTGTGTGTAATCAGAAATATGGGTTTGATAGACCACGAATTGGTATGTGAAACTTATACCACTGGAAATATAGTTTAAAAACACTCAAGTTACACTAGGATATCGTGTCGTTTACTTATGTATAACCCGAGATACGCTTGATTTAGTGTAAAAGTGGATTTATACAGCACTTGAATGAAAACAGACTTGTATGATAAAATGTGTTAACATCTGTGATTAAAGCTTTTCATATTTGAAAATTATACAAAAATTAATTCACCTTTCATGTAGATATCGTAGGCTAATTGTATCTATATCTTCGGATAATCGCGTGCGAATGTGACTACCTAAACTAGAAGCGAATCTGTAAATTGCTCTCTGTTTTATACTCTGTGGATTGTATTTATTGAATGAGCATGTAAACTTCTGGAATATGAATTTTGAAATGATATGTGACTTATGGTTAGTCTATTGCAAACTCTGAAACTTTATGCATTGGGCACACTAGTGTCATACTTTGTGTGACTTCTGAATTGAGCTGAAAAACTGAACGTTCAACTTGCATGAATAAACTGTACATATTGGCTAAACAAAAATTGCTCAACTTTTGATATGTGTTAGTATGACTTGTACTTGAACTATGGCCATTGGTCTTGTATCAATTACATGTTCCAAGCTCTAGTTATAGCCAAAACGAAATCAGTGCGCGGTCAGAAACTGACTTGGCAAACCCCGAATGTACTCCTTCTGATTCCTGACTTTTAATTATCGTACGAGACCCTGTCCGGACTTTTTGGAATCAACTTTGAGTACACTTATGATCTGGAGTTTTTCATGTTTGCATGAATTTTGTACTATGAGATAATGTGCTAAGTATGCTACATGCTCATGAACTTTGTGCACAACGATAAACTGAAATTGTGAAATTGACCATGTATGATCTAAAACGTGTTGTTTGCCTTAGGTTTGACATTTTGACCAACATTTGACATGAACCTACTGACGTTGACTTTGGTTAACCACATTGACCAAGTTTGACTTTTGGTTTGACTTCGGTTGACTTTGTTTGACTTGCATGATATAGTTGACTTTTACTTTGAAACGTGTCGAGTCGAGCAATGAGACAACTTATACTATAAAACCACACTTATTTAATATACATATATTGACCAACCTAAATACGTATACTTAGGTTGCGTTACTCAGCTGTAAACCGTACAAGTTTTTGTCTGTCATCCGAGCTTTATTCAAAGGTGAGTCTACATTCCCACTTTTTAGATGTTTTCAGGGATGAGAATACACGCTATTATACTTTCATTATCAAATGCTTTTGTATTGACACGAGTACTATATATGCGTACTGAGTTTGTTCACAAAGCCTCTAGCTTGAATACTTTTAATACCATCGGTGTAAGCACAATTTAGATGGACGGATCCGTTAGGTTGACAACCTCACCCTACATTATTAACTGTGGTGCATTTACTTTGAACATTAGATACACTTGAACAAGTGTATAACATTTTACGAGGTAAGGGCGGGTATAGTGGTTTCTATACTCGGGTCATTGCTAGTATTCAGGTGCTCAGTTTATGCAAACGTTTTTGCAACTTGGTGTTGTACTTGTTAAATCTCGTGGTCAAGGACCTTAAACTATTTTTCTGATAACTGTTATTCAAATACTGTTACATAACTTTAAACTTGTAGATTCACCAACATTATTTGTTGACCTATTTTTGCGTGTTTTGTTCTCAGGTCCTTAAGAGGTAGACTTCCGCTGTGTTTGCTGCATGTCTGGCCGTGGAGTCAGCATTTGATTTAAAGAACATTATTTACTTTCGCATTTAAAACTTTTATAACTGTTTAAATACTGTTGGCTTGTGGTTACGATCACACCAGTGTTTCTATTTTTGGGATTATTGACTTATGTTTTGAAAGACAACTTTTAATAAAATTAAATGTGATTGCTTTAAACGTCTCATATAGAGGGCGTAACTGTTAACTGTAGGACCTAGATTAACACGCCGTCAGATGGGAATTTGGCGGGGTGTTAAAGTTGGTATCAGAGCTAACGGTTCGTAGGGAAACTAGGACTTGCATTAGTGTGTCTGATTGGTCATTAGGACACTTTAGTAAGTCTGGGACCTAGTCATTACATGAGTACTTTATGACTAACGTTATTTGTTTGACTAATCTCCTTTATATGTGTTCTTGTCTTGTGAGTTAGATGTCACAGGATTCCGGAAACAGTAGCAACAACTCAAGTGTAGCTGAGGTAAATGCACCTGCTCCTGCCCCAACACTAGCACCTGCTCCGCACCAGATACCTAACCATCCCGTTAATCTTTATGAGCTGGACCTGATTCATTCTAATTGAAACAGGGATGTAGTTGTTCGTGTTAATGCTTTGATGATATTAAGAGGACATACCCGCACCTTGATGATCTTGATAGGTTGGACTAAAGGGTCACGTCCATAAATACTTATACGTATGAGGCTGAAGCAAGGTTCTTCAACATGGAGCGATTGATAGCAGCCTTGACTGCCAGGGTTACTGCGTTGGAGGCAGAATGTAATAGGTTGAGGAATGATGGACCTGCTTCCCATACCCGATAGAAGAGGAAGTGAAGGGTCATTCGACCATGAACTTTCTTTTCTTTTTCATCCACCATCCTTTCCTTATTTGATTATATAAGACTACCGGGTGTTATAAACTGGGCTACTAGTACATTATGATTATTGTTTGGGTTATTACTTTTGGGATTTGGTTTATCACTCTTTGGATTTTATTATATTAATGGTAGATTATGCTATGAATAATTATTATCTTTTATTGCATGCGGTACTATTCTTAGTTAGTAACATTGTATGATTGTAATGCTTGTGTTTTGTGATACTGCCTTGATTACCATTAATGTTACTACTTACTGTTACTACTACTGCTATTACTACATAACGCTAGTACCACTACTATCACCACTAGTGTCACTACTACCACTACTAACACTACTATCACTACTATCACTACTCATCACTACTGATACTACTTAAACTACTTCTCACTACTAACGGATCTTTTCGTACTATTAGTATTTGCTAGTCTTCCACACTCATTGCTAGTATATTTTTATATATAGTGTTGTTTTGACACTGACCTAGTGTGTTTTTCTGTGTTGAAGATGCCTCCGAAGGAATCAACCGCCGCTCAAATCAGGAGAATGGTCGTCGAAGGTATCGCGGTTGAAAGAGCTGAACTACTGAGAGAATTCAAGAATGCTCGAAACAGTAATGATCGTGGTGGTTCGAGCAACACCAATGGGAATGGCACTCAAGGCCGTAATGGATGTTCTTACAAAACATTCACTAGTTGCAACCCGCATTCTTTTAACGGAACTGAGGGACCAGTTGGTCTCACTAGATGGTTTGAGAAGCTTGAGTCAGTTTTTCGCATTAGTAGGTGTAATGATAATGACCGGGTAGGTTTTGCTACGGGCACGCTGTCGGATAGTGCGCTCACCTGGTGAAACAACTATGCTCAATCCCTGGGTCAAGATCAAGCTTATGCCCTACCTTAGGACACTTTGAAGCAAAGAATGATAGAGGAGTATTGTTCAAGAAATGAGATTAGGAAAATGGAACGCGAGTTCCGAGAGCTGAAGTTAGTAGGCAACAATCTCACTGCCTATAACAAGAGGTTCATTGAGCTAGCATTAATGTGTCCTGAAATGGTTACTCCTGAAAGGCGTAAGGTGGAGTTGTACATCGAAGGTCTAAGTGAGAATATTCAAGGCGGGGTCACTACTTCCAAACCCACAAACGTGCAAGAAGCTATTGACAAGGCTAGTTTGCTATTGGATCAGATTGCCCAGAGAGGGAAGAGCACTACAGTGAATGAGAATAAGTCCAACAATGGTAAGAGGAAGTGGAACGGTGGTCAGGACAAGAATTTTAATCAACAGCCGTTCAAGAAGCAAGATTCTTACCGCAACGACACTGGGGTCACAGGAACTAACTCCGGGTATAAGGGCAAAAAGCCACAATGTTATAAGTGTGGCAAGCATCACACTGGAAACTGTTCTATTCTAAATTGTGACCATTGTAAGAAGTTTGGCCATTTGGCGAAAGATTGCAGGGTTAATCTCAACGGCAACAACAACAACAACACTGCAAGCAATCCGAACAATGCTAATAATGGTAAGAAATGTTATAGTTGTGGATAGCCGGATCATTTCAAGAGGGACTGTCCTAAGAACAAAAACAATAGGAATGCTCGAGGCAGGGCGTTCAACATCAATTCTGCGGAAGCTCGTGATGATCCGAAGCTAGTCATGGGTACGTTTTCACTCGATGATCAACCTGTTTATGTTTTGTTTGATACTGGCACTGATAGAAGTTTTATATCTAAGGATATTAGTCACAATGTTAAGAATCCTGTTTCTCCCTTAGATAACGTGTATTCCATAGAACTAGGGAATGGTAACTTGATGAGAGCTGATAAGATTTATCACGGTTGTACTTTGACGTTAAAGGGTAAGCCTTTTAACATTGATGTGATACCTATTAAACTGGGAAGTTTTGACCTTGTGGTTGGAATGGAATTGTTAGCTAATAACAAAGCTGAGGTGGTCTGTGACCTAAAGGCTATTCGTAATCCTATTGCTGACGGTGAGCCTATGATAATTTATGGAGAGAAGAATGGCTCACAATTACATCTCATTAACTACTTGAAAGTTCAGAAGTATGTGAGAAAGGGATGTATCGCGTTTATCGCTCACGTAAGCCAGATTGTACCTGAAGAAAGGAGGCCCGAAGACGTTCCTATAGTTAGGGAATTTCTTGAAGTTTTTCCGGAAGAATTACATGGTCTCCCACCGCATCGAGAAGTTGAGTTTTAGATAGACTTAGTGCCAGGAGCGGCACCAGTGGCTCACGCACCGTACAGACTTGCACCCCCAGAACTTCAAGAGTTGTCTAGCCAATTGCAAGAGTTGTTAGACAAGGGATTTATCCGACCTAGTTCTTAACCTTGGGGAGCTCCAGTCTTGTTTGTTAAGAAGAAGGATGGGTCGATGAGATTGTGTATCGTCTACAGAGAATTGAACAAGTTGACAATCAAGAATCAGTATCCGCTACCGAGCATTATGACTTATTTGATCAACTACAGGGATCTAGTTGTTATTCGAAGATTGATTTGAGATCTGGGTATCACCAATTGAGAGTCAAAGAAGCTGATGTCCCGAAGACGGCATTTAGAACACGTTATGGACATTATGAGTTTACAGTGATGCCGTTTGGTTTGACGAA
This sequence comes from Rutidosis leptorrhynchoides, assembly GCF_046630445.1. Classification (NCBI taxonomy): domain Eukaryota; kingdom Viridiplantae; phylum Streptophyta; class Magnoliopsida; order Asterales; family Asteraceae; genus Rutidosis; species Rutidosis leptorrhynchoides. Next base: position 128,818,151 of record NC_092341.1, read on the forward strand.
CGCACCAGCAGTATTCATGGACCTCATAAACCGTGTGTGTAAGCCATACCTAGATAAATTTGTCATTATGTTTATTGATGATATATTGGTGTACTCCAAGAACAATGAAGAGCACGAACAACATCTACATTCGATATTGACTATGCTTAGAAAAGAGCAGTTGTATGTAAAGTTCTCTAAATGTGACTTCTAGTTACCAGAAGTACAATTCCTTGGTCATGTGGTAGGGGCCAATGGAATACAGGTCGATCCAGCAAAAAATTGAGTCGGTTAGGAATTGGGAAACTCCAAAGATGCCAACGCAAATTCCAAAATTTTTGGGTATAGCTGGTTACTACCGGAGATTCATTGAGGGATTCTCTAAGATTTCCCGACCTTTAACCGCGTTGACTCATAAGGGCAAGAAGTATGAGTGGTCAGAACCGCAAGAGACTGCATTTCAGTTGTTGAAAGAGAAGTTAACAACTGCACCAGTATTGTCTCTACCAGAGGGAAGTGAAGATTTCGTTGTTTATTGTGATGCCTCACGTCAAGGAATGGGTTGCGTGCTTATGCAGTGAAATAAAGTTATTGCTTATGGATCGCGGCAGTTAAAGATTCACGAGCAGAACTACACTACGCACGACCTTGAACTAGGAGTTGTTGTCTTTGCACTTAAAATGTGGAGACACTACCTGTATGGAACCAAATTTACTATCTTCACTGACCATAAGAGTTTACAGCACATATTCGATCAGAAACAGCTCAACATGAGACAACGATGTTGGATGGAACTACTTAACGATTATAACTGCGAACTTTAATACCATCCGGGCAAGGCGAATGTTGTGGCGGATGCTTTAAGCAGAAAGGAATGAGGGAAACCTCTTAGGGTTAAAGCGCTTAACATAGTTGTCCGTACGAATCTCACATCACAGATCCGTGAAGCACAGCAAGAAGTAGTGAAGCAAGAAAATGTCGATGTTGAATTTCTCAGAGGAATGGATAAGAAATTTGACATCAAAGAGATCGGAACACGGTACTTTGCTAATAGAATCTGGGTACCAAAGTTTGGTGGATTGAGAGAACTAGTGTTGGAGGAAGCATACAAGTCAAGGTACTCAATTCATCCAGGATCAGATAAAATGTACTAAGATTTGAAGGCGTTTTATTGTTGGCCAAATTTGAAAGCTGATATTGCTACCTATGTCGGTAAGTGCTTGACTTGCGCTAAAGTCAATGCAGGACATTAGAAGCCATCAGGGTTATTAACTCAACCAGAGATTCCCCAGTGGAAGCGGAAAGGTATTACAATGGACTTCATCACGAAACTACCGAGAACAGTGGGAGGTTACGATACTATTTGGGTTATCGTAGATCGTCTCATAAAGTTTGCACACTTCTTACCGATAAGAGAAACTGATAAAATGGAGAAGTTGGCTCAGATCTACATTAAAGAAGTCGTCTCTAGGCATGGAGTGCCTATATCTATTATATCCGATCAAGACAGCAAATTTACTTCCAGGTTTTGGAAGTCATTACAGAAAGCAATGGGGACCAGTTTAGATATGAGTACAGCATATCACCCCCAGACAGATGGCCAGAGCGAACGAACTATTTAGACTTTTGAGGATATGTTGTGAGCATGTGTCATGGATTTCAGAAATGGATAGGGTAAGTACTTACCACTAGCTAAGTTCTCATACAATAACAGTTACCATGCGAGCATTAAAGCTGCACCTTTCGAGGCATTGTACGGAAGGAAGTGTAGATCTCCTATTTGTTGGAGCGAATTGGGAGATAGTCAGTTGACAGGCCCTGAGATTATTCAGGAGACAACGGAGAAAGTTCTACAGATTCAGGAACGATTAAGAACGGCTCAGAGTCGTCAAAAGACTTATGTCGATGTCAGACGGAAGGACATAGAATTCCAAGTTGGTGACAAAGTTATGCTTAAAGTATCACCTTGGAAGGGTGTTGTACGATTTGGGAAACGAGGTAAACTGAGTCCTAGATATGTTGGACCATTCGAGATAACCGAAAGAGTTAGACCGGTAGCTTACAGGTTGGAACTGCCACAAGCACTCAGCGGTATACACGACGTTTTTCATGTATCCAACCTAAAGAAGTGCCTAGCCGATGAGAATTTGATTATTCCATTAGAGGAACTGCGTATTGATGACAAACTTCATTTCATTGAGGAACCTGTCGAAATCTTGGGCCGTGAGGTCAAACAGTTGAAACAAAGCAGAATTCCTACCGTTAAAGTTCGGTGGAACGCGAGAAGAGGACCAGAGTTCACATGGGAGCGTGAAGACCAGATGAGACAGTAATACCCGCAACTATTTCCCGAGGAAACTATTTCAGCGAATGATCACTAAAATTTTGGGACGAAATTTTTAATAACAGGTGGGTAATGTAACAACCCTGCTTTTTCCGTTACTTCCGTTAACCTTCCGTTAGTTTATTTAATGACGATTACTTGACGTTTATGTATTTATATTTAATAAATGCGTAATTAATATGGGTTGATATTAATTCGAATAAATATTTCAGATAAAGAAATACAATAAAAATGATACAGTTTTAATAACTGCTTTTTGAACAATGAAACGCTCGAGTTTATTTTAATAATTAAATTATTAATTATTAACTTTTCAAAATAATTAATTTATTGGATTTTTAATAAATTAACGTTTGGTTGCGTTTAACGATCGGTTTAGAGTTCCGGGCCTTCGGTACGACTAAACGACACTTGAAACGGACCACGAATACACGCTTTTGCAAAACGAGAGCCCGGGATACCCATAGTGGGCTTATTTTATATTAGTGTAGTGTGTTAGGGCCCTAATTTAATTTACTAGTTAATAAAACACTGCCATAAACCTAAACCTAGCTAATCCAGTCGACACTTTTTCTCTCCTGGCCTCTCCTCTTGCGTCGATTGAAATGCCCCGTTCATATCGATTACAAACGTTACATAATAATTGATTTCATCGCGAGGTATTTGACCTCTATATGATACATTTTACAAACACTGCATTCATTTTTAAAAGACAAACTTTCTTAACAACGAAAGTTGACGGCATGCATACCATTTCATAATACATACAATTATAATTGACTTAATATTAATCTTGGTGAACTCAACGACTCGAATGCAACGTCTTTCGAAATATGCCATGAATGACTCCAAGTAATATCCTTAAAATGAGCTAATGCACAGCGAAAGATTTCTTTAATACCTGAGAATAAAAATGCTTTAAAGTGTCAACCAAAAGGTTGGTGAGTTCATAAGTTTATCGTAAACAATAAAATTCATCATTTTGATAGACCACAAGATTCAAATACAGTGCACCTATCTCGTGTACGAAACCATTTTTCATAATGCTTAGCAGAGTAGGTTAGTATCCTTTTCTCCCCCGTAGGTTGCCTCGCGATTTTTAAATAATCGTGCACATATCTCGTGCACAAAACTAATACATGTATAAAAATCATTCTCTAAATACATAACATTCATTTCGATTTCATTGCTCAACATGGTAACCGACCTTAACATATAATGCGCATCAATAATATCCCCAAAACAGAACATCTCGTCTGTATAATATATAAACTTCAAAGTACTAAACACCACGCCCACTAGCTCTTCCGTCTAGTGAACATTCTGGGTGGGGGTGTTAAACCCGGCAGCTACCTTTAGGATTCGCGTGAATTAGGGCCATACCCGATTCTAATTCTTAGGTTACCAAGCAATAATAATCAGGGAAAATATTCACAACAATTAGTGGCAATCATAACGTCCAACTAATTCAATAATAATCCACAGAACTTCTGTCTGCATAATAATTCATTCGAGGAATGTTTTGCTTGTGTCATATCGCGTCAAACATTTATAAAAGCATTTCATGTATTCTCAGTTCAAAATATATTTCAAAAGCATTTAATAAAGCAGTTGTAAAAACAGCGCATGTATTTTCAGTCCCAAAAATGTAAAGAGTAAAATGGAATCAAATGAACTCACAGTACGATATTTTGTAGTAAAAATATGCATACGACAGAACTGAACAATGCAGGGTTGGCCTCGGATTCACGAACCTATATCAATTGTATATTTATTAACACATATAAGCGTAATCAAATAAATATATATATTGTTATTAGTGATATAATTTTTAAATTAATAAATTATATATTTTTTCATTATTTAATTAAATGTATTCATTTTGTATATAAAAAGTGTTAATGTTGTTAAGTTATGTATGTTAAATATATTTTCATATATATTATTCGTTTGTTGAAACTAGTAATTGTAATAATACTGAAATAATATTTGAAATGGTAAAAATAATAATATTGATAATACTTAATATTACTAATAAAAATAATAATGTTAATAATCTTATTAGTGATAAATATAATGTTGTTAATAATAATAACTATAAAAGTATTAGTTTTACTGTTAATGATAGTTTTAATAGTAATTCTTATATTAATGATACTAATAGTAGTTTTTAATAAAGTAAAAAAAATATAGTATTGATGGTAATGAAAATAATCATTTTGATAATAATACTTCTTACTTAATAATAATAATAATTTTAACAATAATACTTATGTTTATAATAGTAATTCCAATATTTATAAATTAATAATAATACTACTGTTAATGAAAGTAATAATAAATTTTTTTATCTTCATAATAATAATCATAATGATAATAACGATAATAACACTAAAATGATAACATAATAATAATATTAATAATACTTATAATAACTAATGATAATAACAATAATAATAATAATAATAATACTTAAGGATGATACTAAAATGACAATAATATTCATGATACATATATTAATACTAATTATAACAATAATTATTATATGTTTAAATGTACATATGATAATAATAATTATAATACTAATAATAACAATAATAATAATAACAATAATAACAATAACAATGACAATAACAATAATAATAATAATATAATAATAATAATAATAATAATAATAACAATAATAATAATAATAATAATAATAATAATAATAATAATAATAATAATAATAATAATAATAATAATAATAATAATAATAAGACAAAATTGCTGAAATAGTCCCTGTGGTTTGTACCAAAATGCTAGTTTCGTCCCTCTGCTTTTTTTTTGATGGATTTGGTCCCGGTGGTTTGTAAAAGTTGCTGATTTAGTCCCTCTGACTGACGGCCGTCAAAAAAGGCCGTTAACTCCAGTCATGTGCCAGACATGTGAGGGTATTTTCGTCAGTTTCTTTCATTTATTAGCAAAATTGCTGAAATGGTCCCTGTGGTTTGTACCAAATTTGCTAAATTGATCCCTATGGTTTGTACCAAGATTGCTGAATTTGTTGAATCTTCATCTTCTCCAATTTTTGTTAAATCTTGTCTTCCCCAATTAGTTAATCTAAAACCAACACCAATTTGTATGGCTAAATGTCAATATTAGAGCACAATTACATACACAAACAATCAGATCTAAGTATTTTCCAGACGGTGACAGATTTACAGTGGATGTGACGACAGTACCGGTAAATTTTATGGTGGTTCATGGCGGAGGAATGGCGGAAGTGCCCAAAAACACAAAATTAACACATGAAGCTATGCAGAAAGATGCGTTGGACCAAATTTAACACATCTACGTTTTTATTTTTTCGAAACACGAAAAGAATCGATCTAAACATCTCGATTTCGGTCAATATTTTTCGAACTAAAAAAGTGATCAAACACCCATCAAATAATCGAATTAATCTATGAAATTTTGAAGAAATGATCACTAGTTGAGTGTGAACATTTCTACTTTTTCAGATTTCGTTAAAACATGTCGAAATCAAAACCCACGAAAATCAATTTTCGAACAAAAATGCTTAAAACTCGAATTGTTGTTATTGATTCGATCTGGACAGTGAAGAAGGTTAGTTTTAGGCTCAGGAACTCGAATCCGTGCTCATATTGAAGTTTAATCTACAAAATGAGATATGCCTAATTTCGATGAAGAACACGAAGAACAAGGATGAAGATGAAGATGAAGATGAACTCTGAACAGATGTAGGGATGAAACCAGCATTTTTGTACAAACCACAGGGATCAATTCAGCAAATTTGGTACAAACCACAGGGACTATTTCAGCAATTTTGCTAATAAATGAAAGAAACTGACGAAAATACCCTCACATGTCTGGCACATGACTGGAGTTAACGGCCTTTTTTGACGGCCGTCGGTCAGAGGGACTAAATCAGCAACTTTTACAAACCACCGGGACCAAATCCATCAAAAAAAAGCAGAGGGACGAAACTAGCATTTTGGTACAAACCACAGGGACTATTTCAGCAATTTTGTCTAATAATAATAATAATAAATGGAATAATCATACTACCTCTAAAAGCATTCAAAAATAATATGGAACGAAGTAGACTCGAACCGGCGACCTTTCTTAAACTCAACAACACCTTTAACCAATGAACCATTTCTCTTTTTCTGTTTTAGAACCCATTCAAATTTTATTTAACTCTTTTCTGATGCATCTTCTTCCTCTCAATTTCAAAGTCAACAAGGGAATTTAACAAGCCAAAACAATAACTGACTTAAGTTTTGAATTATAATTTGAAGCAAAATTAATCAGTTATGAAGGTTATTAATACATAGCAAAAAAAATAAAAATAAAATAAAATAAAAAATCTGTTGTCGACGGTATGAAAAGAAAAGAAAAACATTGATTTTTATTTTAAGCTTGTTTTGGACAAACATCACAACACGGATTATGTTTCAAATGACTCCTATAAACTATCTGACTCCTTAATTAATCCTAAAACATAGCAGAAATATCGAATTTTACCAAGAACAGATTAGTTGACTTTTGAATTTAAAATTTTGACTGCCAAATTCGTAATCGATATAAAGAATTGAAACCTAAGATTTTGAAGAAAGATTCACGACATGATTTAGAAACCTTCTGCATTTATAAATCTTGAAAAACAAAACGAATTTAAGCTGTTGCAATTTTGATCCAAGAACAGAGGTTTCCTTGTTCTTCTTTTTCTTCTATTTTAAATATGATTGGATACCAGCTCTAAAGGGTTTTTGGGTGTGATAATTGAGAGTGTAAAGGTGAATGTTTTCTCCAATAGTAGGACTACTTGTTTTATATAGAAAATTGGTTCGCCAGATAGGATAAAGCAGAAGAAGAAAACAACGTAAAAATAAAATAGATAAAGCAGATATCGACATGCAACATATTTTTGTTTGTTTTGAGACATGAAATCAATTTGATTCCCAATCTATTAGATGCAATTGAAGTAGGATAATGACTGAAAACAGATTCGTACTAGTTTGTGACTCATGAATTTATATTTACTTGATATTAATAATTAATAATAAATATATTTATAATAATATTGATAATATTATTATTAATAAATACTAATAATATAAATATTAATAATAATAACAATATCAAAATAATATTAATAATATTAATAATAGATATAATAATAATATTAATAATAATATTAATAGTAATGATAATAATTTATATAATAATAAAAATAATAAATTTTTAATAATAATGATCCTTAATGATAATAATAATAATATCTAATAATAAAGCTAGTAATAATAAAGATATAACAATTTACATGTTTTAAATTTTTATATCAATATTTTATATATATATTATATAATAATAACAATACATTAATGTTAATATTTACTGATAATAATGAAAGTATTATTAGTATAACATTTATATTTTACTTCCAATTAAATTTAATATATATATACATTACATATTATTAATTATGTATTATTTAATACTTATATAATAATATTTACTTAATATTTATACATTTTATCAATATATATATGTATAGTAATAATTATGTTTATAGGTTCATGAATCGTCAGAAACAGTTAAAGGTCAATGAATTCATGTAAACAATTCAAAACTTTTTAAGACTCAATATTACAGACTTTGCTTATCGTGTCGAAATCATATAAGATTCAAGTTTAAATTTGGTCGAAAATTTCCGGGTCGTCACATTACCTACCCGTTAAAGAAATTCCGTCCCGAAATTTGATTGGAATGATCATAGATGACAATAAATATTTTTTCATGACGTATACGAGCTGAAAATTTAAGTTTTATCATCATCGAGTAATATAGACAAAACAATTTGATTTTGTGAAGAGCACTAGCGAAGCTATCACAAAAGATTGAGATAGAGATTTAACTTTTTACATAGTCATGGTGGATTTTTCAGAATTCAAGGGATTTAAAGAAAATCTTCGTAATCTATATAAGATTTGATTCTTTGAAAATAAGGAAATTAGGATCCTCTTTGATTAAATGTAGTAATCTGTTTTGATTGCTCTGTCGGATATTTCACTATAAATTCACCCTCTTCATTTCCTTTATATTTTGGAGTTCCGTACTTTTGTTTTCTCTTCCCGACCTTAAGTCAAACAAATAATGGTCCAGTATTCATAGGTATGAAGTTTCGAATGAACGTAACTAATGTTCTAAGAGACAAATTGTAATAGCACAATTTTGATTGGTTAAATTACCAGAATTCAAGAGAAAAGATAGAACTATAAAGAAAATATGCTCTTGATATGTTTAGAGATGAAGTAGAATGTAAGAGTCGTGTAATATGGCACATGATAACGTTATAATCTGTGAATCATCACGTTCCATTGGAAACTCAGCATGACTTACTGTAATATAATCACGTTGATCAAGTGTCATGATATTATAATAACTCATGCTTCAGTTCCCAACACTACTTCAAAAACATTCAAATTTTAAATTCGAATTTTTCTGAATTTAGAAACTAAGATAGTTTCCTTTCTGATGTAACACTGATTTTGCGAGGAGATAAATTATTTCAGATAAAAATAGTGATGAAAATATCTTCAGAAATATCGAGGATATTTATAATGAAAGATACGATAATATCTTAGAATTTCTAATATCTATGGATGATGAAGAAGATTTATCCGTAAAGGTGTAGAGTCAGGAGTAAGGTATACGTTAATGACTTCAGCAGTCACTGAATCATTTAGATTCTTTGAAGGCAGGTTTAGTCCTTGTGATTTATTCACAACCTTCTTTATAGTTTGCTCAATCCATTTTCCAGTTCCAACATTTCTGAGCTTTGCCAACATACTATTCTTTATCATCAAACTTTCGACGGTTAAGGTCATTTACGATTGTCTACAGTTTCTGCTGCTTCATTCAGCTTTTTCAGAATTTCATAATGGAAGATTTTAATTCTAGGAGATAGATGTTATATATATATACATATAACTATTGATGTAGAAATGCTGCGAGATTCGAAATACTGATTGCTAATTCCCGGTAGTTGGTATGGCAATTATTGTTACAAGATGCCGATGAGTTCATGATAAGACTTCAATAGGTAAATATAGTAATTTGTCGGAGAGATTTAAGCCAAAGAGCAAGGAGGTTGCTGGTACGTCTGCTGGTAATATGGTGGAACATAAAAGGTTCCCCTGGTAAATAAAAGAGCACACATATATATCAACGTTATAATAAGGTTGTTTTGAACGAAAAGTCGAAGTTGACTTGCTGGAGTTGTGACAAAATTTACTACCTTGAAAAGGGATTGCAAAGTTATTTCAGGTAATAATAATGCTAAAGAATCTAGCACAGATACGTGTTAAACGTTTACTCAGGTTCCGAGAGTTTTCCAGGTGCATTCCCATATGCATAATTTCTCCCTTTGGTAGATAACGTGTGATTGGATCATCCTCTCGTTTGAGGTGTTTTTAAGAATCATGAAAGCTTTGAACGTAGATTGTAATCATCAAGATACAAATGAGGTTTAAGATGAAGTCAAGTGGCAAACTTGAAGAGATGTTTAGTTTCATATGTTATAATCAATATTTTAATTGATTTTAATTGTCCAATGTTGGTAGTCCACATTTAGCAGTTCACAGTTAGCAGTTCAATAATTCATATATAATTTAATGTATTATATTTGAATTAATTAATACGTGTCGTGACCCATTATATATATGTCTCAGACTCGATCACAACTCAAAGTATATATATTATTTTAGAATCAACCTCAACCCTGTATAGCTAACTCGATCATTACTGCATATAGAGTGTCTATGGTTATTCCAAATAATATATATAGATGCGTCGATATGATATGTCAAAACATTGTATACGTGTCCCGATATTTAAAATGCATAAATAACAGTATTTAAGTGACGATAAATAAAGTGCGTAAAATAACTAACAGAAATTGGATGACGATAAATAAAATTGCGAGAATTAAAATTGCGATAAATAAAATTGCGAGAATTAACAGTTAGCTAGGAACAGTTAGCCAGGATTTTATTAGCGTGGATTCTTAATAAAATTTCTCATAATTAATTTGTTTGTTTCTAACAAATTTTATTTTGTCCAATGTTTTCTTCTTTATGCCACTTGTTGGATTCTGATAGATCAAAATTCAAATATGAAATTGAATGAAAATGGTTATTCTGCAGTGAACGGATACGTATATCTGTGAATGTAAGTAGGATAGTAAATGACCGTTGAATTAGATTCGAAGAATGTACAATGTAACTTATTAATGTGAAATCTAAATATACCTCGGGTATTACCTACCTGTTAAAATATTTTCATCATTAACAGTTTGTACGAAAGAATTTTCAATTACAATCTTTATGAAAATATATATACATACATATTTTCTTCAGATGTAATCATGGATTTAATGAGTTAATATGATGTTAAACTCATATGATTTATGGTTAGAACTAGAGTACATAATCTCTAAAACATTAGAGATTACATAATCGTCATGAAGAACGAAGATAACTGATGTAGTACGTCATGTAGAACGATGATTATACTCGAGGTACAGAATAAGATGTTGAGGCATGTAGTGTTGAGGCTTGTGCTGCGGATGTTGTTGTTGGTGGTCCTGGTTTTGCCGGTGCTGTTGCTGAAGCTGGTAGGTTTTGCACCACGTTTTCCAAATTGATTACTCAGGCGCGAAGCTCGTTGACTTCTTTGATTACTCTGGAATGATTGTTGGTCGGAACGAGTGAATGAATAAGGTTTAGAATTGTGGATAGAATATAATCGTGTCGAGATACCCTAGAAATGAGGCTGAAAATGGTGTCTCGAACAGGTTCGTCGGTAAGTGCTTCAGGTTCATCGCCAAGAGGTGAATTCGGTTGGTGGAAGGGATCGCCTTCTTCGCGTCTCCATTGATTAAGTCGACTAAGAACGAATCAGATGAATTGGAGATGGCTGTTTGGTTGAATTCATTCTGGTGATGCTGCTTCTGTAGCTTAGGTGAACATCCATATCGGAATAGTTGTCTGGTTCCGAAGAACTTGAACTAGTGATGAGTTCCATTTCGTACTTTCGAATAAAGGATTTTTCAATATGAAATATTTTTTGGCTATCGGATGGTACTCTAATTACATAGAATATCTACATATATGGAACAAAAGATTTCGTAGATTACGGAGGGATTTACGAAATATGTCAGGAAAAATTTTTAGTAACAGATACGCTAAGATATGGATTAGCAGATACGATAAGATATGAATTTCGTCTATACACTATTCATGCAATCAATGCAGTAAGATGTGTATAGACTAAGAATGATAAGCATGTAATTTCCTAAGGATGATATGCAGATGATTTCTGACTAGAAATGATAAGCAAAACTTTTGACATGCAGACGCGGTCGAAATCCAGACCCAATATTGCATCTAAACAACTATCAGTTAGACACACTAATGCAAGACCTGGTTCGCTAAGACCACCTCTCTGATACCAACTGAAATGCCCCGTTCATATCGATTATAAACGTTACATAATAATTGATTTCATCGCGAGGTATTTGACCTCTATATGATACATTTTGCAAACATTGGATTCGTTTTTAAAAGACAAACTTTCTTAACAATGAAAGTTGACGGCATGCATACCATTTCATAATACATACAACTATAATTGACTTAATAATAATCTTGGTGAACTCAACGACTCGAATGCAACATCCTTCGAAATATGCCATAAATGACTCTAAGTAATATCCTTAAAATGAGCTAATGCACAGCGGAAGATTTCTTTAATACCTGAGAATAAACATGCTTTAAAGTGTCAACCAAAAGGATGGTGAGTTCATAAGTTTAGCGTAAACAATAAAATTCATCATTTTGATAGACCACAAGATTCAAATACAGTACACCTATCTCGTGTACGAAACCATTTTTCATAATTCTTAGTAGAGTAGGTTCATATCCTTTTCTCCCCCGTAGGTTGCCTAGCGATTTTTAAATAATCGTACACATATCTCGTGCAAAAACTAATACACATAACATGTGTATAAAAATCATTCTCTCGATACATAACATTCATTTCGATTTCATTGCTCAACATGGTAACTGACCTTAACATATAATGCGCATCAATAATATCCCCAAAACAGAACATCTCGTCTGTATAATATATAAACTTTGAAGTACTAAACACCACGCCCACTAGCTCTTCCGTCTAGTGAACATTCTGGGTGGGGGTGTTAAACCCGGTAGCTACCTTTAGGATTAGCGTGAATTAGGGCCATACCCGATTCTAATTCTTAGGTTACCAAGCAATAATAATCAAGGGAAATATTTACAACAATTAGTGGCAATTATAACGTCCAACTAATTCAATAATAATCCACAGAACTTCTGTCTACATAATAATTCATTCGAAGAATGTTTTACTTGTGTCATATCGCGTCAAACATTTATAAAAGTATTTCATGTATTCTCAGTTCAAAATATATTTCAAAAGCATTTAATAAAGAAGTTGTAAAAACAGCTCATGTATTCTCAGTCCCAAAAATGTAAAGAGTAAAAGGGAATCAAATGAACTCACAGTACGATATTTTGTAGTAAAAATATGCATACGACAGAACTGAACAATGCAGGGTTGGCCTCAGATTCACGAACTTATATCAATTGTATATTTATTAACACATATATTCGTAATCAAATAAATATATATATTGTTATTAGTGATATAATTTTTATATTAATAAATTATATATTTTTTTATTATTTAATTAAATGTATTCATTTTGTATATAAAAGTGTTAATGTTGTTAAGTTATGTATGTTAAATATATTTTTATATATATTATTCGTTTGTTGAAACTAGTAATGTTAATAATACTAAAATAATATTTGAAATGGTAAAAATGATAATATTGATAATACTTAATATTACTAATAAAAATAATAATGTTAATAATCTTATTAGTGATAAATATAATGTTGTTAATAATAATAACTATAAAAGTATTAGTTTTACTGTTAATGATAGTTTTAATAGTAAATCTTATATTAATGATACTAATAGTAGTTTTTAATAAAGTAAAAAAAAATATAGTATTGATGGTAATGAAAATAATCATTTTGATAATAATACTTCTTAATTAATAATAATAATAATTTTAACAATAATACTTATGTTTATAATAGTAATTCCAACATTTATAAATTAATACTAATACTACTGTTAATGAAAGTAATAATAAATTTTTTTATCTTCATAATAATAATCATAATCATAATAATGATAATATCACTAAAATGATAACATTAATAATAATATTAATAATACTTATAATAAATAATGATAATAACAATAATAATAATAATAATACTTAAGGATGATACTAAAATGACAATAATATTCATGATACATATGATAATAATAATTATTATACTTTTAAATGTACATATGATAATAATAATTATAACACTAATAATAACAATAACAATAATAATAATAATAACAATAAAAATATTAATAATAATAATAATAATTATAATAATAATAATAATAATAATAATAATAATAATAATAATAATAATAATCATCATCATAATAATCATAATAATAATAATAATAATAATAATAATAATAATAATAATAATAATAATAATAATAATAATAATAATAATAATAATAATAATAATAATAATAATAATAATAATGATAATAAATGGAATAATCATACTACCTCTAAAAGCCTTCAAAAATAATATGGCACGAAGTAGACTCGAACCCGCGATCTTTCTTAAACTCAACAACACCTTTAACCAACAAACCATTTCTCTTTTTGTGTTTTAAAACCCATTCAAATTTTATTTAACTCTTTTCCGATTCATCTTCGTCCTCTCAATTTCAAAGTCGACCAGGGAATTTAACAAGCCAAAATAATAACTGACTTAAGTTTTGAATTATAATTTGAAACATAATTAATCAGTTATGAAGGTTATTAATACATAACAAAAAAATAAAAATAAAATAAAAAATTTGCTGTCGACGGTATGAAAAGAAAAAAAAACATTGATTTTTATTTTAAGCTTGTTTTGGACAAACATTACAACACGAATTGTGTTTCAAATGACTCCTATAAACTATCTGGCACCTCAATTAATCCTAAAACATAGCAGAAATATCGAATTTTACCAAGAACAGATTAGTTGACTTTTGAATTTAAAATTTTGATTGCCAAATTCGTAATCGATATAAAGAATTGAAACCTACGATTTTGAAGAAAGATCCACGACATGCTTTAGAAACCTTCTGCATTTATAGATCTTGAAAAACAAAACAATTTTAAGCTGTTGCAATTTTGACCCAAGAACAGAGGTTTCCTTGTTCTTCTTTTTCTTCTATTTTAAATTCGATTGGATACCAGCTCTAAAGGGTTTTTGAGTTTGATAATTGAGAGTGTAAAGGTGAATGTTTTCTCCAATAGCAGGACTACTTGTTTTATACAGAAAATTGGTTCGCCAGATAGGATAAAGCAGAAGAAGAACACAACGAAAATAAAATAAAATAGACAAAGCAGATATCGACGTGCAACAGATTTTTATTTGGTTTGAGACATGAAATCAATTTGATTCCCAATCTATTAGACGCAATTGAAGTAGGACAATGACTGAAAACAGATTCGTACTAGTTTGTGACTCATGAATTTATATTTACTTGATATTAATAATTAATAATAAATATATTTATAATAATATTTATAATAATATTATTAATAAATACTAATAATATAAATAATAATAATATTAATAATAATAACAATATCAATATAATACTAATAATATTAATAATAGATATAATAATAAAATTAATAGTAATGATAATAATTTATATAATAATAACAATAATAAATTTTTAATAATAATGATCCTTAATGATAAATATAATATCTAATAATAACGCTAGTAATAATAAAGATATGACAATTTACATGTTTTAAATTTTTATATCAATATATATATATATATATATATATATATATATATATATATATATATATATATATATATATATATTATATATATAATAATAACAATACATTAATGTTAATTTTTACTGATAATAATGAAAGTATTATCAGTATAACATTTATATTTTACTTCCAATTAAATTTAATATATATACATTACATATTATTAATTATGTATTATTTAATACTTATATAATAATATTTACTTAATATTTATACATTTTATCAATATATATGTATAGTAAAAATTATGTTTATAGGTTCGTGAATCATTAGAAATAGTTAAAGGTCAATGAATTCATGTAAACAATTCAAAACTTTTTAAGACTCAATATTACAGACTTTCCTTATCGTGTCGAAATCATATAAGATTCAAGTTTAAATTTGTTCGAAAATTTCCGGGTCGTCACATCGATCATCATCACCATCACCATACCTTCAATTTTTATTTTTTGATCAAACCGCAAGAACAAACGTTGCAATTCTCGATTTCCTCTACGCGTGTGTATCATTAATTTTGTGATCTAAGGTATAATCACATAAACCCAAATCTTAAAAATCTGATTTTTATTAAAGTTTCATAGTTATGTTTTCAATTACTCAAGCCTATACGTGTACGTGTTAATTGTTATCGTTAAATCAATCATTTGATACGTTAGGGTTTAAAATTGAATTTTTTTTGCATGATCAGTAAGTTTAAGTTTTTCAAATTCATGATATTATGTTATATTCAGATTCCTTGCAAAAAACTATTGAGTTCAGGCTTTAGATTCGCTTGATTTCGTTTCCGGATGATCAAGTTATGGCCAATTAAAATTAACGTTGTGATTTTGTGTGTAATCAGAAATCTGGGTTTGATAGACCACGAATTGGCATGTGAAACTTATACCACTGGAAAGATAGTTTAAAAACACTCAAGTTACACTAGGATATCATGTCGTTTGCTGATACTGCTAAAAATGAACACATATTTCATAGCATTATCCTTCAAGAAAGACAAGCTTTTAGTTCCAATTGTTCTATTTCCAAGTGATATTCGTTTAAATAATAAAAGGTGAAGACAAAAGACAGATTCGATGATTTGAAGACGCAAACGACCAAAACGCTAAAAGGTACAAAGTACATTCCAAGTGGTTCAATTTATTGATGAGAAACGTCTAAAGATTACAAAAGTACAAGCCGCGAAATGCAAAGTACAAGATATCTAAGCGTACGAAAGGACGTTTGAAAATCTGGAACTGAGACATGAACCCACTATCAACGCGCGATGCAACTGACCTAAAATTACAAATTAACTAGGCACATAAATATAATATAATATATAATTAATTATGTAAATTATATATATTATATTCATATATTAAATAAATAAACGTCGGCAAGCTAGGATCCAAATCCTGCGTGAGCTGGAATTCGAAGCTCCGCACTAGCGGAGCTGTGAGGAACAAATCCTCAGCACTCGCGAAGCACACCAGGGCCCAAATCCCACTATAAAAGGCGATGCAATTGGACGAAATATTTACACCATCTTCAATCTTCCTTATGTAAACATATATATATATATATATATATGTATATATATATATATATATATATATATATATATATATATGTATATATATATATATATATATATATATATATTTTTAATTATAATTTTAATTTAAGTTTAATAATAATAAGGTTATAGTGGCGAATGTTTTAAGTTTGTAAGTCGAATTTCTGTCCATGTAACACTACGCGATTAGTACTCATTGTAAGTTATGTTCAACCTTTTTAAATTAATGTCTTGTAGCTAAATTATTATTATGTTTATTTAAGCCGAAGTAATCGTGATGTTGGACTAAATATTAAGACTGAGTTATTGGACTTTGGACCATAATTGGGGTTTGGACAAAAGACCGACACTTGTGGAAATTGGACTATGGGCTATTAATGGGCTTTATATTTGTTTAATTGAATGATAGTTCGTTAATTTAATATAGAGATTTATAATTTGAGGTAATTATAAATAACCACATACACTCGATCGGACACGATGGGCGGGATATTTATAAATACTAATAATCGTTCATTTAACCGGACACGAGAATGGATTAATAGTCAATGGACTCATTAAAACAGGGGTCGATTACATACAAGGACACTTGGTGTAATTGTTAACTACGTATTAAAACCTTGGGTTACACGCAGTCGATAACCTGGTGTAATCATTAACAAAGTATTAAAACCTTGTTTCAGTTTAAGTCCCCAATTAGTTAGAATATTTGACTTCGGGTATAAAGTTAATTTGACGAGGACACTCGCACTTTATATTTATAACTGATGGACCATTATGGACAAAAATCAGATGGACGTATCAAATGATCCAGGACAAAGGACAATTAACCCTTGGTAATAAACTAAAATCAACACGTCGAACATCATGATTACGGAAGTTTAAATAAGTATAATTCTCTTTATTTTATATCTCATCGAACTTTTATTTACCGGCATTTTATTTATCGCACTTTTATTTATTTGCACTTTTAATTATCATCATTTACTTTACACTTTAAATTAAGTTGTATTTATATTTAATATTTTACATTAGGTTTTAATTGTGACTTAAGACTCAAAATCGACAAACCAGTCACTAAACGGTAAAACCCCCCTTTTATAACAATAATAATATTACTTATATATATATTTTTATACAAATATAGTTTAAAATAATTACAGCATTAGACTCAGCTAGCTCCCTGCGGAACGAACCGCACTTACTAAAAGCTACACTACTCTATGATTAGGTACACTGCCTATAAGTGTTGTAGCAAGGTTTAGGTATATCCCATTCAATAAATAAATAACTTGTGTAAAATTGTATCGTATTTAATAGTATTTCGTAGTAAAAATTAATAGTATTACGTACCCCTTCGCTTTAACATCAAGTATTTTTGGCGCCGCTGCCAGGGAACACTCAACGCCGAAGCGAAACGCTATAAAAAAAATTTAGTTTTTAAGTTATTTTTTTAAAATTATATTTATATAAGTTTTAAATATTAAAAACAAAAATATAAAAACATATATATATAAGTGTTTAAAATTAAAAACTTTTTATTTTTAGTTACAAAAACTAATAAGTAATTTTTGTTAAAATATAAGTTTCACTTAAATTATATTTTCTAAAAATTAAAATCAGAAAAAGAAAATAAAAATAAAAATATAAAATAAAATATATATATTTTACGCTGAACCTGCATATTTTGGCCTGCATCAATATGAGACTGCGTAACTCCGCACTCGCGGAGAGTTGCTGACACGTGGCACCGCACTCGCGGAGCCGTCTGACAGGTTAAACCCTCAGCCTGCATTTATTACGAAATTAGGGTTATAATTTAATTATTATTAATTATAATTAGGGTTAATTAAAATATTAATTAGTTTATCTTAGTTTTATTTTTAGCTTTAATTAGTAACATTAAGTGTAATTTTTATTATTAATTATATAAATTAATATCTTTTATAAAATAATAATATAAAAATAATATTTTTATAAAAATAAGTAATTTTATCATTTTTGTATCTTTTTATTATTTAGTACGTAGTATATATTTATCGTTCGTAATTAGTTTTAAGATTAGTTTTTGCCGTAGTATTTTATATTCCTAGATTTTTAGGCTTTGCCGTAAAATTCCTTAAGTGCTTTTTCTTTAGATTTAGATTTAGGCACTTTAGAATTTTACGACGTCGCTTATCGCATTAGTATTTAATAAATTTTAGTGCTTTTTAAGTTATTGTCGTTTTGGATTTAGAATCCCTTTAAGCTTTAATACCTTTAGACGCAACTTTTAATATTTAGTTTTTAGACTTTTAAGTTTCGACGCTTTACTTTCTTATTATTATTTTTCGACCTTTTATTTTTCGACGTTTTTCGACACAGTCTTCTTCTTTCTCATTTTTACGCTCTAGTTTTTAGGACATAGAATTTTCTATATCTTCTTCAAAATTTTGAAAAAAATTATTTTAAGCAGTTAAATTAATAGACATCCAAAATTTTCTGGTTCGTAGTAATAGTTGGATTTGTTAGTGGCGAGTTGTGGGCTTCCGATTTAAAGAGTCCTGGCTACCTGCTGCATCTATTGGCTATTCGAAACGTGGGCAAAATCAGAAAACTCTATTAATTTGATAACTTATATAATTTTTAATTTTTATAACTAATAGGATATTCAGTGAATGCACCAAGCAAAACATTCACCACCTATCATACGTTCACCACCTATAACTCGATTAAGACATCTAGCCAATATTGTCGTCGTTGATTTTTCTTTAGAATCATCTAGTCGACCAAGTACTCCAATTTAAATTTCCTATAATCCATTTTTTGAACCCGACCTTACAATTGAGAACTCGGAGGATATTCAAGGACAATTCAGAGATCCTGAACCACTAATCATTCCTCCTGAACCACAAATTACTCATCCGGAGTTTGTCGAGGAAGAAGCCATTAAATCAGAATCCTCTAGTGATTCAGATTCAACAAATTCAATCATGGAAAATTAGGAACCTCTAAGTATGGAAGACCGAATGAGAGCTACACGCACTGGCCAAGGTCAAGCAATTACTCAACCAGACATTAATGCGCCAGATTATGAAATCAAGGGACAAATCCTACACATGGTAACTAATCAATGCCAATTTAGTGGTGCACCAAAAGAAGATCCAAACGAACATCTTCGTACCTTTAATAGGATCTGTACTCTATTTAAAATCAGAGAAGTTGAGGATGAACAGATCTATCACATGTTATTTCCCTAGACTTTAAAGGGAGAAGCCAAAGATTGGTTAGAATCGTTACTTGAAGGGGCGATTGATACATGGGATGTTTTAGTTGAGAAATTTCTTAAAAGATTCTTTCCTGCATCTAAAGCCGTGAGACTTCAAGGAGAAATTATTACGTTCACACAAAAGCCAAATGAAACTCTATATGAGGCGTGCACAAGATTCGGAAAGTTATTGAGAGGATGTCCTCAACATGGTTTAGACACTTATCAAATAGTACAAATATTCTACCAAGGATGCGACATTACTACACGAAAAGACATCGACATAGCAGCTGGTGGCTCCATTATGAAGAAACCACAACTGAAGCTTACAAAATTATTGATAACACAGCCTCCCACTCACATGAGTGGCACCAAGAAAAAGACATCGTTAGATCATCTAAAGCGGCTAGAGCCAATTCTAGCCATGACTTTGATTCCATTTACGTAAAGATAGATGCTTTCGAGAGACGAATGGAAAAGATGACTAAAGATATTCACGCAATTAGAATTAGTTGTGAACAGTGTGGAGGACCACATCTGACAAAAGATTGTCTCAGTATTGAACAAACAATGGAACAAAGAGATAATGTTTCATACATGAACCAAAGGCCTGGAAATAATTATCAAAATAATTATCAACCTCCAAGACCAAACTACAATCAAAATCAGAATTATAACCGAAATATTCCATACAACAACCAACAAGGTCCTAGCAATCAACAAGTATCTAATAATACTTACAACCAGCAAAGACCTATTTTTTCAATTAAACCACCACAAACCGATGATAAAAAGCCAAATTTCGAAGACATGATGTCGAAGCTAGTTGAATCTCAAACTCAGTTTTTCACATCTCAAAAACAAACCAATGAACAAAATGCTCAAGCATTTAGAAATCAACAAGCTTCAATCCAAAATCTGGAACAAGAAGTGAGAAACCTAGCAAGGTTGATAGGTGAAAGAAAACCAGGGAGTCTACCAAGCGATACAAATGCTAACCCCCGAAATGAAACAGCTAAAGCCATTACCACAAGAAGTGGTATTACACTTAAACCACCTGAAATACCTGTAATTTCTGAGGACTCTATTCCTACTCCACAGGCACCACAGCCTGAGCAAGATAAGGAAACAGAACCGGTAGTTGAAAAGGTTAATGAAGATAAAAGAGTTAAGGCAAAGCCTTATGTTAAACCATACCAACCACCACTTCCTTACCCGAGTAAAATGAGAAAAGAAAGACTTGAAGCCGAGCAATCCAAATTTTTGGATATGTTTAAACAAATAAATGTCAATCTTCCTTTCATTGATGTGATTTCAGGAAAGCCAAGATATGCTAAATTCCTAAAAGATCTAATCACAAATAGAAAAAAAAATAGAAGAACTCTCGGCTGTTACTATGAATGCTAATTGTTCTGCAGTACTGTTGAATAAACTACCAGAAAAACTCTCTGATCCAGGAAGTTTCACAATTCCATGTTTTTTTGGGTAGTCTTAATTTAATAGAAGCATTGGCAGACTTAGGTGCTATTATAAATCTAATGCAATACTCATTATACGCTAAACTAGACCTCGGAGAATTGAAACCAACACGAATAAGCATACAACTAGCCGATCGATTAGTAAAATATCCTAGAGGGATAATGGAGAACATGCTAGTTAAAGTTGGTACTTTAGTATTTCCAGTAGATTTTTTTATTCTGGACATGGAAGAAGATTCTCGAGTTCCTCTTATATTAGGAAGACCATTCTTAAACACGGCTAAAGCAATAATAGACGTGTTTGGTAAGAAACTGACCCTAAGTATAGAGGACGAGAGTGTTACCTTTTCTGTTGATAGAGCCATGCAACAACCGCAATCTACAGATGATACATGTTATTATATTCAAACTATAGATTCACATGTAGAATTGTTAGAAGAATTTCCAGAATTACAAGGAATAGGAGAATGTTCTTTAGGAGAAGGAACTGAACCAATTGATGAAGCTGAAATGTTAGCTGCACTTATGGTTAATGATTACGAACCAACAATAGAAGAACTTCAAATGCTAAAAGAGGAAGACAGATATCGATACAAATCATTGATAGAAGAACCGCCAACATTAGAGTTAAAGCCATTTCCAAACCATTTGGAATACGCATATTTACATGGTGAATCTGAATTACCTGTAATAATATCCTCTTCTCTTAAAGAAAATGAAAAATCTCAACTCATTTCTGTGCTAAAAGCTCATAAACCAGCTATTGCATGGAAGATTCATGACATTAAAGGCATAAGTCCTTCGTATTACACACATAAAATCCTTATGGAAGAAGGTCATAAAACATATGTGCAATGCCAACGAAGACTAAATCCTAATTTGCAAGATGTTGTTAAGAAAGAAATTAGTAAACTAATCGATGCAGGTTTAATTTATGCAATCTCTGATAGTCCATGGGTAAGCCCAGTTCAATGCGTACCTAAGAAGGGTGGCATGACTGTCATCACAAATGAAAAAGATGGGCTTATTCCTACTAGGACTGTAACAGGATGGCGTGTCTGTATTGTTTATAGAAAATTAAATGACGCCACCAGAAAAGATCAGTTTCCCTTACCTTTCATTGATCAAATGTTGGAAAGGTTAGCCGGAAATAGTTACTATTGTTTTCTTGACAGTTTCTCCAGATACTTTCAAATTCCAATCGCACCCGAGGACCAATAGAAAACCACCTTCACGTGCCCTTATGGTACTTTTGCTTACAAACGCATGCCATTTGGACTTTGCAATGCCCCTGCAACCTTTCAAAGGTGCATGATGGCGATTTTTCACGACATGATAGAAGAATGCATGGAAGTTTTCATGGATGACTTTTCAGTATTCGGTGATACTTTTGAAACATGTCTAGTTAATATTGAACAAATGCTTATTAGAAGGCATCGTTCTTGGTCATAAAATTTCAAAGGAAGGAATTGAAGTGGATAGAGCTAAAGTAGATGTAATTGCTAAACTTCCACATCCCACCAATGTCAGAGGAGTTAGGAGTTTTCTAGGGCATGCCGGTTTTTACCGACGTTTCATAAAAGACTTTTCTAAAATTGCCACTCCTATGAATAAACTCCTAGAAAAGGATGCTCCATTCATCTTTTTGGATGAATGCATCAAATCTTTTAATATTCTTAAAGAAAAACTCACTAATGCGCTGGTCATGATAACTCCAAACTGGAATCTACCATTTGAACTCATGTGCGATGCAAGTGATTTTGCAATGAGAGCCGTTTTAGGACAAAGGATTGAAAAATTTTTTTAACCTATCTATTACGCTAGTAAGACGTTACAAGGAGCACAAACGAATTACATAACTATTGAAAAAGAACTCCTTGCTATCGTCTTTGCTTTTGACAAATTTCGTTCGTATCTCGTTCTAGCTAAAACGGTGGTCTATACCGACCATTCTGCTCTTACATACGTATTTTCAAAACAAGATGCCAAACCACGATTAATTCATTGGATCTTACTCTTACAAGAGTTCGATATTGAAATCCAATACAAAAAGGGAGCAGATGATCTCGCAGCTGATCATCTCTCTCGCCTTGAAAATCCTAAATTAGAAGTTCTAAATGAATCGGCCATACAAGACAACTTTCCTGATGAATATCTATTGAAAATCGATTATAATGAAATTTCATGGTTTGCAGACTATGCAAACTACTTAGTATGTGGATTACTTGAAAAAGGGTTATCGTACCAAAAACGAAAGAAATTCTTTAGTGATATAAAACACTATTTTTGGGAAGATCCACATTTATTCAAAAGTTGTCCCGATGGAATAATACGCCGATGTGTATTCGAAGATGAAGCTAGTCAAATCTTAAACCATTGTCACACAGGATCAACAGGAGGGCATTATGGGCCTCAACTCACAGCAAGAAAAGTCTACGACGCTGGATTCTATTGGCCTATAATTTTCAAAGACGCACACCTTATTTGTAAATCCTGTGATGCATGTCAAAGGGCCGGAAAAATAAGTCAACGTGATGAAATGCCACAAAATGTCATTCAAGTATGTGAAGTATTTGACGTTTGGGGTATTGACTTTATGGGTCCATTTCCAAAATCTCATAATAATCTCTACATTATCATTGCCATTGATTATGTATCTAAATGGGCAGAAGCACAAGCTCTCCCAACTAACGATGCACGAGTTGTAGTCAAATTTTTAAAAGGTCTTTTTGCAAGGTTCGGAACACCGAAAGCTTTAATAAGTGATCGGGGTACTCATTTTTGCAATAATCAACTTGAGAAAGTTCTTAAAAGATACGTAGTAACTCATAAAATCTCCACTGTTTATCATCCACAAACAAGTGGACAAGTTGAAAATACCAACCGAGCTTTAAAACGTATTCTAGAGAAAACCGTAGGATCGAATCCGAAGGAATGGTCCATGAAATTGGAGAATGCACTCTGGGCTTTTAGAACAGCCTACAAAACTCCAATTGGAACCACACCTTTTAAACTCGTTTATGGAAAAGCATGTCACCTTCCAGTAGAAATTGAGCACAAAGCATTTTGGGCTTTGAAGACATGTAATCTTGATTTACATGAAGCTGGACGTCTACGATTAAGTCAATTAAATGAATTAGAAGAATTAAGACATGAGGCATATGAAAATTCGTTAATATATAAGGAAAGAACGAAGAAATGGCATGATAGAAGAATCAGAAGTTCAAAAGAATTTAAGGAAGGAGACAGAGTTCTTCTTTTAAATTAACGATTCAAGCTATTTCCTAGAAAATTAAAATCAAGATGGTCTGGACCATTCATAGTCAAAAGAGTTTTTCCATACGGAACAATAGAGTTAATAAATTCAAATGGGATTGAATTTAAAGTTAATGGTTACAGAGTTAAACATTACATAGATAATCCAATGGAAGTTGAAGATGAAGTTAATCACAATTTCGACACCACAGCTAACTAAGTGTGGGAAGATTCGAACATTTTAAGGGTAATATGTATTTCTGTTAGAGTTTGATTTTCCATTTTCGTGTAATTCTCGAAAATGGAATCCGAATGGTCTTTCCCTAGCAGACCTTAAAGAACTAGTCTTCTCCCTCCATTTCGAATTTTTATTTCTTTTAGGTTTTACGAGATGAAGAATTCCTTTGATCTGAACCATGGTCTACTACTACACGCTATGATTACTAAACGTAATAATAACACTTTCCCGAGTCAACTGGTATCATTCATAAGAGCAAAAATGGATGAAGTGAGGAAAGAACTCAGAAAAGATCATCATAAGACACATTTTGGAAAAGGAAAATCAAAATCCGCAACAAAAAGAAGAGCACGACACCTTGAAAGATGTCATAAATGCAGAAAATGGTCACACGAAGGGAAATGTTCGAACAATCAAACACATTCCAATTCTGAGTTCTTTACTTTATGCAGAGAAGGACCGTTCATATGTTTAGAAGAAAAGTTATCGAAAAATCGAGGTTACGCCTATGTAGCTATGGAAAACCAAATCGAACGACTCTCTTATGAGTCGGCTAAAGCAGGTCTCTGAGAATTCAATCTCACAGGTAAGTATGTACAGTTTTTATTTTCTTTTATTGCTTTTAACCTTTTGATAATAAACGCTGAATCGTTCGCTATAAAGTATTAAATTGATATTCAATAAAATTAGGTATGCGAAACCGAAATTATTGATATCATACAAAAATTTAATTCATCACTGCGAAATTTACCATTTATTCATAAGGTATAAATATCTTTAATCAATCAATCCAAAATATTTCAGAAATTCGTCAGGAGTAAAACTAGGTAATTTAGCCGAAATTACTTTACCCAAAAGAGGGACGTATATTTTTGTTAATATTTGATTGATTAAAGTGGGATAAAAGACCAAAAAGATTTTTATTTTTATTTTTACCTTGTTTTTAATATTAATATATAACTATATTATTTTAAATGTAAGTTTGAAAAATTAATAATATTTATATAAAAATTTTATGCATTTGAAATTTAAGTTTGGTGTGAATTTAAAAAAAAAATTTACTTTATTTCATTAAGTTAAAAAATTGATTTCTAAAATTCGTCGTGAGTTGAACACTAGGTCGTTGAACTGAAATTGCTTTACCCGTGGGCGGGACGAGAAATTTTTTATCATTATTTTTAATTGTTTGTAATACCCCGTCAGAATCCACTAACGGAATATTAACTCCTGGTCCCACAGTTTAGCGGTCACGTCCTCTATATGAGACGTTTCCGAAAAGTATTCGCATTAATCATTAAAACAAAGTCATTTATTAAAGAAAATGTAACTGGAAACATTTGACGTCAATGACTAATGTAAATGAATCCAAACATCTTAAAAGAAAATTGTTTAAATGCGAATATATGTTCTTGAATTGAAAATGATAAACATGTTGGACGCCGTCCAGTTCTAGCAGTAAACAGCATATAACTTCAAATAAAGCAGAAGCACTAGCTCTATGTACCTGAGATGAAACATGCAAAACGTCAACGAAAAACATTGAGTGAATCTACAGGTTTAGTAAATCATTTCTTAAGTTAGGCCACAAGATTTTCTTAGAAAACATCATTGGAAAAGTATACATTATCATGAGCACTTGATTATAAAGCTTTAACTGTTGCGTGAGCCGAGCACACGTCATTAGTTTACCCTATACTGGCAATACACCGATCAAGTGTACGTGTTACAACTACATAAGCACCTGTTTAACGTTGCGGTGAGGTTTGTCAAACCTAACGATACCGTCCCTATAAGTCGAGCTTACAAAGTAATTAATATAATCAAGCTAAGGGATTTTTGATCTGAACTCATATGTATATTCTTAGTAAGTTGCTTGTGCCAAACACGTAAAACATTTGTAAAAATCATGCATCTCATCCCTGTAAAAACGTAGTAGGGACTGTAGACTCACCTTAGCAAAAGCACTCGTAAAGATCTTAGCAAATCGTAGTGTTGTCGAAACTCTCGACTGAATAACGCAACCTAATCAAGTAAATCATCTTAAGTATACACTAATAGGTCAAACTTCGTCAACCCATAGTGTACGCAAAGTCCTAGTACTCAGACTGACTCAACGAACAAGTAAAAGTCAACTAATCCAAGCAAGTCAACAAAAGTCAACCAAAGTCAAAACAAAAGTCAACTCGGTCAAAGTGGTCAACTAAAGTCAAACATCTTAGTAGGTCATGCAAACATGGTCAATAAGTCAAACCTAAGTCATATAACATGTTATAGCTCGTAGTTTAGCAAATCGCATTTTCCGCATCTTGTAACATACTCTAGAAATTCGTACGTCGTAAAGAGATACATCCATAACACATAGCACATATATCATATAATTATTATAAACTCCAGATCATAACTAGACTTAAAATAGATTCAAAAAAGTCCGGCCAAAGCCTCATACGATGATTAAAAGTCAGAAGTCAGAAGGGATCAGGTCTGAGTTCATTACAGAAATTTCTGTTCGCGCATCAGTTTTTAAGCATTTTTCAAAAAATATAGAAAATATATTTTGATGAATGGCCAATTGGTGTCATCTCAAAACATCTCAAAATTTAAGTGATAAAATAATCAGAAGCATTGCTTTAGCCAATTCGTACAGATTTGCAAAACATTATAGACTCGTCAGTTTTTGACCATCAATCCGACATATCATTTAGACGAGCATATATCTCATGGCAAATAATGTTCTCGTAAGTTTGAATACAAATGAAACATGTCAAGTAATATATAAAATTACTTAGTCCAGAAGATCAAAGTCTAAATCAATTCCTAGTTCATTCCAGAAATTTTTATTTGAACTTATAAACTGATTCAGCATACTTTACAAATCAAATATTCGTTTTATCATATCGGGAGCATGACATAACCTTTTGACGCAAATATTTAGTCCAAATTGCACAAATTTTCACAAGGAATACAATAGTACACTTTATATAAGCTAAAACACAAAGCATGCAACTCATAAGATTCGGATATCATGCAAACCCTAACGAAAACATCGATTAAGCATATCTTTAGCATACGATAACGAAATCACGCAAAATCGGAGTCTAAAATCAATAACTTTTTGATATCTTTCTAATTAAACATATTACAAAGTCAGATCTTATATCAATTTAATCAGATCATCAATAAACAAATTCGTTTTTCGATCATACGACGTTAATTACGCAATCAATCAACAATTAACAACACTAAACATCATTAATTGAGCACTAGACTCTAATACACAATGTAATTGATCAAAAAACTGAATTCATAAGATTAGGGTTTCTATTTATACCTCAAGCGATTAAATCGAACACACTAACGTGTAGAGAACGACCAAAGGAATGTCTTTCGTGTACGAGGTTTCTTCAAAAATCAACTTTTGAGAGTGGTGGTGGTGATGTGGTGGCCGACTTCCAAAGAGAGGGAGAGGGGAGGGAGTAATCGAACAAGAAAAAAATAACGGGGGTTTCTCAAGTGCTCTAGCCTTTTATATGTCGGGTTAGGGCCTTAATTTAATCCAACTAGTGACCCACTAATCAAAATTAGTCCACTAAGGGGTTTGGGTATGGGTTCGGCCCAATGGCCCTTCTATGGGGTCTCGGGCTCAGTTTTGCTTAATTACTCGTACGCGCGTGGTCCGTTTCGGGTGCCGTCAATCGTACCGGGTCTCCGGAACATTAACTAGTCATTGAAACGCAATCACCGAGTTTAATTTATTAAATAAATAATAAATTAAAAATAATTTTCTTAAAGTCAATAATTATCGAAAATAATTATTGTGTCGTTTTTCTGAGTTCCGTAAACTGAAAAGCTTTATAGACGATAAACTTAATCGTAACGTTTCTAGTTATTTCGCTACCCGAAATAAGTTCGTAAATTAATATAACATATAAATTCAAACATTCCTCTAATAAGTATGTATTTAAGTCAATTAAACACACAAATCTGAGTAATCACCGTTAAATACTTAACGGACAATTAATGATAGTAAACGGAAAAAGTCGGGTTGTTACATTATTGATTTAAAGTATGCCAAAAATATTAAAAAACTCAAAAATCTTTTCTTTTAAAATAAACGCTTTAAAATGACAAATTTTAAATTTTGTCGAGGGACGGACTAGGTAAACGTACCAAAACAACTTCTGCCTAAATAAAAAGGAAACAAAATTTTAAAAAATTAATCAATTAAATGTTTTATGAATAAAGGTTTTATAATTAAAAAAAAATATACCGCACTCGCGGAGCTTCAATTTTCCAGACCAGTTAACTGGTCGAGACAGACCAGTCCACATACACACAATCACATTTTTCTGCGAAAAAACACCCAAAAACCCTCTCAAAATCACGATTTTTCACCGTTAATCATCAAATTTTTTTCTAAAATCATGTCGAGAAGAATCCTACCAAGAATTTTTTCAAGGAGATCGGTAATTTCTACATCTAAACACTCTAATCCCGATTTTTAGTGTTCTTGAGCAAAATTATACCTAATTTGATTTTGATGATTTCTAGTCTAATTGTGCTTAAATTGTTTGTATATTATACTTGTATAACCTAGATTGATGCTATTTGATATGATTAGAAGTCTTAAACTTCAAATTTTGAGTAATCTAGGGTTTGTGTTCTTGAGCAAAATTGGGGCTTTTTGATATAAACGGGTTATGGCCGAATTTTGTTGTTAGTTCATGCTTAATTAAGTAGTGTAACATGTTTAGGTTGCTAAATGATCAAAACATTGATCCTAAACATGATTTTTGAGTAAGATTTTTGACTTTTTGAGTCAAAAATACATGAACTTGATTAATTTGATATGAATGCCATTTGAAACTTGTTTAATTACTATAATAATTATTTTTGACATGTTTTAGAAGATGAATGCTTAGAAATATTGTATACATTTTCATATATGTTTATTTGTAAAAGTGTAGAATTGTTTATTTTATGAAATTGTGTATAAGTTTAATATTGTTTAAACATGTCATTATGATTGTTTTGATTTATAATTTTGATAATACTAATGCATATTTGGTTGCACAAAATATTGTGTTTAATGTGTTTTGCAGACTGAAAGGGGTGAATCTTCATCCGCTTCCCAGGCTCACAATGCTCCTCCTGAGAATGCAGACGAACAGGAGATTAATGACCAATACAGACAAAATCTACCGCATCAATTCATTTCATATTCAAATATACAATTGGTAGATTTACACCCTAATTTAAGATTTGACAGACATTGGATAGATTATCCAAAATATCAGAGGAACTTACACACCCTTCAGTCAAATAATGTTGAAGTACTCAGGGTAATAGATTGGGAACCATTAGAAACAGTGGAATTGGCCGTGCCAATCAGAGAATTACTTACACAAAGGTATGGTAATTCTATTTTTAATGATTTAGAACGATTATTCAATATACGTAGGCCTGTATATAGAGAATGGTGTGTGGAATTATTATGTATTGTTGAAATAAATGATCGGGTAGCTACCTTAACCGAGCGGAGCTTTATTAGATTTTTGTTAGGAGGTGTGATGTGCCATATGTCTCTATTAGATATGGCTCAGGCTTTACGTATATATACGCCTGAGGAACTAGCATCTACTGATTGTCAAAGGTTAATAATTAATGGTAGGAGGATTGATGAAAATTTTGATATGAATGGAATATGGAGTAGAATGACTAGCCATAACCGATTTCGTGGGGGAACTCACTCTTATACAGATATTAATAGAGCTGAGCTAAGAGTGATCCATAGATTTTTAGCAAACTCGATTACACAGCGAGGTAGGAAGAAAGAGAAGGTAAATGAAAATGATTTATTTTACCTCATGTGTATTTGAGACCCACAGAGCGTTGTGAGTATACCTTATTGTGTGTGTTATTATTTATCGATAATGGTTAGGGGTATGCGGCCTAATAGTATAAAAGGAGGTGATATGTTTATTACTTTAATTGTTGAGTATCTCAATGTGGATAGAAGTCAAGGGGGATTATTAGTTGCAGTACCAGAACCCCGTGATAGAATTGGTTTGCAAGTATATCATGGTGCAAAGGTTTTAAAGAAACAACATAACGCTGCAGTACCATATGATGGGGCGCATCCACAGGTAGAACTAGATCAGGAGCAAGGTAATGCGGGTGGAGGAAACCAAATGACGGATATACAAAGAATAATGGCCCAAAATGATTACCATCGGGCTATGCAACAAGAATTTCAGGCTTGGCAATATCATCAGAGTCAAATCCAAGCCTATTTGTACTCCCAAGGTAGGAACTATATTCCTACTGAACCAGCCTATTTTCCTCCATGGACCAACGATACAAAACCACCTTTTCCTACATACCACCCATTCCAAGCGTATCAAAACATATACGGCGAAGCTTGGAACCCCTACTGGTATCAACATCAACCCTAGTTTCCTTAGTTTTATTTATTTTATTATTTGTAATGTTGCTACTTTTAATACTTATTTTGGTATTGTAATAGTTTTTATAATTTTCTAACTTTTATTATTAGATTTTAATAATTTTTGAATGTGGGGTGATATACCCAACTTAAAAAATATGTATATATATGTTTGTAATTTATCTCATGTACAACACAGGATAAAACAACGCACTTTCAAAGACTGTCATTAAGTTCAGCAAAAGCAACTAATTTTGACGACAAGATGCAAAATAAATGTGATATAACAACTGCAGGAATGAACAAATGATGTGCACCATTTATCATTCAAACAAACAACAATATGTTTGGAAACTTTGGTAAAATTTAATCATTTTTCTACACTAATAACCCTCAATAATTTAAATTGTTACTGATTTCTTGCAAATGAGGGCATTGCAAGATCTTAAGTGTGGGAAGGGATTAAATTCTTTTGGATTTTAAAAGTTTGACTTATACACTTGGTTTAATAGCCACCATTAAACTTTACTAGTAACGCAGTAGTTGTATTAGAATCTAGTGCTCTCTGATAATAAAGAACAGCCCTAGTCTTATATACTGACTACCCACTTCTAGTAAAAATTTTAAAAATTTTCAAATAAATGAATTCAAAATCTCGTTTATACATATTTATGAAATATAAAACTAGATGTTAACACCGAGATTATTGTTACCTCGGAAAGGACATAAATTGAGAAACAACCCAAAATGCTTGAATTCATTTAAACTGAAATAAAAGAGAATAAAGAGGCAAAGAAAGAAATATAAAAGCCAAGTGTGGAAAAAATTTACCAAGTTATTTAAATCATATATCACATATTTTTGTACAAATAATTGAAAGTACTTTTGTTTTGGATGATTTTAATCAGCTTTACCCGATTTCTTATAATATATTTGAAAGAAATGTGCCACTTGATTTAAAAGGAAGTAAAGTCTTCCGAGAAAAAGACACGCACTTTTTGATTTAGTTCAGGAAGTTGTCGTCCAGACCAGTTGTAGAGTCTACGAAAAACCTTGAAAAGTTTTCTCAAAAATTAGCTGGAAATCCACGGACCTCAGCATCAAACAGGGTCTCCAAGTGGTCAGACTTATCCTAACTATGAGAGGATTTGTCTCGTATAATGGGGGGGCACCGTGCAATTTAGCTTATAAGACTAATGAATCGGATCCCCGGAAAGGAGAATCTCCTTAAAGATCAAAAATCAGCTTTTAAAACTGATATTACTCAATCCTTGAGATTGACTTTAAAGATTGAGAATTCAAACTCATGGAATTCAATGATATCTATACTCGAGCTTGAAAGAGAAAATATTTTGATCAAAATTACAAACCGATTTGTTTTCTGAAACCCTATTTTCAATGCGTTCATTACCATTGAACGTAAAATCCTAGGAATTCACCTGGAATTCATGAGGTCACCTGAACCAAATCGGGTGTCAACCTGTAAGAACGGTGGTTTCATAGCATGGTCGAAGACATGACCTTGTGCCAGACCAAAAAACTATAGGGTGATCTTTACTATTGCTCCTACAAAGGATATTAATTGCATCCGACACGTTGTGGACCATAATCAAAAGCATGTCATTAGATATTGCCTTAACGGTTGCTTGTTCAATGCTTTCCTTTACAATCGGACGGTAGTTTACCGAAAGGTAATATACGGAGAAAGTATACTGGACGAGTTGCTTTCCTAATACAAGGTTAGCAAGGGGTGACACAAAACCATAAGTTTTGAGTTAAAATTCTCAAATCTGAAATCCACAAACCCACAAAAATATTTTGCAAACACCGGTGAAGGGTTATTCGGAAAAACTTATCTAGGGTAAAAGTTAGATTGAATTTTTAAAAGATCAAATGTTTTCATAAAGATCCAATTTCCTAAAGGATCTAAATTTTTATAGTCATGTGGGACTGTAAACCACATCGTTACTATCATTGTTCATACCGCCGTATCAAAATCACTGATGTACAAAGTGTGAAGAATAAAGAAGTGATTCTAGTAAAGTTATATTCAAGTTCTATATTGCTTGAGGACAAGTAACGCTCAAATGTGGGAATATTTGATAATGCTAAAAACGAACACGAACACATATTTCATAGCATTATCCTTCAAGAAAGACAAGCTTTTAGTTGCAATTGTTCTATTTCCAATTGATATTCATTTAAATAATAAAAGGTGAAGACAAAAGACAGATTCGACGATTTGAAGACGCAAACGACCAAAACGCTAAAAAATACAAAGTACAATCCAAGTGGTTCAATTTATTGATGAGAAACATCTAAAAATTACAAAAGTACAAGCCACGAAATGCAAAGTACAAGATATCTAAGCGTACGAAAGGACGTTCGAAAATCCGAAACCGAGACATGAACCCACTATCAATGCGTGACGCAACGGACCTAAAATTACAAATTAACTACACACATAAATATAATATAATATATAATTAATTATGTAAATTATATATATTATATTTATATATTAAATAAATAAACGTCGGCAAGCTAGGATCCAAATCCTGCGTGAGCTGGAATTCGAAGCTTCACACTCACAAGCTATGAGGAACAAATCCTCAGCACTCGCGGAGCACACCAAGGCCCAAATCCCACTATAAAAGGCGATGCAATTCGACGAAATATTTACACCATCTTCAATCTTCCTTCTGTAAACATACATACATACATATATATACATACATATATATATATATATATATATATATATATATATATATATATATATATATATATATATATATATATATATATATATAATTTTAATTTTAATTTTAATTTAAGTTTAATAATAATAAGGTTATAGTGGCGAATGTTTTAAGTTTGTAAGTCGAATTCCTGTCCGTGTAACACTACGCGATTAATACTCATTGTAAGTTATGTTCAACCTTTTTAAATTAATGTCTTGTAGCCACTATAACCTTATTATTATTAAACTTAAATTAAAATTAAAATTAAAATTATATATATATATATATATATATATATATATATATATATATATATATATATATATATATATATATATATATATATATATATATATATATATATATATTCTAAGTGTTTAAAATTAAAAAGTTTTTATTTTTAGTTACAAAAACTAATAAGTAATTTTTGTTAAAATATAAGTTTTACTTAAATTATATTTTCTAAAAATGAAAATCAGAAAAAGAAAATAAAAATCAAAATATAAAAAAAAATTAAAAAATATTTTACGCTGAAACTGCATATTTTGGCCTGCATCAATCTGAGACTGCGTAACTCCGCACTCGCAGAGAGTTGCTGGAACGTGGCACCGCACTCGCGGATCCGTCTGACAGTTCAAACCCTCAGCCTGCATTTATTACGAAATTAGGGTTATAATTCAATTATTATTAATTATAATTAGGGTTAATTAAAATATTAATTAGTTTATCTTAGTTTTATTTTTAGTTTTAATTAGTAATATTAAGTGTAATTTTTATTATTAATATATAAATTGATATCTTTTAAAAAATAATAATATAAAAATAATATTTTTATAAAAATAAGTAATTTTATCAATTTTGTATCTTTTTATAATTTAGTACGTAGTTTATATTTATCGTTCGTAATTACTTTTAAGATTAGTTTTTGCCGTATTATTTTATATTCCTAGATTTTTAGGCTTTACCGTAAAATCCCTTAAGTGCTTTTTCTTTAGATTAAGATTTAGGCGCTTTAGAATTTTGCGCCGTCGCTTATCGCTTTAGTATTTAATAAATTTTAGTACTTTTTAAGTTATTACCGTTTTGGATTTAGAATCCCTTTAAGCTTTAATACCTTTAGACGCAACTTTTAATATTTAGTTTTTAGACATTTAAGTTTCGACGCTTTACTTTCTTATTATTATTTTTTGACCTTTTATTTTTTGACGTTTTTCGACACACTCTTCTTCTTTCTCATTTCTACGCTCTAGTTTTTAGGACATAGAATTTTCTATGTCTTCTTCAAAATTTAAAAAAAAAAAAATTATTTTAAGCAGTTAAATTGATAGACATCCAAAAATTTTCTGGTTCGTAGTAATAGTTGGATTTGTTAGTGGCGAGTTGTGGGCTTCCGATTTAAAGGGTTCTGGCTACCTGTTGCATCTATTGGCTATTCGAAATGTGGGCAAAATCAGAAAAGTCTATTAATTAGATAACTTATATAATTTTTTATTTTTATAACTAATAGGATATTCAGTGAATGCACCGAGCAAAACGTTCACCACCTTTCATACGTTCACCACCTGTAACTCGATCAAGACATCCAGCCAATATTGTCGACGTTGATTTTTCTTTAGAATCATCTAGTCGACCAAGTACTCCAATTCAAATTTTCGATAATCCATTTTTTGAACCCGACCTCACAATTGAGAACTCGAGGATATTAAAGGACAATTCAGAGATCCTGAACCACTAATCATTCCTCCTGAACCACAAATTACTCATCCAGAGATTTTCGAGGAAGAAGCCAATAAATCAGAATCCTCTAGTGATTCAGATTCAACAAATTCAATCATGGAAAATCAAGAACCTCTAAGCATGGAAGACCGAATGAGAGCTACACGCACTGGCCAAGGTCACGCAATTACTCAACCAGACATTAATGTGTCAGATTATGAAATTAAGGGACAAATCCTACACATGGTAACTAATCAATGCCAATTTAGTGGTGCACCAAAAGAAGATCCAAACGAACATCTTCGTACCTTTAATAGGATCTATACTCTATTTAAAATCAGAGAAGTTGAGGATGAACAGATCTGTCTCATGTTATTTCCCTGGACTTTAAAAGGAGAAGCCAAAGATTGGTTAGAATCGTTACCTGAAGGGGCGATTGATACATGGGATGTTTTAGTTGAGAAAATTCTTAAAAGATTCTTTCTGGCATCTAAAGCCGTGAGACTTCAAGGAGAAATTGTTACGTTCACACAAAAGCCAAATAAAACTCTATATGAGGCGTGGACAAGATTCAGAAAGTTATTGAGAGGATGTCCTCAACATGGTTTAGACATGTAACGACCCTAGATTTTCCAACGTTTAATTATTAATAATTTATTATTAATGCTTGTGTTTTAACAAACGTGTTCTTATACGTGTTACTTGTTACCGTATTTAACTTTTCATGGCCCAATTTGTCTTTGTGACACACGTACTTTACACGAATAATATTTTTGAATATTATTTACATTCATGATTAATTATTAATATTCATTTTAATTAACTAATGTTACTAGTTAATTACTCGGGCTTGATTTATTTAATTTGTTACATACTTGGACTTGGGCTTTTATTATTTGAACATGGACTTGAAAGCCCACCCTACACACTTTATGGACTAGTTAGCCCATCATTAAGCTAATGAATTATTAAGATTAAGTGCATGGATTAATTAGTCATAAGGAATCTAGTTACATGCATACTTACACCCCATTCCCACACCATTTAACTTTATTACTTCTTCAAGCTCTCACCACCTCCCCATGCTAGAAAGTAGATTTGGACCTTGCCCCTTTGGTCCTCTAAACCGTTGACCAAGAGTGTGTAGGAGGGAGGAGTTCAATTTTTTTTTTTTGTTACTTATACACTAGTCTCCATTTCACTTTTACACACACACACAACTTACTTACATTTTTCTCTCTTTTTTCTCTCAAATATTGTAAGTAACAAGCTTTACTTTCTTTCTTTTTCTTCCATTAAAACCACCATCCCTCATCATCATTTACTAGTTGTAGTTTGTTGTTACTTGTTGTTGTTTCTTGTTTCTGATTAAAGATCAAGTTTTCTAAATTGTATCTTCATGTAATCTTGGTTACTTCCATCTTTTGTTTGATGAAGAACCAAGAACAAGAATCTAAACTTACTAGTTTATGGTTCTACATTTAAGTGTTTTCAAGATTTAAAGTTCATAAGTTTCATAATCATACTTGTGTTCATGTTTTGTAGAATTAAATCCTAAGATCCAAACTTTGATTTGAATCTTCCTAAGTATGAAACAAACATGAACATAATACTTGTACTTTAGTTTATTTCTTTCTTTTGTAAGTACATTAAAGTTGTAATATTGTTATTTTGGTCAAGTATTACTAGTTAATCTTGATCTCATATTTCTTGGAACTAAAAGTTAACTTTGTAAGTTCAAGAACATGGAAGTATAACTTTCTAGTTATAACTTCATATACTTATATTGGATCTAAGTTTATATAACTTACGGTCTTCTAATTTTGTTATAAATAAGAGCTTACAAGCTTACATACATGTTACAAGTTGAAAATCTAAGTTTCATAACTTATGGTTTCATTAAAGTGAAGATCCAAGTTCTATAACTTAGAATCTAACTTAAGAACACTAGATCTCGACTTTCTAGTCTAGGATCTTTAAGATCTAGTTAAGATCTAGTTAAGATCTAAGTTCTACAACTTAAGATCTTATTTATTTAGTTTACTTTCAAGTTTGTAGCTTAATATTACTATTAGAACTCATGTATGTGTCGGATCGAAGATCTTGATGTAACTTTGGTTCATCAAACTACATACAACTCTTAAGTGAGTTATGCTACATATCTTAGACTTACACTCGTGATATGATGGTCAAAACTTGGTTAACATGATGCAAACCCATCAACGAGTTGTACACTTGAAGCTATACGCATCAAGGATGAGAACCGTGATGAGCATCATGCACCAAGAACCCATCGGAACACATTTACTTACTGTTTATGGAACTGATAAAACTACCTGGGCTACTGGAAAGTTGATTTTCAGTTAGTTCGGTTCGATTAGATAATTTTCCATTTATACCTAGTCTTAATCCGAGTTACGGTTTAGGATCTATGGCCTCCCGAAAGTCACTACACCCTATTAACGTTGTGCTGAAATTTCTGACCTACTCGCACTTAAACCATCACCACGATCAAAAAAAGACGAGTTTGGTTCTGAAAATTGGTCAGTATGTAGGGGACTCATATATGGAGCCATGGCCACTGGTCTCACCTCATTTCAGTTTGTATAGAGGCCGTGGCTACTAAACGAATCAGCCGTTGTTTTAAACCCTAGTCTTGACTTAAAACTTACTTTACACTTTTTGTTTAATGATGAATGATGATGGTACTTGAGACCTAATTTACATACTTTTAAACCTTTGGGAACGATTTACTAACTTTTGACTTAGGTTGAGGACCTTTCGGACCAACCTCTTGCTTACTATTCCCGCGTATCGACTTTTACTACTTTCCACTGTGAGTTATAGCATCCCTTTTTACTTTAACTATTTTGGGAACTGAGAATACATGCGCATTTTACGTTTTACATACTAGGCACGAGTACTTAAACTTTATATATGTGTGGGTTATACAACGGCATAAACTTTCCCCTTAGCTCGGTAACGTTTAGCCATTGGTCTTTGAACCGGTGAATGCGAATCTTAGATATGGATCCATAGGGTTTGACATCCCCACTTGGGCTAGTAGCGCTAGCATTTAATGGGTGTTTAATACTTCGTAAACTTATGCACTAGCTAAGTGTACTTTTAGGGGGTGTTATTTACGTTAAGTTAGTTACCAAGTGCCCACGATTAAACATATACTTTTCATACTATTTTGAAACGCTGTTGACACACTGAAATCTCGTGGCCTACCTTACATTACTGTTATACTTAAACTATAGCTCACCAACCTTTGTGTTGACGTTTTTAAGCATGTTTTTCTCAGGTGCTTAAGGTTTGCTTGCTTCCGCTGTACTAGTCATGCTTTGTAGACACCTGCTGCGCTTATTAGAGATGTCACCGCATGAAACGTTTATTTTGCATTCAAACTATATTACTTTTGAAACGATTTATTTGTAATGACCTATGGGTCACGTACTATTATTTCTTGCTATTCGTAGAAGCTTACTTTTGGTTGTTAAACATTTGACGTTGGTTAAAACGTCACCTTTATTCATCAATGCAAACTTATTTTGAAACAGCATATAGTATTTGACCTTGTAATGATCTTGT
Source organism: Rutidosis leptorrhynchoides (assembly GCF_046630445.1). Classification (NCBI taxonomy): domain Eukaryota; kingdom Viridiplantae; phylum Streptophyta; class Magnoliopsida; order Asterales; family Asteraceae; genus Rutidosis; species Rutidosis leptorrhynchoides. Next base: position 128,857,794 of record NC_092341.1, read on the forward strand.
TGTTGATGATTCGTACACGATGGTTTTGTACGGGGCATCACATTTGGTATCAGATCATTGGTTGTAGGGAATTAGGTTGCATTAGTGAGTCAAGACCCGATCGAGTAGGATTCACTAATAGGACTAATTTACAACTTGCTAGTTTAATTTTTTCTGCGAAACTTGCTGCATGCTACTGCTTACTTTTACTGCTATATGCCGTATGCTACTACATTATTTCACTACTGCATGCTTTTATCTGCTTTCGATTGCATGCTACTTCTGTACGATTTGTTATTATTGCCATGTTATTTACTGCTATACATGATCTAGACTGTCGTAGTTACTTTGCCTAATACGTGCTTGCTTTATGACTTACTGACATGGAAATAGTTATTTTTCCTTGTTTAGATTTCGGATATTCCACCTGTTTTCATTTTGGAGAGCGACTCGGACTCATCCGCCACCTCACCTGCCATTTTTGCCGATTCTCAGACCCCGTCGTCGACACCTTCCAGTGACTCTGGCACTTCATCCTCTGGATCCAGTAGCCATGCACCCGACCCAATGGTCACCTCTGACGGAGCCGAGGACCGACAGGAGATTCCAGCTCCACTTGTCCCCGGACCCTCGGAGCCACAGCACCATTCTGGTGGTGCTGTGATTCCCGCGGAACTTGGGGAAGGTCCGTTATATAATTAGCATAATCATTGGTGCCGACGCCTTCCTGATGGACGTATCGTGCCGATCCCACCTTTCATATATCGACTGATGATAGCCGGCTGAGCAGAGCCACCGTGAAGCCACCCCCAGATGATTCCGACGGCTCATCATCCGACGACTCATCCTCTGATGAATCCAGTGACGAGGATTCCGACGAGGATCCCGAGGAAGCACCCGTGCAGTCACCCTCTACCCCGCCGAAGAAGCGGTATCGTTTCGACGGTACCGTTATTCCAGGGGTTAACGGAGGTAGGTCGTTGTTAACGCATGTGGACTGAGGACTAGAGTTACCTCCCGTAAGCGGCTTGTGCCGTATCCTGCTGATCCATTCATACGTAAGGCTCCCCGATACGCAGCATCTACTTCTGGAGCCGGACCATCTGCACCACCGGCACCACCCGTACCGACTGCACCGCCTGCCCCACCATCTCCCTCTGTTGAGGAACTGACAAGGGAAGTGGAGATCCTCCGTGGTCGGGTAACGGAACTCGAGGACCATATGTCCCACATAATGGACATCCTTCACCCACCGTCACCATAGGACATTTGTATTTGATTTCATTATGTAATCTCATTTGTAGTTTCATGTATTACTTATGTATTGTACGAACCTATGCGGATGTATGCAACTTTTTATTAATGAATGGAACTTTGCGTTGTTTAATTTTCGTACGGTGTTCTGTTTACATTACTGTATGATGATTTTGTGGTATCTGAATCTATTTGCGTTACTTAACTAGCATGTGTTGTGTTGATTCCATGTTGGTTGCCATATACTGTATTATTATTTGAATACTGGATTTTGACTTGAGTCAAAATTTTGTTTAGAACATCAATGGCCAATGGAAGATCAACGCCCACAGCAGTACATATCGAAGAAATGATCACTGAACGAGTAGCCGCAGCTTTAGCGGAAATGAACCCCCAAGCCCTACCAGTTAACCAGCCCATCCGTAATGGGTGTACTTATAAGGAATTCCAAAGCTGCAAGCCCCACAACTTTAGTGGTACTGAGGGGCCAGTTGGTCTCACTAGGTGGTTTGAGAAATTAGAATCGGTGTTCCGTGTTAGTAACTGCTCAGAGACGAACAAAACCAAGTATGCCTCGTGTACGCTATCAGACGGCGCACTAACCTGGTGAAACACACTGGCTCAAGCAAAGGGTATTGATGAGGCGTATGCTACCCCATGGGAGGAATTCAAAGGGGCCATGATTGAAGAGTATTGCCCTAGGACAGAGATCCAGAAAATGGAAACTGAGTTTTGGCAGTTGAAGGTTGTGGGAAATGATCTTGATGGTTACAATCGTAGGTATCTGGAATTAGCTCTAATGTGTCCAACGATGGTTACCCCGAAGTTTAAGCGTATAGAAAGGTACTTGTGGGGACTTCCTAAGACCCTTAAGGGAAATGTCACCTCTTCAAAGCCAGCTGATGTCCCAGAAGCAATGCGCATGGCGCACACCTTAATGAACCAAATTATCGGCGATTAACCGGAAAGGGCAAAATCCGAATCGGGGGTTAACAGTGAGAAGCGTAAGTGGGACAACTGATGTACGAGCGGTGGGATATGAAATACTATTATTTTTATTGCGAAATATTATACAAGTTTTTTTATTTTATTTACAGATGGGATATACCTAAACCTTGCTACAATACTATAGGCAGTGTACCTAATCGTAGAGTAGTATAGTTTTTAGTAAGTCCGGTTCGTTCCACAGGGAGCGGGCTTATTGTACACTATATTTTAATTAACTATATTTGTACAAAATATTTATAATTATATATAATAATATATAAAAGGGGGTTTACCGTTTAATGACCGGTTTGTCGATTTTAAAACTTTAGTCGCAGTTAAAACCTAATGTAAAATATTAAATAAATAAAAGACTTAATTTAAAGCGTAAAATAAATAACGATAATGAAATTGCAATAAATAAAAGTGCGATGAAATAAAATTGCGATAATTAAAAATGTGATAATTAGAAGTGCAATTAAATATGAAAATAAAGGAATTATGCTTATTTAAACTTCCGTAATCATGATGTTTGACGTGTTGATTTTATTTTATTCCCATGGATTAATTGTTCTTTGTCCTGGATTATTCAATATGTCCGTCTGGTTTTTGTCCATAACAGTCCATCAGTCATAAATATAAAGTGCGAGTGTCCTCGTCAAATTATCCTTATACCCGAAGTCAAATATTCCAACTAATTGGGGACTTAAACTGTAACAAGGTCTTAATACTTTGTTTAATAATTACACCAGGATATCGACTGAGTGTAACCCAAGGTTTTAATACTTTGTTATCAATTATGCCAAGTGTCCTTGTACATAATTTCACCCCTGTTTTAATAATTCTAGTGGCTATTAATCCATTCCCGTGTCCGGTTAAATGAACGATTATTCGTACATATAAATATCCCGCCCATCGTGTCCGATCGAGTGTATATGGTTATTTATAGGTACGTCCAATTGTAAATCTTTATATTAAATTAACAAATTATCATTTAATTAAACAAATATAAAGCCCATTAATAGCCCATAGTCTAATTTCCACAAGTGTCGTTCTTTTGTCCAAACCCCAATTATGGTACAAAGCCCAATTACCCAATTTTAATATTTTTAGCCCAACATCATGATTACTTCGGATTAAATTATCATAATAATAACTTAATTACAAGAAATTAATTTAAAAAGGAGAACATAACTTACATTGAGTATTTATCGCGTAGCTTTACACAGACAGAACTTCGACTTTAAAACCCGTAAAATAACCTTTACATAACCCAAACTAATCTAATATAAAACTACCCTATACTAATATATATATATATATATATATATATATATATATATATATATATATATATATATATATATATATATATATATATATATATATATATATATTAGTATTAGAGGAGTATTATATATATATGTTTTTTACTCGTCGAATTCGTTGGTTATTTATAGATGTGGCCAGGATTTTGGCCCCATGCGATCGCATGGCTTTTTGCCTTCCAGGCCATGCAATCGCATGGCCAGCTGGATCCAGCCACATTTGCTTGTTTTCTTCTTTGTCGACATAATATATAAATATATATAATATATATATAATTTATATAATTATATATATATATTATATTATATTCTTGTGCATAGTAGACTTGTAATTTTTGGTCCGTTGCATCGGGCGTTGATAGTTGGCTCAGGTCCCGGTTTCGGATTTTTGAACGTCCTTTCGTATAATTTAATATCTTGTACTTTGCGTTCCGCAACTTGCACTTTTGTCATTTTTAGACGTTTCTCATCAATAAATTGAACCACTTGGATTGTATCTTGTACATTTGAGCTTTTTGATCATTTGCGTCTTCAAATCGTCGTTTTCGTCTTTTGTCTTCGCACTTATTTAATATAAACGATTACAACTTAAAATAGGACAATTACAACTAAATAATTTACATATTGGGAGGATATTGCTACTAAATATATGTTCATTTGGAGCACTATCAAATATCTCCACACTTGAACGTTGCTTGTCCTCAAGCAATACAGAACTTGAAATTAAATCACACGAATCACTTCTTTATTCTTCACACTTTATACATTAGTGATTTTGATACGGCGATATAAACAATGATAGTAACGATGTGGTTTACAGTCCCACATGACTATAAAAATTTAGATCCTTAAGGAAATTGGATCTTTATTAAAACATTTGATCTTTTGAAAATTCATTCTAGCTTTTACCCTAGATAAGTTTTCCGGAATAACTCTTCACCGGTGTTTGGAAAATGTTTTTGTGGGTTTGGTGGGTTTCAGATTTGAAAATTTTAGCTCAAAACTTATGGTTTTGTGTCACCCACTTGCTAACCTTGTATTAGGAAAGCAACACGTCCAGTATACTTGCTCCGTATATTACCTTTCGGTAAACTACCGTCCGGTTGTAAAGGAAAGCGTTGAACAAGCAACTGTTAGGGCGATGTCTAATGACATGCAGATGTTCATGGTCTACAACGTGTCAGATGCAATTACTATCCTTTGTAGGAGCAATAGTAAAGATCACCCTATAATTTTTTTCGGTCTGGCACAAGGTCCTGTCTTCGACCATGCTATGCAACCACCGTTCTTACGGTTGACACCCAAATTGGTTCAGGTGACCTAATGAATTTCAGGTGAATTCCTAGGATTTTACGTTCAATGGTAATGAACGCATTGAAAATGGATTTTCAGAAAACAAATCGGTTTTAATTTGATCAAAATATTTTCTCGTTCAAGCTCGAGTTTAGATATCATCGAATTCCATGAGTTTGTAATTCTCAATCTTTAAGGTCAATCTCTAGGATTGAGTAATATAAGTCTTAAAAGCTGATTTTTGATCTTTTAAGGAGATTATCCTTTCTGGGGGTCTGATTCATTAGTCTTATCCAGCTAATTTGCACGGTGTCCTCCCCATTTTACGAGACAGATCCTCTCATGGTTAGGATAAGTCAGATCACTTGCGACCCTGTTTGATGCTGAGGTCCGTGGATTTCCTGCTGATTTTAGAGATGACTTTTCTCGATTTTTCGTCAACCTACAGCTGGTCTGGACGACAACTTCTTGACCTAAATCAAGAAGCGCGTATCTTTTTCGAAAGACTTTACTTCCTTTTAATGATGGAATTGATTCATCGTGTAGATCCAACTTTTCTTTCAAAAGTATTACAATAAATCGGGTAAAACAGTTAATTTAGTCCAAAACAAAAGCACCTCCAATAAACTTTACAGAAACATGTGATAGATAATTTACATTCTCCCCACACTTGGATTTTTTCATGCGTCGTTTTATATCTTAATAAATAAATTCAAGCGTTTTAGTTGTTTCTCAATTTATGTCATTTCCGAGGTAACAATAATTTCGGCATTAACACCTAGTTTTATCGTTCATAAATATGTATAAACATGATTTTTAATTCATTTAGTTGAAAATTTTTCAAATTTTCATAAAATTTAGAAAATAAGCCAAGTATAAACCCGAGAGAATTTATAACCCTTCCCCACACTTGAGATCATGCAATGCCCTCATTTGCATGAAATCAGACTCTAATTATAAATTCATGAGGGTGATTAGTGTAGAAAAGTGATTGAAAATACCTAGTTTGTAATTATTAAGGTCGTCGAATGATAGATGGCACGCCTCATCGTTCATTCCTTCTTGTTTTATCACACATGTTTTTCTTCAAAAACAGTTGCTTTTCTGAACTGTTTGCTAATTTTTGAAAATGCGTCTTTTACCCTAGCTTATTATGCATGTTTATTAACGAGTTATGCACTAACCCGAACCCCGAATTTAACGTTAAGTGGGGTTAGACTTCCCCACACTTAGCTGACGACATGTGAAGTCGGTAGAATAAGTTCCACGAATTAGAATAGTGAGCCAGTTATTTACATCTCGGGTGGTGTATAATATATCAATGGGTTTAAAGTTTAGAACCACCCGATCGTCACTACTTAATTCTTTTTTTAGTGTAGCTTTTAGTAAATGGAAATGTCTCTTTTCTGGTTCTTGGTCAAATGGATCGATATACACCGACATACTTATTTCTATAGGGTGGACAATTCCTAAAATTTCTTTCCGTTCATTCTCGGGATCAAAGGTTTCACCTATATTACCCAATTGGGTGAAATTCGAGGTGTCATTATCTATTACAGCTCGTAGTTCATCTTCAGTAGATGACTCGTCTATTGAGAATATTAGATTGGAAGGTTGTGGAATGGTGAATTTCGGGATCGAAGCAAATTCTTTTTCATTAATGGTACTTATCGGTCCCACCACTTTGGTCTCGGGAGTAAAATTTTCAACGTTATCGTTTTCCCAAGAGTACCAATTTGTCACCCTTACATCTTCTTCATTTATTGATTGATTGATGATTTCGTTGGTAGAGGCTAATGTATCGATATGTTGTGAAATTGGTAAAGCTGAATAAAAAGTATCATCGGAATAATTGGTGATTTCGGAGCTCTCGAATTCATCAAAATTCGATGATATGAGATTTTCTTGCACAATACTCCTCAGATCAACAGGTGTGTAATCTGATAGAGTTTCAGCTTGCCGATTTACAAACTCTCTCATTTGTTCATTTTGGGCATCGAGTTCTTCGAGTTTGATTTTCATATAATCTAAAGAATTTTCAGGCACATAATTTTCCTCGTCTTCTGGTTGTTGAGTTTGGATATATTCTTGGGAATAATCCCAATTTGAATTGTATTCTTCATAATCATTCCATTCAGGTTCCATGGGTGCATAATTTTCTATAGGAACGTAATAATAACATTCCCATGTTGAGTGATAATCTCCACAGATTTCACAACCAGTTATTGTTTCGTCATTCGTGATCCAAGATTGACCGAACGAATTGTCATCAACACTCGGTTGAGAGTATTGATTTCGTATGTCATAAAGAGTTTCCAAAATATCTTTGAGACTTTTCATAATGCGCTTATTACCAAATTTTAATTATCCTATTAGTTATAAATATAAAAATTATATAAGTTATCAAATTCATAGACTTTTCTGCTTTTGCCCACGTTTCGAATAGCCAATAGATGCAGCAGGAAGCCAGAACCCTTTAAATCGGAAGCTCACAACTCAGCCACTAACAAATCCAACTATTACTACAAAGCAGAAAATTTGGATGTCTATCAATTTAACCGCTTAAAATAATTTTTCGTTTTGAATTATTAGAGAAGAAATAGAGAAAATTCTAAGTCCTAAAAACTAGAATGGCGAGAAATAAGAAAGAAAAAGAGCGCGTCAAAAAATGTTGACAAATAAAAATAAGAAAATAGCGCGTCGTAACTTAAAAGTCTAAAAATTAAATCTAAAAAGTTACGCCTAAAGGTATTAAAGCTTAAAGGAATTCTATATCCAAAACGGCAATAACTTAATTAGGCACTAAGATCTAAAAACGGCGTCGCAAAATTCTAAAGCATCTAAATCTTAGTCTAAAGAAAAAGCACTTAAGGGATTTTACGGCAATGCCTAAAAATCTAGAAGTAAAAATAACTACGGCAAAAACTAAGTTTAAAACTAAGTACGAGCGATAAAATATAAATATTACGCTAAAACAAACAAAAAGATACAAAATATAAAAATAATCTTAAAGTTGTAAAAAGTACAATTTTTATAAAAATATTATTTTTATATTATTATTTTTATAAAAGTATTAATTTTATAATTTATAAAACTAATTAAACTTAAAAATACAAATTAAATAAATAAAACAAATGTAATTAATATTAATTAACTAATAAACCCTAATTAGGGTTTTAATAATAATAATTAAAATATACTCCGTAATTAATGCAGTTGCAGAGTCAAACCTGGCGTGTCAGTTGGCTTCATGCGATCGCATGGTTTTACGGCACCCGGCTCATGCGATCGCACGGGTCTGGGTTCCAGGTTTTTTTTTTTTTTTAAATTTTATATTGTTTTTCTAAAAATGAAATATAAATATATGTATACAAATATATATTAAAAATATAGCGTTTCGCCGAGTCCCCGGCAGCGGCGCCAAAAACTTGATGTGCGAGCGGAGGGATACCAAATACTATTATTTTTACTGCGAAATATTATACAAGTTTTATTATTTTATTTACAGATGGGATATACCTAAACCTTGCTACAACACTATAGGCAGTGTACCTAATCGTAGAGTAGTATAGTTTTTAGTAAGTCCGGTTCGTTCCACAGGGAGCGGGCTTATTGTACACTATATTTTAATTAACTATATTTGTACAAAATATTTATAATTATATATAATAATATATAAAAGGGGGTTTACCGTTTAATGACCGGTTTGTCGATTTTAAAACTTTAGTCGCAGTTAAAACCTAATGTAAAATATTAAATAAATAAAAGACTTAATTTAAAGCGTAAAATAAATAACGAAAATGAAATTGCAATAAATAAAAGTGCGATGAAATAAAATTGCGATAATTAAAAATGTGATAATTAGAAGTGCAATTAAATATGAAAATAAAGGAATTATGCTTATTTAAACTTCCGTAATCATGATGTTTGACGTGTTGATTTTATTTTATTCACATGGGTTAATTGTTCTTTGTCCTGGATTATTCAATATGTCCGCCTGGTTTTTGTCCATAACAGTCCATCAGTCATAAATATAAAGTGCGAGTGTCCTCGTCAAATTATCCCTATACCCGAAGTCAAATATTCCAACTAATTGGGGACTTAAACTGTAACAAGGTCTTAATACTTTGTTTAATAATTACACCAGGATATCGACTGAGTGTAACCCAAGGTTTTAATACTTTTTTATCAATTATGCTATGTGTCCTTGTACCTAATTTCACCCCTGTTTTAATAATTCTAGTGGCTATTAGTCCATTCCCGTGTCCGGTTAAATGAACGATTATTCGTACATATAAATATCCCGCCCATCGTGTCCGATTGAGTGTATATGGTTATTTATAGGTACGTCCAATTGTAAATCTTTATATTAAATTAACAAATTATCATTTAATTAAACAAATATAAAGCCCATTAATAGCCCATAGTCTAATTTTCAAAAGTGTCGTTCTTTTGTCCAAACCCCAATTATGGTACAAAGCCCAATTACCCAATTTTAATATTTTTAGCCCAACATCATGATTACTTCGGATTAAATAAGCATAATAATAACTTAGTTATAAGACATTAATTTAAAAAGGAGAACATAACTTACATTGAGTATTTATCGCGTAGCTTTACACAGACAGAACTTCGACTTTAAAACCCGTAAAATAACCTTTAAATAACCCAAACTAATCTAATATAAAACTACCCTATACTATAATATATATATATATATATATATATATATATATATATATATATATATATATATATATATATATATATATATATATATATATATATATATATATATATATATATATATATATATATATATATATATATATTTTACTCGTCGAATTCGTTGGTTATTTATAGATGTGGCCAAGATTTTGGCCCCATGCGATCGCATGGCTTTTTACCTTCCAGGCCATGCGATCGCATGGCCAGCTGGATCCAGTCACATTTGCTTGTTTTCTTCTTTGTGGACATAATATATAAATATATATAATATATATATAATTTATATAATTATATATATATATATATATATATATATATTATATTCTTGTGCATAGTAGACTTGTAATTTTTGGTCCGTTGCGTCGGGCGTTGATAGTTGGCTCAGGTCCCGGTTTCGGATTTTTGAACGTCCTTTCGTATAATTTAATATCTTGTACTTTGCATTCCGCAACTTGTACTTTTGTCATTTTTAGACGTTTCTCATCAATAAATTGAACCACTTGGATTGTATCTTGTACATTTGAGCTTTTTGATCATTTGCGTCTTCAAATCGTCGTTTTCGCCTTTTGTCTTCGCACTTATTTAATATAAACGATTACAACTTAAAATAGGACAATTACAACTAAATAATTTACATATTGGGAGGATATTGCTACTAAATATATGTTCATTTGGAGCACTATCAACAACAACAACAAGGGGAAAGCCTATGATCAAACCCCCACCAAGAGGCACAACGATGGGAGGAACCCCAATCCGAACACCAACTCGAACCCCAACTACAAGAGTAGTCTGCCACAGTGCAAGAGGTGCTACAAGCACCATACAGGGTACTATAACGTGGTCTGCGAAAATTGCAAAAGGACCGGGCATATTGGCAAGGATTACAAGATCACCACCATGACTGGGAAGCCAAACCCTATTGGACCGAGAAAGTGCTATGAATGCGGACAGACGGGCCACTTCAGAAATGAGTGTCCCAACAAGCGAAAGGACGGCGGACCACTGTGTGGACAAGCTTTCAATGTAAATGCAAGGGATGCTCGTGAGAACCCCGACTTGGTCATAGGTATATTCACTATCAACAATCTATTAGCTTCTATCATATTTGATACTGGTGCCGATAGAAGTTATGTATGTAGACACTTTTGCTCTAAGATAAATTGGTCGTTAGTTCCTTTAAAGGAGAGTATGCTTGTAGAGGTAGCCAATAGAAAACTTGAGAAAGTTGACCAAATTAGCCGATGAGCTATTATTAATATAGCTGGTGTAGATTTTGAGATTGACTTGATACCCATTAAGTTGGGAAGCTTTGATGTTATTGTCAGTATGGACTGGTTGACCAAGATAAGGGCCGACATTATCTGTGGAGATAAAGCTCTTCGTATACCACACGGAGATGGTGAGCCGCTGATTATTTACAGAGAGAGATGTAGCTCGAAACTAAATCGCATTAGTTGCATGAAAGCGCAAAAGATTATGAAGAAAGGACGTCTTGCTATTCTAGCACATGTGAAAACGTTAGAAACCAAGGTGAAGAGCGTGGATGACGTACGAATTGTGAACGAATTTTCCGATGTCTTTCCGGAAGAATTGCCTGGATTACCACCACCGAGAGCAGTAGAGTTTCAGATTGATTTAGTGCCAGGAGCTGCACCTGTAGCTCGCGCACCTTATCGACTCGCACCTTCCTAAATGCCAGAGTTACAGAGCCAATTACAAGAACTGCTAGACCATAGATTTATTCAACCAAGTTTCTCGCCTTGGGGCGCACCTGTTTTATTTGTGAAGAAAAAGGATGGATCATTCGGCATGTGTATCGACTACCGTGAACTCAACAAATTGACGATCAAGAATCGGTATCCCCTTTCCAGAATCGACGATCTTTTTGATCAACTACAAGGATCGAGCGTTTACTATAAGATCGATTTGTGATCTGGTTATCACCAGTTGAGGGTGAAAGAAAGCGATGTGATGAAGACTGCATTCAGAACTCGTTATGGTCATTATGAGTTTCTCGTGATGCCATTCGGTTTAACCAACGCACCTGCTGTGTTCATGGATCTCATGAATTGTGTATACAAGCCATACCTGGATAAGTTCATTATTGTCTTCATAGATGATATCCTCATCTACTCCAAAAGCGAAGAGGAACATGAACAACATCTTCGACTAGTGCTTGAACTCTTGAGACAAGAGCAACTTTATGCCAAATTCTCCAAGTGTGAATTTTGGTTGAAGGAAGTCCAATTTCTGGGTCACGTTGTAAGTGATCAAGGTATCAAAGTTGATCCCGCGAAGATCGAAGCTATCAGTAAGTGGGAAACCCCCACTACTCTGACTCATATCCGCCAATTTTTAGGTCTCGCCGGTTACTACCGAAGATTTATTGAAGGTTTCTCTCTGATTGCACGTCCTTTGACCGCGCTGACTCACAAAGGGAAGAATTTCATTTGGGAACCCGAACAGGAATCAGCATTTCAAACCTTGAAAAAGAAGTTAACCACCGCACCTATCTTATCACTTCCTGAAGGCAGTGACGATTTCGTCATTTATTGCGATGCTTCGAAAAGTGATTTTGGTTGTGTGCTGATGAAACTCACAAAGGTTATCGCTTACGCCTCTCATCAACTGAAGATTTACGAGCGAAATTACACTACTCATGATCTCGAGCATGGAGCCGTTGTCTTTGCATTAAAACTATGGATACACTATCTTTATGGAACCAAGAGCACTATTTTCACCGATCATAAAAGTCTCCAACACATCTTCGATCAGAAGCAACTGAATATGAGACAGCGTCGATGGATCAAGACGCTGAACAACTACGATTGTGAACTTCGTTATCACCCTGGGAAGGCAAATGTTGTAGCCGACGCCCTGAGCCAAAAGGAGAGGATGTCACCTCTTCGTGTTCTGGCCTTAAACATCACCATTCATTCGAATCTCAATAGCCAGATCCGAGCAGCCCAAGATGAGGCTCTCAAGGAGGGGAATATATCTCATGAATACTTTAACATTCTCGTCTCTCGATTCGAAGTTAAGGAGACTAGACTCTGATGCTATGCCGGAAGAATTTGGGTACTCCGTTATGGAGATCTACGGAATCTTATATTAGATGAAGCCCACAAGTCGAGATATTCGATTCATCCAGGAGCCGGTAAAATGTACCACGATCTTAAGGAACAGTACTGGTGGCCTAATCTTAAGAAAGACGTTGCAATGTTGGTAAGTGTTTGACTTACTCGAAAGTTAAGGCCGAACATCAGAAGCCTCCTGGGTTACTTCAACAACCAGAAATCCCGCAATGGAAGTGGGAAAGGATAACAATGGACTTCATTACGAAGTTACCAAAGACGATGGGCGGATACGATACCATCTGGGTTATTGCTGACCGCCTTACTAAATCTGCACACTTCTTAGACATGAAGAAAACGGATACGATGGAGAGACTCGCTCAACTATACATAAAAAAGGTTGTATCTCGTCATGGTGTGCCCTTATCGATCATCTCAGATCGTGATCCCCGTTTTGCTTCCAGATTTTGGCGTTCTTTGCAAGAAGCCTTGGGAACACGTCTCGACATGAGCACTGCGTATCACCCATAGACCGACGGACAAAGTGAACGCACAATTCAGACTTTGGAGGACATGTTGCGTGCATGTGTCATTGATTTCGAAAAGGCTTGGGAAAGGCATTTTCCGCTAGCCGAATTCTCTTACAACAACAGCTATCACTCGAGTATTAATGCCGCACCTTTTGAAGCGTTGTATAGCCGCAAGTGCCGATCTCCTATTTGTTAGGCTGAAGTAGGCGAAACGCAAATCACCGGACCCGAGATAGTCCATGAAACAACTGAGAAGATTGTCCAAATTCAAGCAAGACTCAAGACTGCCCGTGATAGCCAAAAGAGTTATGTCGACCTTAAACATAAAGACTTTGAATTCAACATGGGTGACCGTGTAATGTTGAAGGTTGCACCTTGGAAGGGAGTGATCTGTTTTGGAAAACGTGGGAAGTTAAACCCGCGATACATTGGTCCTTTTGAAATCTTGGAGCGTGTTGGACCCGTTGCTTACTGTCTGGATCTTCCGACTCAATTGAGCTCCGTTCATCCTACTTTTCATGTATCGAATTTGAAGAAGTGTCATGCTGAACCAGAACATGTCATACCAATGGAGGAACTTACGATTGACGACAAACTCCACTTCGTGGAAGAGCCGGTTGAAATTATAGACCGTGAGGTGAAAACTTTGAAGCACAACAAGGTTTCGATTGTCCGAGTTTACCTGGGAAAGAGAGTATCAAATGATGCAGAAGTATCCTCACCTTTTCCCAACTCCTCCATCTACCTCAGCTTAAAATTTCGGGACGAAACTTTCTTTAACAGGTGGGTAATGTAACGACCCTGGATTTTCCAACGTTTAATTTTTAATAATTTATTATTAATGCTTTTGTTTTAACAAACGTGTTCTTATACGTGTTACTTGTTACCGTATTTAAATTTTCATGGCCCGATTTGTCTTTGTGACACACGTACTTTACACGAATAATATTTTCGAATATTATTTACATTCATGATTAATTATTATTAATCATTTTAATTAACTAATGTTACTAGTTAATTACTTGGGCTTGATTTATTTAATTTGTTACATACTTGGACTTGGGATTTTATTATTTGAACAGGGACTTGGGAGCCCACCCTACACACTTAATGGACTAGTTAGCCCATCATTAAGCTAATGAATTATTAAGATTAAGAGCATGGATTAATTAGTCATAAGGAATCTAGTTACATGCATACTAACACCCCATTCCCACACCATTTAACTTTATTACTTCTTTAAGCTCTCACCACCTCCCCAAGCTAGAAAGTAGATTTGGACCTTGCCCCTTTGGTCCTCTAAACCGTCGGCCAAGAGTGTGTAGGAGGGAGGAGTTCAATTTTTTTTTATTTTGTTACTTATACACTAGTCTCCATTTCACTTTTACACACACACAACTTACTTACATTTTTCTCTCTTTTTTCTCTCAAATATTGTAAGTAACAAGCTTTACTTTCTTTCTTTTTCATCCATTAAAACCACCATCCATCATCATCATTTACTAGTTGTAGTTTGTTGTTACTTGTTGTTTCTTGTTTATGATTAAAGATCAAGTTTTCTAACTTGTATCTTCATGTAATCTTGGTTACTTCCATCTTTTGTTTGATGAAGAACCAAGAACAAGAATCTAAACTTACTAGTTTAAGGTTCTATATTTAAGTGTTTTCAAGATTTAAAGTTCATAAGTTTCATAATCATACTTGTGTTCATGTTTTGTAGACTTAAATCCTAAGATCCAAACTTTGATTTGAATCTTCCTAAGTATGAAACAAACATGAACATAATACTTGTACTTTAGTTTATTTCTTTCTTTTGTAAGTACATTAAAGTTGTAATATTGTTATTTTGGTCAAGTATTACTAGTTAATCTTGATCTCATATTTCTTGGAACAAAAAGTTAACTTTGTAAGTTCAAGAACATGGAAGTATAACTTTCTAGTTATAACTTCATATACTTATGTTGGATCTAAGTTTATATAACTTATGGTCTTCTAATTTTGTTATAAATAAGAGCTTACAAGCTTACATACATGTTACAAGTTGAAAATCTAAGTTTCATAACTTATGGTTTCATTAAAGTGAAGATCCAAGTTCTATAACTTAGGATCTAACTTAAGAACACTAGATCTAGACTTTCTAGTCTAGGATCTTTAAGATCTAGCTAAGATCTAAGTTCTACAACTTAATATCTTATTTATTTAGTTTACTTTCAAGTTTGTAGCTTAATATTACTATTAGAACTCATGTATGTGTCGGATCTAAGATCTTGATGTAACTTTGGTTCATCAAACTACATACAACTCTTAAGTGAGTTGTGCTACATATCTTAGACTTACACTAGTGTTATGATGGTCAACGAGTTGTACACTTGAAGCTATACGCATCAAGGATGAGAACCGTAATGAGCATCAAGCACCAAGAACCCACCGGAACACCTTTACTTACTGTTTATGGAACTGATCACACTACCTGGGCTACTGGAAAGTTGATTTTAAGTTATTTTGGTTTGAGTAGATAATTTTCCGTTATGACCTCGTCTTAATCCGAGTTATGGTTTAGGATCTATGGCCTCCCGAAAGTCACTACACCCTATTAATGTTGTGCTGAAATTTCTGACCTACTCGCACTTAAACCGTCACCACGGTCAAAAAAAGATGAGTTTGGTTCTGTAAATTGGTCAGTACCTAGGGGACTCATATATGGAGCCATGACCACTGGTCTCACCTCATTTCAGTTTGTATAGAGGCCGTGGTGACTGAACGAATTCAGCCTTTGTTTTAAACCCTAGTCTTGACTTAAAACTTACTTTACACTTTTTGTTTAATGATGAATGATGATGGTACTTAAGACCTAATTTACATACTTTTAAACCTTTGGAAACAATTTACTTACTTAGTAACTTTTGACTTAGGTTGAGGACCATTCGGACCAACCACTTGCTTACTATTCCCGCGTATCGACTTTTACTACTTTCCACTGTGAGTTATAGCATCCCTTTTTACTTTAACTATTTTGGGAACTGAGAATACATGCGCATTTTATGTTTTACAAACTAGGCACGAGTACTTAAACTTTATATATCTGTGGGTTATACAATGGCATAAACTTTCCCCTTAGCTCGGTAACGTTTAGTCATTGGTCTTTGAACCGGTGAATGCGAATCTTAGATATGGATCCATAGGGTTTGACATCCCCACTCGGGATAGTAGCGCTACCATTTAACGGGTGTTTAATACTTCATAAACTTACGCACTCGTCAAGTGTACTTTTAGGGGTGTTATTTACGTTAAGTTAGTTACCAAGTGCCCACGGTTAAACATATACTTTTCATACTGTTTTGAAACACTGTTGAAGCGCTGAAATCTCGTGGCCTACCTTACATTACTTTTATACTTAAACTATAGCTCACCAACCTTTGTGTTGATGTTTTTAAGCATGTTTTTCTCAGGTGCTTAAGGTTTGCTTGCTTCCGCTGTACTAGTCATGCTTTGTAGACACCCGCTGCGCTTATTAGAGATGTCACCGCATGAAACGTTTATTTTGCATTCAAACTATATTACTTTTGAAACGATGTACTTTTAATGACCTATGGGTCACGTACTATTATTGCTTGCTATTTGTAGAAGCTTACTTTTAGTTGTTAAACATTTGACGTTGGTTAAAACGTCACCTTTATTCAAGAATGCTAACTTATTTTGAAACAGCATATAGTATTTGACCTTGTAATGATCCCGTTGTTGATGATTCGTACACGATGGTTTTGTACGGGGCATCACAAGACACTTATCAAATAGTACAAATATTCTACCAAGGATGCGATATTACTACACGGAAAGACATCGACATAGCAGCTGGTGGTTCCATTATAAAGAAAACCGCAACTGAAGCTTACAAAATTATTGATAACACAGCCTCCCACTCACATGAGTGGCACCAAGAAAAAGACATCGTTAGATCATCTAAAGCGGTTAGAGACGATTCTAGCCATGACTTTGATTCCATTTTTGCAAAGATAGATGCTTTCGAGAGACGAATGGAAAAGATGACTAAAGATATTCACGCAATTAGAATTAGTTGTGAGCAGTGTGGAGGACCACATCTGACAAAAGATTGTCTCAGTATTGAACAAACAATGGAATAAAGAGAGAATGTTTCATACATGAACCAAAGGCCTGGAAATAATTATCAAAATAATTATCAACCCCCAAGACCAAACTACAATCAAAATCAGAATTATAACCGAAATGTTCCATACAACAACCAACAAGGTCCTAGCAATCAACAAGTATCTAATAATACTTACAACCAGCGAAGACCTATTTTTCCAATTAAACCACCACAAACCAATGATAAAAAGTCAAATTTAGAAGACATGATGTCGAAGCTAGTTGAATCTCAAACTCAGTTTTTCACATCTCAGAAACAAACCAATGAACAAAATGCTCAAGCATTTAGAAATCAACAAGCTTCAATCCAAAATCTGGACAAGAAGTGAGCAACCTAGCAAGGTTGATAGGTGAAAGAAAACCGGGGAGTCTACCAAGCGATACAAATGCTAACCTCCGAAATAAAACAGCTAAAGCCATTACCACAAGAAGTGGTATTACACTTAAACCACCTGAAATACCTGTAATTTCTGAGGACTCTATTCCTACTCCACAGGCACCACAGCCTGAGCAAGATAAGTTAACAGAACCGGTAGTTGAAAAGTTTAATGAAAATAACAGAGTTAAGGCAAAGCCTTATGTTAAACCATACCAACCACCACTTCCTTACCCGATTAAAATGAGAAAAGAAAGATTTGAAGCCGAGCAATCCAAATTTTTGGATATGTTTAAACAAATAAATGTCAATCTTCCTTTCATTGATGTGATTTCAGGAATGCCAAGAAATGCTAAATTCCTGAAAGATCTAATCACAAATAGAAAGAAAATGGAAGAACTTTCGACTGTTACTATGAATGATAATTATTCTACAGTGCTGTTGAATAAACTACCACAATAACTCTCTGATCCAGGAAGTTTCACAATTCCATGTTTTCTGGGTAGTCTTAATTCAATAGAAGCATTGGCAGACTTAGGTGCTAGTATAAATCTAATGCCATACTTATTATACGCTAAACTAGACCTCGGAGAATTGAAACCAACACGAATAAGCATACAACTAGCCGATAGATCAGTAAAATATATTAGAGGGATAATGGAGAACATGCTAGTTAAAGTTGGTACTTTAGTATTTCCAGTAGATTTTGTTATTCTGGACATTGAAGAAGATTCTCGAGTTCCTCTTATATTAGGAAGACCATTCTTAAACACAGCTAAAGTAATAATAGACGTGTTTGGTAAGAAACTGACCCTAAGTATAGAGGACGAGAGTGTTACCTTTTCTGTTGATAGAGCCATACAACAACCGCAATCTGCAGATGATATATGTTATTATATTCAAACTATAGATTCACGTGCAGAATTGTTAGAAGAATTTCCAGAATTACAAGGAACAGGAGAATGTTCTTTAGGAGAAGGAACTGAACCAATTGATGAAGCTGAAATGTTAGCTGCACTTATGGATAATGATTATGAACCAACAATAGAAGAACTTCAAATGCTAAAAGAGGAAGACAGATATCGATACAAATCATCGATAGAAGAACCACCGACATTAGAGTTAAAGTCACTTCCAAACCATTTGGAATATGCTTATTTACATGGTGAATCTGAATTACCTGTAATAATATCATCTTCTCTTACAGAAAATGAAAAATCTCAACTCATTTCTGTGCTAAAAGCTCATAAACCAGCTATTGCATGGAAGATTCATGACATTAAAGGCATAAGTCATTCGTATTGCACACATAAAATCCTTATGGAAGAAGGTCATAAAACATATGTGCAATACCAACGAAGACTAAATTCTAATATGCAAGATGTTATTAAGAATGAAATTATTAAACTGCTCGATGCAGGTTTAATTTATCCAATCTCTGATAGTCCATGGGTAAGCCCAGTTCAATGCGTACCTAAGAAGGGTGGCATGACTGTCATCACAAATGAAAAAGATGAGCTTATTCCTACTAGGACTGTAACAGGATGGCGTGTCTGTATTGATTATAGAAAATTAAATGACGCCACCAGAAAAGATCACTTTCCCTTACCTTTCATTGATCAAATATTGGAAAGGTTAGCCGGAAACAGTTACTATTATTTTTTTGACGGTTTCTCCAGATACTTTCAAATTCTAATCGCACGCGAGGATCAAGAGAAAACCACCTTCACGTGCCCTTATGGTACTTTTGCTTACAAACGCATGCCATTTGGACTTTGCAATGCCCCTGCAACCTTTCAAATGTGCATGATGGCGATTTTTCATGACATGATAGAAGAATGCATGGAAATTTTCATGGATGACTTTTCAGTCTTCGGTGATACTTTTGAAACATGTCTAGTTAATCTTGAACGAATGTTTATTAGATGCGAGCAATCAAATCTAGTTCTTAATTGGGAGAAATGCCATTTCATGGTTAAAGAAGACATCGTTCTTGGTCATAAAATTTCAAAGGAAGGAATTGGAGTGGATAGAGCTAAAGTAGATGTAATTGCTAAACTTCCACATCCCACCAATGTTAGAGGAGTTAGGAGTTTTCTAGGGCATGCCGGTTTTTACCGACGTTTCTAAAAAGACTTTTCTAAAATTGCCACTCCTATGAATAAACTCCTAGAAAAGGATGCTCCATTCATCTTTTCGGATGAATGCATCAAATCTTTTAATATTCTTAAAGAAAAACTCACTAATGCACCAATCATGATAACTCCAAATTGGAATCTACCATTTGAACTCATGTGCGATGCAAGTGATTTTGCAATGGGAGCCGTTTTTGGACAAAGGATTGAAAAATGATTTCAACCTATCTATTATGCTAGTAAGACGTTACAAGGAGCACAAACGAATTACACAACTACTGAAAAAGAACTCCTTGCTATCGTCTTTGCTTATGACAAATTTCGTTCGTATCTCGTTCTAGCTAAAACGGTGGTCTATACTGACCATTCTGCTCATAGATACCTATTTTCAAAACAAGATGCCAAACCACGATTAATTCGTTGGATCTTACTCTTACAAGAGTTCGATATTGAAATCCGAGACAAAAAGGGAGCAGAAAATCTCGCAGCTGATCATCTTTCTCGCCTTGAAAATCCTGAATTAGAAGTTCTAAATGAATCGGCCACACAAGACAACTTTCCTGATGAATATCTATTGAAAATCGATTATAATGAAATTCCATGGTTTGCAGACTATGCAAACTACTTAGTATGTGGATTTCTTGAAAAAGGGTTGTCGTATCAAAAACGAAAGAAATTCTTTAGTGATATAAAACACTATTTTTGGGAAGATCCACATTTATTCAAAAGTAATTGTGATGTTGGACTAAATATTAAGACTGGGTTATTGGGCTTTGGACCATAATTGGGGTTTGGACAAAAGACCGACTCTTGTGGAAATTAGACTATGGGCTATTAATGGGCTTTATATTTGTTTAACTAAATGATAGTTCGTTAATTTAATATAGAGATTTACAATTTGAGGTAATTATAAATAACCACATACACTCGATCGGACATGATGGGCGGGATATTTATAAATACTAATAATCGTTCATTTAACCGGACACGGGAATGGATTAATAGTCAATGGACTCATTAAAACAGGGGTGGATTACATACAAGGACACTTGGTGTAATTGTTAACTACGTATTAAAACCTTGGGTTACATGCAGTCGATAACCTGGTGTAATCATTAACAAAGTATTAAAACCTTGTTACAGTTTAAGTCCCCAATTAGTTGGAATATTTGACTTCGGGTATAAAGTTAATTTGACGAGGACACTCGCACTTTATATTTATGACTGATGGACCATTATGGACAAAAACCAGATGGACGTATCAAATGATCCAGGACAAAGGACAATTAACCCTTGGTAATAAAATAAAATCAACACGTCGAACATCATGATTACGGAAGTTTAAATAAGCATAATTCTCTTTATTTTATATCTCATCGCACTTTTATTTACCGTCATTTTATTTATCGCACTTTTATTTATTCTCACTTTTAATTATCGTCATTTACTTTACACTTTAAATTAAGTTGTATTTATATTTAATATTTTACATTAGGTTTTAATTGTGACTTAAGACTCAAAATCGACAAACCGGTCACTAAACGGTAAAACCCCCCTTTTATAACAATAATAATATTACTTATATATATTTTTATACAAATATAGTTTAAAATAATTATAGCATTAGACTCAGCTAGCTCCCTGTGGAACGAACCGTACTTACTAAAACTACACTACTCTACGATTAGATACACTGCCTATAAGTGTTGTAGCAAGGTTTAAGTATATCCCATTCAATAAATAAATAAATAACTTGTGTAAAATTGTATCGTATTTAATAGTATTTTGTAGTAAAAATTAATAGTATTATGTACCCATTCGCTTTAACATCATTTGCTTATGTATAACCCGAGATACACTTGATTAAGTGTAAAAGTGGATTTATACAGCACTTGCATGAAAACAACCTTGTATGATAAAATTTGTTAACTTCTGTGATTAAAGCTTTGCATATTTGAAAAGTATACAAAAAGTAATTCACCTTTCATGTAGATATCGTAGGCTAATTATATCTAGATCTTCGGATAATCGCGTGCGAATGTGACTAGCTAAACTAGAAGCGAATCTATAAATTGCTCTCTGTTTTATACTCTGTGGATTGTGTTTATTGAATGAGCATGTAAGCTTATGTAATATGAATTTTGACATGATATGTGACTTATGGTTAGTCTATTGCAAACTCCATAACTTTATGCATTGGGCACACTAGTGTCATACTTTGTGTGACTTCTGAATTGAGCTGAAAAACTGAACATTCAACTTGCATGAATAAACTGTACATATTGGCTAAACAAAAATTCTCAACTTTTGATATGTGTTATTTTTACTTGTCCTCGAACTATCACTGGTCTTGTATCAATTGCATGTTCCTAGCTCCGGTTATAGCCAAAACGAAATCAGTGCGCGGTCAGAAACTGACATGGCAAACCCCGAATGTACCCCTTCTGATTCCTGACTTTTAATTATCGTACGAGACCCTGGCCGGACTTTTTGGAATTGATTTTGAGTACAATTATGATCTGGAGTATTCCATGTTTGCATGAATTTTGTACTATGAGATAATGTGCTAAGTATGCTACGTGTTCATGAACTTTGTGCACAACGATAAACTGAAATTGTGAATTTGACCATGTATGATCTAAAACGTGTTGTTTGACTTACGTTTGAACTTTTGACCAACATTTGACATGAACCTACAGATTTTGACTTTAGTTGACCACATTGACCAAGTTTGACTTTCGGTTGACTTTATTTGACTTGCATGATATAGTTGACTTTTACTTTGAAACGCGTCGAGTCGAGCAATGAGACAACTTATACTATGAAACCACACTTATTTAAAATACATATATTGACCAACCTAAATACATATACTTAGGTTGCAT
The DNA here is from genome assembly GCF_046630445.1 of Rutidosis leptorrhynchoides. Lineage (NCBI taxonomy): Eukaryota > Viridiplantae > Streptophyta > Magnoliopsida > Asterales > Asteraceae > Rutidosis > Rutidosis leptorrhynchoides. The sequence goes on from NC_092341.1 coordinate 128,880,530, forward strand.
TACTCAGCTGTAAACCGTACAAGTTTTTGTCTGTCATCCGAGCTTTATTCAAAGGTGAGTCTACAGTCCCGCTTTTTACATGTTTTCAGGGATGAGAATACATGCTATTATACTTTCATTATCAAATACTTTTGTATTGACATGAGTACTATATATGCGTACTGAGTTTGTTCACAAAGCCTCTAGCTTGAATATTTTTAATACCATCGGTGTAAGCACAATTTAGATGGACGGATCCGTTAGGTTGACAAACTCACCCTACATAATTAACTGTGGTGCATTTACTTTGAACATTAGATACACTCGAACAATTGTATAACATTTTACGAGGTAAGGGCGGGTATAGTGGTTTCTATACGCGGTTCATTGCTAGTATTCAGGTGCTCAGTTTATGCAAACGTTTTTGCAACTTGGTGTTGTACTTGTAAAATCTCGTGGTCAAGCAACTTAAAATCGATGTGTTTGCTGCATGTCTGGCCATGGAGTCAGCATTTGATTTAAAGAACATTATTTACTTTTGCATTTAAAACTTTTATAACTGTTTAAATATTGTTGGCTTTTGGTTACGATCACAATAGTGTTTCTATTTTTGCGATTATTGACTTATGTTTTGAAAGACAACTTTTAATAAAATTAAATGCGATTGCTTTAAACGTCTCATATAGAGGGCATAACTGTTAACTGTGGGACCTGGATTAAGACGCCGTCAGATGGGAATTTGGCGGGGTGTTAAATAATATCTTGGCAAAAAGAGCTCGTGAAGATCCTGATTTGGTCACGGGTACATTTCTTCTTAACAACTGTATTGCTTATGTACTATTTGATAGTGGTGCTGATAGAAGTTTTATTTCTATGGACTTTGGTACCGAGAGTAACGTACCTTCAACTGCCTTAGACTCTAAGTATACCATAGAATTGGCTAATGACAAAAATTTTAAAGTAGATAAGATTTTTCGCGGTTGTCCTCTAACGTTAGCTGATAAACGATTTGAAGTTGATCTTATGCCTATTGAGTTAGGTAGTTTTGATGTTATTATTGGTATGGATTGGTTATCTAAGAACCATGCGGATATTGCTTGTGCGGAGAAAGCCATTCGTATACCTCTCGCAAATGGTGAAACTTTAGTAGTTCAAGGAGACAAGCGTGGCCCGAAACTCAACATCATTTCTTGCATGTAGGCTCGAAAATATTTAAGAAAAGGATGTCAAGCCATCTTCGCGCACGTAAAGGAGATAGAGTCTGAGAAGAAGCAACTTGAGGATGTACCGCTAGTAAAGGATTTTCCTGGAGTTTTTCCGGAAGATTTACCTGATCTTCCTCCGTATAGACAAGTTGAATTTCAAATCGACTTAATTCCGGGTGCTACATCTGTTGCTCGAACACCATATCGATTAGCACTTTCGAAATTGCAAGAGTTGTCGAACCAATTACAAGAACTGTTGGATAGGATTTATTCGACCTAGTTCATCGCCCTGGGTGCTCCTATTATGTTTGTAAATAAGAAAGATGGATCTATGAGGATGTGCATAGATTATCGAGAATTGAACTAATTAACGATTAAGAATCGGTACCCACTACCGAGGATCGATGATATGGTTGATCAACTACAAGGATCTAGTGTATATTCGGAGATCGATTTGAGATCTAGTTATCATCAGTTAAGAGTCAAGGAGGATGATATCCCTAAGACAGCTTTTAGGACGCAATATGGTCATTATGAGTTCTTAGTCATGCCATTTGGTTTGACTAACGCACTTGCGGTATTCATGGATCTCATGAACCGTGTGTGCAAGCCGTATTTGGACAAGTTTGTTATCATATTCATTGATGATATTTTGATCTACTCCAAAAGGAAAGAAGAAAATGAAGAACACTTGAGGATAATTCTTATATTGCTAGAGAAAGAGAAACTATACGCCAAGTTTTCAAAGTGTGATTTTTGGTTGCAGTCGATACAATTTTTTGGTCACGTGGTTAGTACCAAGGTATTCATGTTAATCCTGCCAAGATCAAGGCTATTGGCAACTGGGAAGTTCCTAAGACCCCAACTCATGTGAGGTTTTTTTTAGGTCTTGCTGGATATTACCGAAGGTTTATCCAAGATTTTTCGAAGATTGCGCGACCTTTAACAGCATTGATTCACAAAGGAAAGAAGTTTGAATGGTTGAAAGAATAAGAGTTTGCATTCCAACAATTGAAGCATAAACTAAGTACTGTACCTATATTATCTTTACCTGAGGGAAATGAAGATTTTGTGGTTTATTGTGACACCTCGAGTCAAGGTCTTGGATGTGTTTCGATGCAGTGACAGAAGGTCATTGCCTATGCATTAAGACAGCTAAAAGTGCACGAACAGAACTAAACAACTCATGAATTAGAGTTGGGAGTTGTTGTCTTTGCATTCAAAATGTGGAGACATTATTTATATGGAACTAAATGCACTGTGTTTTCGGATCACAAGAGTCTTCAGTATATTTTTGATCAGAATCAATTAAATATGTGACAACGGCGTTGGGGTTGAATTATTGAATGATTATGACTGCAAAATCCGTTATCATCCTGGGAAGGCTAACGTGGTTGCCAATGTGTTGAGCCAGAAGGAAAGGATTAAACCTTTGCAAGTTAGAGCACTGAATATGACTATTCGTGCGATTCTTGTTTCGCAAATCCGAGATGCTCAGTTAGAGGATGTGAAGGAGGAGCATTAGAAGGATGAGGCGATTAAAGAATTGGTTAAGCAATTTGAAGTGAAGGGTGATGGGACCCGATACTTTGCAGGATGTGTATGGGTACCAAAGTATGGTGAATTAAGAAAACTTGTGCTAGATGAAGCACACAAGACGAGATAATCAATTCACTCTGTAACCGGGAAGCTGTATCATGATCTCAAGGAATTTTATTGGTCGCCTAACATGAAGGCAGACGTTGCTACTTATGTGAGCAAATGTTTGACTTGTGTGAAAGTCAAAGTGGAGAATCAAAAACCGTCAGGGTTGTTGCAACAGCCGGAAATCCCACAATGGAAATGGGAAAAAAATAACAATGGATTTTATAACGAAGTTACCAAGAACTGCGAGCGGTTACGACACTATTTGGGTGATTGTAGAACGTCTCACTAAGTCTGCACATTTTGTAGCTATGAAGGAGACGGATATGATGGAGAATTTGGCACAATTATATTTGAAAGAAGTTATTTCAAGACACGTAGTGCCTGTCTCTATTATATCTGACCGCCATAGTCGATTCGCGTCAAGATTTTGGCAATCTGTACAAAAAGCTTTAGGAGCTCGCATGGATATGAGTACCGCCTACCATCCGTAAACAGACAGACAAAGTGAAAGAACCATCCAAACCCTAGAAGATATGCTACGGGCATGTGTTATTGATTTTGGTAGTGGATGGGATAAATTTTCATATAACAACAGTTATCACGCGAGTATTAAGGCCGCATCATTTGAAGTTCTCTATGGTAGAAAATGTAGATCGCCTCTATGTTGGAATCAAGTGGGTGATAGACAACTCACCGGTCTAGAAATCATACATGAGACAACCGAGAAAATCTTTCAGATTTAAGAGAGATTGAAGACTACCATGAGTCGACAAAAGAGGTATGCTGATGTTCGCAGAAAATCCTTAGAATTTTAGGTAGGAGACAAAGTGATGCTTAAAGTGTCTCCATGGAAGGGTGTGATTCGATTTGAGAAGCGAGGGAAACTAAACCCGAGATATGTCGGACCTTTCGAGATAATTGAAAGGATTGGTCCTGTTGCGTATCGTTTGAAACTACCGCAAGAACTAAGTGGTATCCATGATGCTTTTCACGTGTAAAACTTAAAGAAATGTTTGTCCGATGAGAGTCTCATCATTCCATTGGAAGAGATTCGTATTGACAACAAACTTCATTTTATCGAGGAACCAGCTGAGATCATGGATCGCAAAGTTAAGCGCTTGAAGCATAGTAGTATTCCGATTGTCAAAGTTCGTTGGAACGCTCGTAGAGGACATGAGTTTACTTGGGAGCGGTAGGACCACATCAAGCCAAAGTATCCACATCTTTTCAATGATATCAAACAAACGTCAGGTACTATCTAAAATTTCGGGACGAAATTCTTTAACGGGTGGGTACTGTGAAAACCCGCATTTTTTCTGACTAGGTTTTCTTAACCTAACTTGAATGATTTAAGTTTCGACACGATAAGAAATTTGATGTCTTGAGTCTTTTTAGTCTTTTGTAAGATTTATAGCTATTTTGTAAACATTTAGGGAACTACTACCTTCATCTTAACTTTAATTCACAAGGTGTTAACAAATAAAAGACTAACATTTTTACATATGCCCATTTTATAAGTGTATGTAAATAAATTTCCTAAGTACTTACTATAGTAGATAAAATACCTTATTGTCAAGTAACATGTAAAATACATCTTTTAAGATCAAAATGATACATGAACATGTGCATTAAAATGATACTTGCATCATTTAAACAAACTAGTAACCATTAACTCCTAAACATACGATTATGTGACTAGTTACACTTAATTAAACTTAATCAAGATTAATATTCCATGCATGTCATTAGCCAACTTAATTGCATGCAAACTAGATCACATCACTACATTAAATGTTGCATGAACTTTTGACCAACTTGTCTCCCTTTCCATCCCCATTTCACGTCACCACTACCCCACTCTCCCTTCATTTCTCTAATCTTGATACTTACACTTTTCTCTCTAGACCTTCATCCATCTTCATCTACCTTCATCACCATCTTCAACTATATTCAAGTCTTCTTCATTTTCATACATAATTCATCTTCATCTAGGTATAAAAATCTAACTAATTTCTTCATCAATCTTTTAAAAGCCCTCTAATAAGATCAAACTTGGTAGAAATACTTGGACTAGTGTTTTAAACACAAGGATGTTCATTTACCTAGCCATGATCTTGTCAATTTATGGCTATATTTATGTACTTACATATAGGTTATATATCACTAATAAAAGTTATTTTGAAGATTTGAACACTTAAACACGAGAAAAGGTAACTAAAACACTTAGAAACTTTAAAACTATCAAACTGTCCAAATCAGCCTTTGTAAGTTCATCATCTAAAAACCAAAATACACTTTAGATCTGGACTTTATAAATTTAATCCATGTTCATATATATGTTTTTGACTCTCTGTAAAGTTTTCATGATTTTTCTCAAAGAAAAGGTATTTTTGATTTTTATTTTCTCACTACATGTCAGATTTTAGACATATCTGACCAAGGTCTAAAGGATGGGTTATAAATCAAAAATTAAAAAGGTTCTGGAAATATAATCTTTTGATCTCTAAAGAGGACACATGGAGGAGTTAATCCCAAATTGAGACACTTAAAACCATGTAGTATTCATGGAGAAATGACCTTTTCTATTTGACCTATGAAATTGTTGTTGTCTAATAAAGGTCTAGAACATCACTTGTAAAAACTAAGTAAATAGAGACCTGGAGTTAAATTTTTTTAAACATATGTTATTTTATATATTATAAACCCTCTTTAAATAGATCAAGTAAAAAAAATGTGTTTTACTAATTTTAAGCTTGCATGGGAGTTAATAGTGTAAAATTGTACAGTTTTGCATACCTGTGGAAACATGCACTTTTGACCAAATTCTATTTTGAGTCTCAAACAGAGCCTCACATATTTGAAAAGAGGACTCAAGACCTTTCCATAGGTGGTAATCTCATCCTAAATGGATGTGTATTTTGGGAGAAACATTAGGGTCAAAATGATGGTTCAAAACAGTAAAATCTGAAAAACACTAAGTTAGGAAACTAAGTACTAAACGAAACCGAAAATCGAAACGAACATGTAAAACTTAGTAACTCATATAATAAACTTAACTAAATACTATATTTTACATAGTATGACCTCTGACCTAAATCATTTATCTAGGTTCTTGATCTCGGAGTTGTCGAATCACTTAACCGCACTTACGACATTTAGCCGTTACGCATCATTGTGGGTATGATAGTCCCATTTTTTACTAGATTTTAGTAAACTTATTATTTTGGGATGAGAAACATGCTACTTTTATGTTTTACATTATGAGCATAAGTACTTAAACTATATTCTATTGTGTTGAGTTTATGACTTAGCTTAAACCCCGATTCTGATATCGTTAATTAATTGTTTATGGTAAATGTGAATAATATGTATAGATCTATTTGAGGGTGACTCCTCACATCCGACATAGTCTTCAGGCTAGTGGATGCATAACCTTCAACTTTGTAGGTCTAGCTAAGTGAGACTACATGATTTCGGGTTCTTGATTGTTAAGTTCGATATCGGGAACTCATGTTTATATAGAATATATTTATAACTGTTTATACTTGAAAATCTTATGGTTCATACATTTATATATACTAAACCTATTATCTCGCCAACATTATTGTTGACGTTTTAAGCATGTGTTTTCTCATGTCCATAAGCAGGAGTCTGCATACTTTCAGGTTGGCTTTTGGGATGTCGTCAGGATGTCTGGACGTTGTTTTAAAAATAAATCTTCATGCACTATGTTTAAGTGTTGTACTTTGTCATAATTTGGTTGTATTTGTTGTATTTACTTTTAAGTCCCGACATGTAACTCAAAACTTGAACTTGTATATCGTAATAAAAATGTTTCCGCTGCCATCATTAGAAATCGCTAACTATAATTGGGATACCTATCACGTCACATTTCGAGATCGAAATGGGGTCGTGACAGTAAGGTGTCCGGTCCAATGTATCCTCAACCTAAGTCATATGCATTTAGTTATAAGTCTTATCTAACGAGTTTCTACGTCGTTCAAGTCATATATACATCATCATCATCATATTCTAAAGAAAACTAAGTTTTATATTTTAAAAAGAGGTCGGTTTTTAATACCTGACAACGGATAGTTGTTGTGTCCTCTATACATAACCAATTGATGCGTGGTCAGTGGCCAAGGCTCTACTTGTGAGTTTTCTTGTCGCTGTTCGGAAATCAGACCTCAACTCAATGTCGTTTCATCATGGCATCGATCAAACCGTGAGCGTTAGAATTTTTAGCACGTCGTAAAGAAAACATAGTGATTTGTCGGAGGCGTATATCACAAACCATACAACGGATTACGATGAGGCCTATATGAAAAATCAGCTACACAACCTGAGGAATCCAAATCTTAACCTCTTAGACCACCAGGTGTGATGCACAGATCAGAAATGGGCTAATCGAATTGCTATGGTAGTTTAGACACTTTCCGGCTCAAGTAAGGTGCACTTTTATTGAATGTAATCAATATAGCTTCACCCTTTTAGGAGTCTAAAGCTCTCATGTTGATAAAGGTTGCATCTTTATTACGTGGAAGTATTCAAGCTACAACCTTTTTAGTAATCAAAGCTTCTACGTTCACAAATATTGCATCTTTACTACATAGGAGTAGGAAAGCTTCAACCTTTTTATTGTTTCAAGCTTCTAAGTTTGCAAAGGTTGCACCTTTATCATATTTAGATGAGAGAGACTTAATCTTTATGTTCAAGTTTGATCATTTATCACATTTAGATGATAAAGACTCAAGCTTTATGTACAAGTTTGCTCCTTTATCACATTTAGATAATAAAGACTAAAGTTTTATGTCCTTTGTCACATTTTAAATGATAAAGACTCAAACTTTATGTTCAAGTTTGCTACTTTATCACATAGAGTTGATAAAGTCTCAATCTCTAACTTGATATATCATATTTATGCATCTTTAGCACATGTAAGTGTTAAAGACTTGATTTTTATCACCATAAAAATCATAAAAAGGTTACATGTATATGAAAGCTACAACCTTTTGCAGCCAAAGTGCTAAATATTGCATCTTTCTTCCATTTACAAAACAATAACAAGTTTTTCATGGATCTTTAAGCTAGAAGCTTAGATATTCATGTTTAAAGAGACCATAAGCTAAAGAGCTTAGATCTAACATCTTTTTAAGAGACCATAAGCTACAAAGCTTAAATCTTTGATGATGATGAATATGAAATCAAAAATCATGAAATAAAGTGAAGATAAGCATGAAAAAGTAAGACAACTCACAAGCTTTGCAAGCAATTGAAAAAAATTGAAATTAGAGATAGAACTTCCATAAAGAAAAGATTAAAACTTGAAAAATGATGGAGATGATGAGGGTGTGTTTTATGGCCATGGGTTATCGGGATAAGGGTGGATTTTGTATTGGTGAATGGACAAGAATGTTGGGAATCAAGTACTAATATAGTGACAACTTTTGCTTTTTGGTTGGTGGATTTCTTTATGCTAAAAAGGCTTAATTTAAGTAGGTTAGCCATGTTCCGTCTACTCCATTAATTTAATTAAGTTGGGCCATAAAATAAATGATACTTCTAGTCCAAATAAAATACTAAGTCCAACTAGTGAGGTAGTGTACATAAATATTAAATTAAATCTAGTAATTCACATAAGTAATAATTTATTAAATATTTATTAATAATAAATAAAAATAATAATATCTTGATTATTAAAAAGGTAAGTCTACTTAATATCTAGGTCTTTCCGGCTAGTGACGCTAACGGTCAAATTTATTCATAAATAAATCAAAGTAGGCTAACCATGCGATAAAGCTTTTCTACAATATAACGGATTTTATCTAAATAAGTCGTAACTTCAGAAAGTCGCTAGTGACTGAAATATATATATATATATATATATATATATATATATATATATATATATATATATATATATATATATATATATATATATACGTAAAAATATAAGCTAAAAATTTGGGTCGTTACAACCTATAACTAGGCTTCTTGCTGAGTCTTTATGGCTTGCTGGTCATACTACGGTTGATTTTCTTGAAACGCCTAGCCAGTATTTCCATACCCTCAGGAAAACTCGTTCACATAACCATTATCATTATTTCCTCTGACTCAGTCACACTCACTTCATCATCCTCTATTGCCTCTTCTTCTGCCAACAGCTGATGAACTAGTAAGGCTTTATGTGCCTTTCTTTTGGAAGCAGCAATAAGAGCAGCATCATCTGACTAATAAGATCTTGAGGTGATTGGGGCAGACTTAAAATTTTCTTTTAGGTTCAACTCAAGTTTTGCTTCTGCCCTTTCATGGTTCCAAAGAGGGCCATAGAGAGAGGACATGTCATAATTCTTTAAGGCATGGGTTGTCCTAAGAGGGTCATTGACATGTTTGCACTTGACAGGTAATGATTCAATGAATTTGTTGACATGTTAAAGTCAGTATAAGTAACTTTAATGCAGTCCAGGTCAGGTACAAGAGAATTAAATATGATAAAGTTTTCTTTCAAAGTCTCATTCTTGTAAGAAAAGAAGAGCTCATATTCTCTTTTTAAGGAAATAATCTTGTTTTGCCGAACATCATATTTCCCATCATAAGTGATGTCAAGATAGTCTAAAATAGCTTTTGCAGTTGGTTTTCTCTTAATCATTTTAATCATGTGATTAGGCATGGTTATAACTATCATAGTTTTGATTTTAGGGTCAAGTCCAACACAACATTTGTCTTCATCTTGCCATCTAGATTGAGGAAGAATGTCTTCTCTTGCTCCAATAGCTAAAGAGTCTTCGGTTGCAGGTCTAGCATCAGTGTGGACATGGGAACATATGAGCCATTATTTGCAATGTCAGGCATGAGTGGGTTAATTGATTGGGTGGTCTACATGCAGAACCATTTTTTTAAATAGGCTGAGTTGATTTAAGAGTTTACGTATATAATTAACAATCAATTAAATCAGATTCATAAGTAATTTTCAATATTATTGTTTTATTGAAATAATCTCAAAGAATCATGATTATCCTTTAGCGGAATAAATAACTGGTTGATACAGATTACACTTAGATAGCTTTTGAACTAATGAAACTTATACAAGGTTTGTACTCTATCTATTTAATACCCACACCACTAATTTACACAATAGTGGATTCAACTATTTATATGTGCCCTAATCATCATGTAATACATCTATTGTCTACTGGTACAAAGGATTTTTGTACTCAGCCAACAATTATGGCAGGAAGAATGTGACTCCCTTTCCTCTTCGGTAGCTAATTGCAGGAACACCCCATTGGACATCCTATTTGAATAAACAAATGGAATATTGAGTTCCCTAGGCGTTGACACATTATTAACCATGAGCTGAGCATAGATTAAACTTCTAGATTCCATTATTTTCTTGTAAGGTCACTTGTTCGCTAATGTGTGTCCTTTTCTGTTCAACTTTGTCTTCGATGTCAGTTGAAGAGTACCCTTTGATGTAGACAACACATGAAATGATTATGCTTGTAATATATGGAGCATAATTTTTCTAAGTGTTGTGTGTTGCTCTAATTTTTCATGTGATCTTCTTGCTATTTTAGCATACATCCTATGTTGGTTGTGAAGACCTTAAATCTTGAACCATCTTGTGCTAATAGTGAAGGCAACACACCAACTCACTCAGACATAACATTCATTGATATTATACATAAATAAACTTATACTAGCTTGCACATTGCAACTAGTGTTTATAATCATATTTTGTCATAATTAAATTTTTATTTTTTTTAGAACAGCAAATTTGGGATCATCCGAGGGGGACTTAACCACCCGTTGCGATCATCTCCTATTTCGACTATGCCGATGCAGTGATATTAACCCGCCCCCTATCGCTGCCCGGGAGGAAACCTTGAACCGATCCAAGGGCACGGCCAAGTAAAACCCCCTCCCCATTACCCCCCAATACAATGTGGAAAAGGTTCTATGGGTGGATCCTTACATGGCAGGGATAGAATTACATTAATTGTTGCCCTGGAGTGGAGTCGAACTCCTGATCTCAAGTGTATTAGAGGCAGGCCACTACCACTCAGGTACAACTGCAATCCTAAATTTTTAGTTATATAGGGGACTCAACAGGATTTACCGTTCCAACAAGTTGATTTGTTATTTTCATAAATAAAGGTTGCAGGTAATCGTGAACAATAACACAATTATACAATCTATCAAAGTTTGTTAATTTATTAAAAATTAAGTGAAATGGAAATACCTATGATAATTGGAATTTTGATGAGGTCAGAACTTTATGTATTGTAGGAAATTTTTATACTATTGTCGAAATATCAACGCTAGCAGTTTGATATTTGCCAACGTCGTAAAACTACATCATTTTGTTGCACTTTAAGAACTAAGAAATGATATGATAGAGGCCTATATGGTATGCGTGTATTGAGGTGCATGATATAATATTTGATTATGACATTATTTAAAGATTTAAAGTTTACAAAACTAGGGTATATATATTTGGTTAGAGATGAATGAGATAAATAAAAATATGAAATTACCCATCACGTAGTCACGTGCAGCAAGCATGTCATCACTTAACGGAATTATCCCTGTTTGTTTTAAATTCGTTTGTTAATTGTTAGTTTGTAAAACACGTAATTAATTGAAAATTAGCAAGAAATTAGGAAACAATCAATATCCGTAATCCGAAAATTACGTTAATTAAGTCAAAAGATAATTATTATTCCAAATAATAAAATCAATCAAACGGTTTGTATATAATTAATTTTTTCACAATTTTTAATCAACTCTGATTTTTCCAAATCTTCTCAATCCCAGTCAAATATGAAACAAAAACTCATAAATAAAGGTAATCATCATCATTGGTGAGTGATTAAACTGTTGATTTTCAAAGTTATCATGGAAGGCTCCGACTTCGTTCAACCGATTAATAAGGATGTTGATCTTTTCTAACAATGTTATGTAATCAGATTGTAAGTTTGCAAACACAATTGCTTATAGTCACTATATTTTCTTGATTAGATTTATTGATTTACACAAGTGCCATGGATTTTAATCGCGATTTTTTTAACTCTTTTGTAGACACCGACTATTGATGACGGTTAGTCGTTGCCGTGCTGCCAAAATCTTTCGTATTTACATTTTCATCGTTGGGTTGGTCTCAAATTTCATTACTTTCATTATATAATTAGAATTCCACTGATATGAAAATTATTGTTAGGTTTGTCGGCGTACTTAAGTTTCTTTAATAATAAATTTATAAATTTGTTGTTGTGATTTGATTTCAGAAATTATGCTTTGTTGATTAATTCGGTTATGTATTAAGTCTATATACATATTTTTTTAATTTTTTTTAGGTTTCTTTTGGATTGTCGCTACATTAACGACACCAACTTATTTAGACAATCAGGGAAAAATGCAGTGATTCAGCTAAGATGCCTTCGAGCAAGTGTGTTTGTGTATGTGGCAATTTAATGACTAACAAAACAATATTACATAAACACTTAAATTTTCAATTCCTTTTTTATCTTTTATATTGGTTTAGGTCTTGAAGCTGGTACCCGACAAATCAGATGTAGAATGCATTATTCTTGCCGTCGTTGATAAGTTTGCAAACCATAGGTAACTGTCACTTATGGTAGCATACCAAGTGAGATGATTCACAAGTTAACGTACTCAAATTGATTACCATTTGAATGAGAGCCATCTTATTTTTAACGGGGTCTATTTTTTAGTTAGATTACTTTCGTTTAACGAGGTAATTATTATATTAATTTACTGATAACATCATCAATCATACGTCGTGTAACTGTTTTTCTTTACATATTGTTTTGGATAACTGATAATGAATGTTGATTACTTAATACAAGCAGGCCCTGTATATACGAAGCTTTTGTGATTGATACATAGTTATTTAATCATCCTTTCATGTAATGGTTATTCTGATAGTGGATGAGTCATTTCAACTTCAAGTATTTCAATCTGCTTACTTGATTTTTGCTAATTTTTCATATGGGTATTGACAGCGTGTCACAATTTAGAGATATGTGCTTCAGTTTGTTTCACGGCCTTGCGTACATGAACCAAAATCGCTTTATCTTCATGGTCTCAAACCAGATAGGTTTTTATGAATTCATTTAATGGTTAGTATTAAACTGACTTTTATGGTTGAATCATGCTTATTGTTCAGTTATTGTTCAGCTATTGTAAAAGTTCTTTTCAAATACATACTGATGTTGTATCCATAACATCCGATACTGTATACCATACTTCAAATATTTTCCTTTATGATGATGTACATCAGTATTATGCCTGGCAAATGGATCTGGTTGGGTCAATACTCAAACGAGCTTGGGTCAAAACGGGTCATGGGTCGAACAGGTTGGGCCTGGTTGGTTCAATAGTCATATGTTTAAGTACTATTTGCTACTTTCTCTTTTTCTACCAGCTGCTTCACACGGATCTTTAAGTTCATAAAAGCACATTTCGTCTCACAACTGGTATATGGATATTGTCTAGATTCTTTTAAGTTTCGTATAATAGCAATTAACATTACATATTGACTTTTGCAGTGGCAACAATTGTTCAATATGAAGCAGCTTCTGTTATGACTGTTATTGATCCAATCATGTGTGTGCTGCCTTGCGTATTTCTTTTCTTTCAGTTTTGCGCCAATACAAAGATTTCAAGGAAAAAACTTTTATACTGAATGATAAATTATGTTTCTCTACGTGATGTGTTGTTGTACTTATTCAGGTGTATATTTCTGGGCGATTGGAAGCAATTTGATAGTGCGATGTACCTAAACATACAAGTTATCTACTCATCTGCGATAATAACCACAGTTTTTTGCAATGGGCCTCTTGTTGCAGGATGTTTCATTTAGTTTGGAACCTGACACAATTTCATAGTATCGAGCCATCATCTAATTTTGTTAGGTATGAACATGTGCCTCTTTAGCAAAAGATTTGCTCACGTCCGCTTCTATCTTTCGTATAGGTTTTCGTAGTTCATTCCTTTTCTTCACATGATGCCCGTTGTTGTGTTGTAGGGTGTTTTGTGTAAATCGTTATCGATTTCTATTCACGTTTATCTAAACTTTATAGGTTAAATGCTTTTATTGCTGAAGACGCAACAGATAGGGGATGTTGGTAAGTCTTTCTCATACTAAGATATTTCTTTACATGTTCTCTTTTACTGCACCTGTATTATTGGCAACAAGTGCTTTTGCTTGGTTTGAAGTTGATTCTGTTTGTGGCAGTCATGCTGTTGATTATATTTGTGTGTTTACCTAGCAATTGAGACTCATACTCTCAAATTTGGGTCAAAAGAGTAAAATGATTTTTTTTTAACCTATTGGGTCTTGTACAAAATAAAAAATAACGGGTTTGCTGTTATTTTGACAGTTTCTTTTTTTTATATGGTAGTTATAATCACTTATAGAGTTGAAGTTTAGGTAATAAGTAACCATTGATGTCTGCTGTTATTTTGATAGCTAACTGCAAATATGTTAGATGGGTGGGAATCTTTTTCGAGGAACATAAAAACAGAGCCATTGTTAAAAGGTGATCCTATCTCTGGTATGGGCTACTAGTATTTTATTTGATCAATTTCTTTATCTATACACGTTAATTATTTGTGATCTGCATTCTAATATATATATATATATATATATATATATATATATATATATATATATATATATATATATATATATATATATATATATATATATATATATATATATATATATATATATATATATATATGTGTGTGTGTGTGTGTGTGTGTGTGTGTGTGTATGTGTGTGTGTGTGTGTGTGCGATAACGAGAGCTGTTGTTAAAACATTGGAGACTCTAAACTGGTGGTTCCTTATAAATGAACTTATTGATGAAGGATACATGTTTAAGCTGGAACAAAGGTAGAATTTTGGGTACTATTCAGTTATTTGGGTACCCAAACAATTATCATTTGGCTCAGTGTCTTGTCAAGTAACAAGGAAAAATAGAAGACTGCATGCTTATTGCAGCCATGACGGTTTTAACATGTTGTTCCAATTATTTTACAGATGTAAGTCTCATTTTTTTTCAAAACAAATTTAATTAATTGATATGGAGAGGTGTTTTGCCTCAACTGTTTTGTATTGCCTCTGTTTAGATATGTATTGGTTAGGGGTCTCTTCCACGGTTATTCAGATACAAGGAGTATATTATCTTTGTTTAAATAATGTTTCGACTTAATATAGGTTTTTTTATCTTTTTGGTGCAGATTATAGATACAAGGAGTTATTAGTTTTCAGCGAAATATATTTAAAAATAGTTAACAACCTCATATATATCGTGAAAGGCTTGGGATGCAGTATTGCTAGATGAAAATTTATAGTGGTGCCTATATTTCGTTAGTCAGTAAATATAGTTCACCTTTTGTAATAATGATTATTCCAATGTTCATATATTTGTTAAATTCACTTCCTGTTACTTGGTATAGTCGGGTAATATAGCTATTTGTTGTTGTTGTTGTTGTTGTTGTCTTTATCCAAATGTTGTCCAATTGAATGTGGGAAAACGGGTCATAATGGGTTTAGGTTAAAACAAATAAATATAATGAACATGTCAAATTGGAGGGGTGGGGTTGAGCATATTTCAGTTTTTTAAACTGTTTGAAGTTCAATAATGATATTACATCTAAGCATATTTTTTGGTCGATTTACATGTCAAATTTGCGGGATACTTTAAGTAATTCTTTTTCATGAAAATCATTTGATGATAAAGGAGACTTTTCTACTATGAATAATTTCTCAAATCAAATGTCTGAAAATTTAGGAAGATTATCTGTTCTCAAAAACTATTATGATCATGTATCCTTTGAACTATATGTTTTTTAATAACTAACAATGGATGTATACGTAACATATCCATTCCAAATTAGTTTTTGATTATTTCTTTTATAGGCTGATGCATTACGTATTAATATCTTCAAGAAGATAGTGGATATACTAAATATAAGGCAAAGATCTTTGGTATTGCTTACACGTCACAACTACCAAAAGTGATTAAGTTCCTTTCATCACCAATGGGAATCCATATCTATACTAAGTATAAGGCAAATATCTTTGACATTGCTTACACTTCACAACAACTAAAAGGGATTAAGTTCCTTTAATCACCAATGGTAATCCATACCTATATAAATAATGTATATTTTTCTTTAGAGTATTTATTTTTATTATCGTTACTTATACGTAATCTCAACAACATTTTGTTTTATGTCAACATCCTTTCACTTTATTTCATATGCAACATTTGAATCTACAAACAGTTTTTTTGTTTGTTGTTATATATTAATGATTTTTTAATTAAAACCCGCGAATTCGTAGGTCTTTAACTAGTTGTAATAATAATAATAATTATTATTATTATAATAATAATAATAATAATAATAATAATAATAATAATAATAATAATAATAATAATAATAATAATAGTAGTAATAATAATAGTAATAGTAATAATAATAATAATATTAATAATAATAATAATAATATAATAATAATAAAGTATAAATGAACTACCCTTAATTTCAAATCTTAGTTGCATCCCTAACTATATGAGACTAGTGTTATGAACTACTAGTTGGTTAGTCACTTTTGTTTAGGTATGTATAATAATGGTAAATAGATACAAATATAGGTTTAAAAAGTACTTAAAGCAAATAAAAAAGGTCATAAATCCAACAATAAAATAGGACCAATTTGATTTACGCAATTTGCATTCTAACAAGCTTAACTGGTTTATGATTGTTTAGCTACCGCCTACCAATCTTTAAAAATTTGTAGTATGAATATATTTATAATTTTCTCTATAAATTGTTACATATTTTACACCATCAAAATTACCTTATATTACCTTATATTCTATTTATAAAAGTTTTTTCTTGCTTTCTATTAGTCAATTTCAACTATTTACACCCATTGGTCAAAAAATTCTAATGTTTATTATTATTATTATTGTTATTATTATTATTATTATTATTATTATTATTATTATTATTATTATTATTATTATTATTATTATTATTATATATATATATATATATATATTACAAATATTTTTATGCTTATTATTATAGTTATTGTTATTATTATTATTATTATTATTATTAGTTTTTAATGCTTATTATTATTATTTTAATGTTTTTTTAATAATATTGTTATTATTATTAATATTTAAATATTAATTTTTTATTTATCGTTATTATTAATATTTATATTAATATTATTATTATTATTTATGAAAAATATTAATTATTATTATTATTATTATTAGTAATGTTTATTATTATTATTATTGTTTTTAATATTATTAATAATGATTATTGAATTGTTATATAAATATATATATATATATATATATATATATATATATATATATATATATATATACACCCACACACACACTAATAGACACAAACTATTGTGTCGTAAGCTGCTTAAAAAAAATTCAAAAATGACAACTTCCCCAAACAGTTACACATTACCCCCCCCCCCCCCCCCCCTTCAATTTCAGTCACCAAACAACTTTACCCTCTCGATAGGGTACAAAGTGTAACGTTCCATGGGTACAAAATATAATTTCAGGGGTAAAAAACATAAATTCCTTTATTTAATATAAAACTAACCCAAAAATTCACCAAAATGTTTAACGAAACTTATCTTTCTTCTCACCGCGAGTTAGATTTCTCCTTCATCACCATTCAACTCGAAATAATTTAACGAACATAACACAATTAACTATACTTGAAACGGACGTTATTTTTAGCTAAACATTTTGGATTAATGTATATACATATATATAGATACACAAAACCAAACTAATTACATCAACTGGATGCCCAAAGCAAGTAGTCAGGTCATTAGTTTGTAAACGTAAAGACCTTAACTCGAGTCCTTCAGCGGCCTTTTTTATGTTTGCAATTGTTTTTCCTCAGCTCTCGCTCAACATTAGTTTAATAAAAGACGTTAAAAATGAGCAGACTATTAGGTATATTAGGTACCAACTAACGTTTATCCAAATATAACTGCAACAATGCACAGTCCGAATTATTTCTCGTAATTAATGTTTTACACAAATTTTTAATGTTTATTGTCATTATTATTATTATTGTTATTATTATTTAAAAAATTTTATGTTTATTATTTTTTTCCAGAGAAAGAGAAGGCGTCCGTAGGTAAACAAAAGCCATTATCATCGTTCGAGTGTAAACAAAAAATAATAATCATCGGACATCAATGCATGTCCTCCATCTCCTGTGCACTCAGTTTTCTTTGTCTTTGCGTGTGTAAAGTTAACATCTTCACTTCTTCTTCTTCTTTTTATTTTCTCGTTTTGTAATCGAAATTGTAGACAGAGAAACACAACTTAAGCAATTTGGACGGAGAATAAATCGATAGCTGGATGAAGGAAAAATCATCGCCGGAGACACCCATAAACTGTAATCGTTGTCTCATGTGCTCCATACAGACTCCCGAAGTAATTTCTCTTTCGATTTCTTCTGGGTTAGGGTAAACCAGTTAAGTAACCAATTTTTATCATGCATCTTTTGTTATATATTTTAGGTACAAGATGAAGACGTGTCACATTCCTAGATATTTAGCAGCCAGGTGCGCCTCACCACCTTGGAAGTGTGCTGCACCTGTGTCTGAATACGGATTCTGGGGCCGTTTTGTTATTTTTCAAAAATAAGTGACCAATGTTGTAGATACGCATTTATAAGGTAGAATCTATTATGTTCCAGATTCATTTGAGTTATATCACATTCTAGAACTAAAAGAAAAAGAACGAGGGAGAGAGCTATTGAAGCTAGGGTTTTGGTTCATTGTTATGAAAGTTGTGTGAAAGACGAAACATGTGTTCTTTAGCTTAAAGGAACCAAGGTCTTGCAACCATTACCTACCTTGTCTCCATCTTCATTCATTGTCAGGAAACCCTAAATTCTATTGTTATGATTAAGCATGTTTTGTTAAGATTTTAATGGTATTAAGTGCCCTTGATGTCTAATTAGTAATGTCAAGTGCTTGACTAGTTCAAAACAAGTTCAAATGATTTTAGGGTTATGTAGTTTATGATATTGGCTGGTGATGTTATAAAATGAAGAAGATGATGTATTAGTGATGTTTATGTTCAAACTAAGTTAATGCATACAAGGTGTTTGTAAACATGTCATAATGAGAGCATGAATATGATTTTGAATCAAGTTTGTATGTGAAAGGCTAATGAACTAGTCAAATGATATTAATGAAAGGGTTATGTTAAGTGAGTTAATTGTTTTAGAGTAGTGTCTTGTTTAAATTAAGTAGTTCAAAGGTGTTAATGAGATTAGCAAAATTTTAGGTGCTAATCAAAGGAAAGGAATTGAACGCGCTCAAGGTCTAGTTCAAGAACAAGGTGAGTTATTTGGGTGGGTCAGTGGGCTAGAAGGCTATGACCAAGCTTTTTTTGAATCTTGATAGTACAAGGGGCTAGTTCGGAGAGGACTACGTGATGAAATTTAACAACTTTATAAACAACATGTTCTTTAAGTTTACTTATTCATAAAACCATTTTATGATAGTTATAGAAAGCGAAAGCATGATAATAAGTTCATGTTTATATGTTTAACCAATTAGTTAAATTCCATGTTAATATCAAGTCTTGAAACATATGCTTACATATAAGAATAAGGAAGTAAGATATATACCTCCTCAAGCTAGTTGAGGGTTGTTTTCAAGTGTGCAAGATGATGATGAAGATGATGGAATGTAAGCTTCTAACTTGAAGTCTCAAGTGTGTAATACCCCAAGCAATAACCCCAACACCTTTTCCTTTAGTTAGGATTAGAATGACACTTGATGTGAGCTTGTAAAAACAAATTTTAAACTCCCTTTTGAGCCCAAATATGCCACGGCCAGCAGCAAACAGAAAACAGAATTTTGTGCAGTTTTTTTTAAGCTTTGAACATCTATTTTCCACTTGAGAGAGAATGGTCAAGCCTTGGTACAAGTATAAGACATGCACCTATGAAGTTGTGTATATGGGAAGTAGCAAAACTAGCATGTGTGGTCACTCTTGGAGTCTAAAATTCTGCCATACTTGATGGGCATATAATATATAAATTGTTTTATAAAACAATATATATAAACCCATATATATATATATATATATATATATATATATATATATATATATATATATATATATATACATATTTTTTGTTACTTATATATTTTATAACATTTTATAAAATATAACACAACTTAATCATTTAAACCTTTAAACAATTATATATATAAATTATCCAAATAATTTATCTCAAGTGATAATATTTTAGAAAACCGATTTTCTAAATTTCAAGTGTCGCGTGTTTATTTAACGATCCAACATTTAAGATTAAACACTTGTAAAGTGTCGATAAGCTTGTTATTGGGTATGACCCGACTTGTATCATAACATATTAGCCACATTAATTAAATATGTCTCTCGGGCATACGAAAAACTTTCAATCTCCCACTTGTACAAGAAACATAAGAAATTAATGGAAGTGACGGATACCACCTAACGACCGTTCATCACCCCCAATATGTTATGACTATCTGCCATTTAATAACATTATCCCTTTCAAGTTTCCATCTCAAATATGAATAGGTGAATCTTTCATCACATCCTTTCGTCCTAGATGTCATGTTAAATCCAAGAGATACAGAGTGATCACTCTCTTTTAGATTTAACTTTATCAGGCCTTAGACATCTGACTCTCAACGAATAAGAGGGACAAATTCCATCTTGACTACATACGTCCTAAATATATACCTTGTATTATACATGAGCTCTTCCTTATGAACTACCATATTTCAGAATAATGAAGGAAAGAATCAAGGTACAATACTTGGTAAATATCCGAACCCAATATGTATCTCAGGTCAAAGGATACAATGATATTCGCCTTTACTCAAGATTACATGTGATCAACCACAAAGGCTCCATTTAGTAAGTCTTGAGAGCGGGTCTTCCAATATTTGTGTCCCACAAATATCTATGAACCTTGGTTGCAACCTTGCCCCACATTCATCCCGTGAATGTATACCAATCCAAGTTCATACTAGTCTAAACCTCACACTTGTTCCCACAAATGTGATCGACTATGGAATTTAGAATAATTAATTATTCATGGATAAAATATGCAAAATAGGAACATGACTCAAAATAAATTAATACCATAATTATATTAATGAGTTTGAACAATTTCGTTCCATTACAATACTTAAAACATATCACAACCAATCACTAGAATATCGAAGCCCTAATGCACTAACATGCCCTTGATGTTTTGCACCATGTAAGAGCTTCGTGAGTGGATCCGCTATATTAAGATCTGTGTGAACTTTGCGAATACATATCTTTCCATTTTCAACTTCATCCCTTATGTAGTTGAATCTTCGCTCAATGTGACGGGTCTTTTGGTGAGCACGAGGTTTCTTGATTTGAGCAATCGCACCCTCATTGTCATAAAAGATCTCAAGAGGGTCCTGAATGGAAGGGACTACTCCTAAGTCGTCAATGAATTTCTGATAATGCTAAAAACGAACATATATTTCATAGCATTATCCCTCAAGAAAGACAAGCTTTTAGTTGCAATTGTTCTATTTACAAGTGATATTCATTTAAATAATAAAAGGTGAAGACAAAAGACAGATTCGATGAATTGAAGACGCAAACGACCAAAAAGCTCAAAAGTACAAAGTACAATCAAAGAGGTTCCAATTATTGATAAGAAACGTCTCAGAATTACAAGAGTACAAGATTCAAAACGCAAAGTACAAGATATTAAATTATACGCAAGGACGTTCAAAAATCCGGAACCGGGACCAGAGTCAACTCTCAACGCTCAACGGACTAAAAATTACAAGTCAACGGAGTACAAGAATATAATATAATATATATATAATTAAATTTAATTATATATATTATATTATATAATAAATAAATAAGCAGCCCACGTTTTTAAAGACTTTTGAGCCTCCCCTGCTGGCCATGCGATCACATGGCCTTGAAGGGCAAAGCCCATGCGATCGCATGAGGCCCTTTTCCAGCCCACATGCCTATAAAAGTCGCAGTTTGGTGCATCAAAAATATATATCCATCCATCCAACTCTCAACGTATATATATATATATATATATATATATATATATATATATATATATATATATATATATATATATATATATTATATATTTATATTTTAATTTTAATTTTAATTTTAAATTCTAATAATAAGGGTATGTTAGCGAATGTTGTAAGGGTGTAAGTCGAAATTCTGTCCGTGTAGCGCTACGCTATTTTTAATCATTGTAAGTTATGTTCAACCTTTTTAATTTAATGTCTCGTAGCTAAGTTATTATTATGCTTATTTAAGCTGAAGTAATCATGATGTTGGGCTAAAAATACTAAAATTGGGTAATTGGGCTTTGTACCATAATTGGGGTTTGGACAAAAAGAACGACACTTGTGGAAATTAGACTATGGGCTATTAATGGGCTTTATATTTGTTTAACTAAATGATAGTTTGTTAATTATAATATAAAGATTTACAATTGGACATACCTATAAATAACCATATACACTCGATCGCACACGATGGGCGGGATATTTATATGTACGAATAATCGTTCATTTAACCGGACACGGGAATGGATTAATAGTCACTAGAATTATTAAAACAGGGGTGAAATTTTGTACAAGGACACTTGGCATAATTGATAACAAAGTATTAAAACCTTCGGTTACACGCAGTCGATAACCTGGTGTAATTATTAAACAAAGTATTAAGACCTTGTTACAGTTTAAGTCCCTAATTAGTTGGAATATTTGACTTCGGGTATAAGGATAATTTGACGAAGACACTCGCACTTTATATTTATGTCTGATGGACTGTTATGGACAAAAACCAGACGGACATATTAAATAATCCAGGACAAAGGACAATTAACCCATGGAAATAAACTAAAATCAACAAGTCAAACATCATGATTACGGAAGTTTAAATAAGCATAATTCCTTTATTTTCATATTTAATTGCACTTCTAATTATCGCACTTTTATTTATTGTCATTGTATTTAATTGCACTTTTAATTATCGCACTCTTTAATTATCCTAATTTTATTTTATCGCACTTTTATTTATTGCAATTTCATTATCGTTATTTACTTTACGCTTTAAATTAAGTCTTTTATTTATTTAATATTTTACATTAGGTTTTAACTGCGACTAAAGTTTTAAAAATCGATAAACCGGTCATTAAACTGTAAAAACCCCGTTTATAATAATAATATTACTTATATATATTTGTATTTTTACAAATTAAAACTAATATAGCGTTAAGCTTTGTTTCAAAGATTCCCTGTGGAACGAACCGGACTTACTAAAAACTACACTACCGTATGATTAGGTACACTGCCTATAAGTGTTGTAGCAAGGTTTTGGTATATCCATTCTATAAATAAATAAATATCTTGTGTAAAATTGTATCGTATTTAATAGTATTTCCTAGTAAAAAAATAAAGCTATTTCATATACACCTCGCAGCACATCAAGTATTTTTGGCGCGGCTGCCGGGGAACAAATCTAGCTTAAAAGCCGGAAGCGCAACGCTATATATAAAAAAAAAAATTTTAATTTTTAGTTTACTTTTATAAAAAAAATACGCTTTTGTAAAAATACGTTTTAAATATTCTAAAATATAAAAAGAAAAACAAAAATATAAATATTTTTAAGAGTTTGTTAAATATTTAAGTTCTATAAAAGTTTCTTTATCTTTATTTTATAAAAATATAAGTTTTATTTAAATTATAAAAATATATTATATATATTTATTTCAACACAGCAAAACAGAAAAAAAAAACACTCGAGTCCAGTACTGTAGCAGCCTAGTCACTGGCCCGAAACCCTAGCCCATGCGATCGCATGGCTGGGTAACTTAGGACTCATACGATCACATGAAGGCACCTGACACGCCACAAGCAACCCTAAAAAATGTAATCATTACGGTGTATTATTATTTTTTATATTTAAACCCTAATTAGGTTTTAATATTTTATTAATTAGTTTAGTTTTAATTCTTTAATTTGTATTATTTAGTTTAATTAGTTTTAATAAATTATAAAATTAATAGTTTTATAAAATAAATAATATAAAAATAATATTTTTATAAAAATTGTACTTTTTACAACTTTTAGTATATTTTTATATTTTGTCCCTTTTATTTGTTTTAGAGTAATTTTGGTATTTTTCGCTCATATTTAGTTTTAAGATATAGTTTTTGCCGTAGTTATTTTTATTTCTAGATTTTTAGGCTTTGCCGTAAAATTCCTTAAGTGCTTTTTTTTTCTTTAGACTAAGATTTAGATGCTTTAGAATTTTGCGACGCCATTTTTTTTAATTTTAGTACCTTTTTAAGTTATTGCCATTTGGGATATAGTTTTACTTGTAAGCTTTAATATTTTTAGACGCAACTTTTAATTCTTAGTTTTTAGTTCCTTTTTAAGTTTCAACGCGCTACTTTCTTATTTATTTTTCGACGCCTTTTACCTATGTATCAATTATCACTCCAATTAGTAATCTCAATTTGCAATTTTAATTTTAAGTTAGTGATAATAATAAGGTTGGGTTAGTCGAGTGTTTTAAAGTTTTATAAGTCACTCTTTTTCTTTCTTATTTCTCCAATTTTAATACCGACGCGCTCTTTTTCTTTCTTATTTCTCGCCATTCTAGTTTTTAGGATATAGAATTTTCTACTTCTTCTCTAAATTTCTTTAAATTACGAAAAATTATTTTAAGCGGTTAAATTGATAGACATCAAAAGTTTCTGGTTCGTAGTAATAGTTGGATTTGTATGTGGACCGGGTTATTGGAGCCAAACAGTACTCAATTATATTGAGACCAAACAAATCCTGCCCCTCTGCTGCATCTTTTGGCTATTCGAAACGTGGGCAAAATCAGAAAAGTCTATTAATTGGATAACTTATATAATTTTTCTTTCTTTTTAAAAACTAATAGGATATTCAGTGAATGCACCGAGCAAAACGTTCACCACCTTTTGTACGTTCACCACCGGTAACTCGATCAAGACATCTAGCAAATATTGTCACCGTTGATTTTTCTTTAGAATTGTCATCCAGTCGACCAAGTACTCCAATTCAAAATTCCGATAATCCATTTTTTGAACCCGACCTCACAATTGAGAATCCGGAGAATATTCAGGGACGATTCATAGATCCTGAACCACTAATTTTTCCTCCGGAACCACCAATCATTCAAACAGAGATTGTTGAGGAACGAACCATTAAATCAGAATCCTCTAGTGATTCAGATTCAACAAATTCAATTATGGAGAATCTGGAACCTCTAAGTATGGAAGACCGAATGAGAGCTAAACGCACTGGCCAAGGTCACGCAATTACTCAACCAGACATTAATGCGCCAGATTATGAAATCAAAGGACAAATTCTACACATGGTGACTAATCAATGCCAATTTAGTGGTGTGCCGAAGGAAGATCCAAATGAACATCTTCGTACATTTAATAGAATCTGCACTTTATTTAAAATAAGAGAAGTGGAGGATAAACAGATATATCTCATGTTATTTCCCTGGACTTTAAAGGGAGAAGCCAAAGATTGGTTGGAATCGTTACCTGAAGGGGCGATTGATACATGGGACATTTTAGTTGAAAAATTTCTTAAACAATTCTTTCCGGCATCCAAAGCCGTAAGACTTCAAGGAGAAATTGTTACGTTCACACAGAAGCCAAATGAAACTCTATATGAGCATAGACAAGATTTGGAAAGTTATTGAGAGGATGTTCGCAATATGGTTTAGACACCTGTCAAATAATACAAATATTCTACCAAGGATGCGACATCACTACAAGGAAAGACATAGACATAGCAGCTGGTGGTTCTATTATGAAGAAAACAGAAACTGATGCTTACAAAATTATTGAAAACACTGCTTCCCACTCACATGAGTGGCACCAAAAAAAAGATATTGTTAGATCATCTAAAGCAGCTAGAGCCGATTCTAGCCATGATTTAGATTCCATTTCCGCAAAGATAGATGCTGTCGAGAGACGAATGGAAAGGATGACTAAGGATATTCACTCAATATGAATTAGTTGTGAGCAGTGTGGAGGACCACATTTAACAAAAGATTGTCTTAGTATTGAACTAACAATGGAACAAAGAGAGAATGTTTCATATCTAAACCAAAGGCCGGGAAATAATTATCAGAATAATTATCAACCGCCAAGATCGATTTACAATCAAAACCAGAATTATAATCGAAATGTTCCATACAACAATCAACAAGGTCCTAGTAATCAACAAGTATCCAATAATACTTACAATCAGCAAAGACCTAATTTTCAAAACAAACCACCACAAACCGATGATAAAAAGCCGAATTTAGAAGATATGATGACGAAGCTAGTTGAATCTCAAACACAGTTTTTCACATCTCAGAAACAAACGAATGAACAAAATGCTCAAGCATTTAGAAATCAACAAGCTTCTATTCAAAATCTGAAACAAGAAGTAAGTAACCTAGCAAGGTTGATAGGTGAAAGAAAATCGGGAAGTCTACCTAGTGATACAAATGCTAACCCCCGGAATGAAACAGCTAAAGCCATTACCACAAGAAGTGGTATTACACTTAAACCACCTGAAATACCTGTAATTTCTGAAGAAGTTATTCCTACACCACAAGAACCACAACCTGAGAAAGATAAGGAAAAAGAACCGGTAGTTGAAAAGGTTAATGAAGATAACACAGTTAAGGCTAAACCTTATGTTAAACCATACCAACCACCACTTCCTTACCCGAGTAAAATGAGAAAAGAGAGACTTGAAACCGAGCAATCCAAATTCTTGGATATGTTTAAACAGATAAATGTAAATCTTCCTTTCATTGATGTAATTTCAGGAATGCCTAGATATGTTAAATTTCTGAAAGATCTAATCTCGAATAGAAAGAAAATGGAAGAACTCTCGGCTGTTACTATGAATGCTAATTGTTCAGCAGTGCTGTTGAATAAGATACCAGAAAAATTATCAGATCCAGGAAGTTTCACAATTCCATGTTTTCTGGGTAGTCTTAGTTCAATAGAAGCATTGGCAGACTTAGGTGCTAGTATAAATCTAATGCCGTATTCACTATACGCTAAACTAGACCTTGGAGAATTGAAACCAACAAGAATAAGCATACAACTAGCCGATAGATCAGTAAAATATCCTAGAGGGATAATGGAGAACATGCTAGTTAAAGTTGGTACTTTAGTATTTCCAGTAGATTTTGTTATTCTGGATATGGAAGAAGATTCTCAAGTTCCTCTCATATTAGGAAGACCATTCTTAAACACGGCTAAAGCAATGATCGACGTGTTTGGTAAGAAATTGACCCTAAGTATAGAGGACGAGAGTGTTACCTTTTCAGTTGATAGAGCAATGCAACAACCGCAATCTGCAGATGATACATGTTATTATATTAAAACTATAGAATCACATGCAGAATTGTTAGAAGAATTTCCAGAATTACAAGGAACAGGAGAATGTTCTTTAGGAGACGGTACTGAACCAATTAATGAAACTGAAATGTTAGCTACACTTATGGCTAATGGATATGAACCAACAACAGAAGAAATTCAAATGCTAAAAGAAGAAGACAGATATCGATACAAATCATCGATAGAATAACCACCGAAATTTGAGTTAAAGCCACTTCCAAACCATTTGGAATACGCTTATTTACATGGTGAATCTGAATTACCTGTAATAATATCGTCTTCTCTTACTGAAAATGAAAAATCTCAACTCATTTCTGTGTTGAAAGCTCATAAACTAGCTATTGCATGGAAGATTCATGATATTAAAGGAATAAGTCCTTCGTATTGCACACATAAAATCCTTATGGAAGAAGGTCATAAAATGTATGTGCAACGCCAACGAAGACTAAATCCTAATATGCAAGATGTTGTTAAGAAAGAAATTATTAAACTGCTAGATGCAGGTTTAATTTATCCAATCTCTGATAGTCCATGGGTAAGCCCAGTTCAATGCGTGCCCAAGAAGGGTGGCATGACTGTCATCACAAATGAGAAAAATGAGCTTATTTCGACTAGGACTGTAACAGGATGGCGTGTTTGTATTGATTATAGAAAATTAAATGACGCCACCAGAAAAGATCACTTTCCCTTACCTTTCATTGATCAAATGTTGGAAAATTGACCGGAAATAGTTACTATTGTTTTCTTGATGGTTTTTCCGAATATTTTCAAATTCCAATAGCACCCGAGGATCAAGAGAAAACCACATTCACTTGCCCTTATGGTACTTTTGCTTACAAACGCATGCCATTTGGACTTTGCAACACCCCTGCAACCTTTCAAAGGTGCATGATGGCAATTTTTCACGACATGATAGAAGAATGCATGAAAGTTTTCATGGATGACTTTTTAGTCTTCGGTGATACTTTTGAATTATACTTAGTTAATCTTGAACGAATGCTTATTAGATGCGAACAATCAAATCTAGTTCTTAATTGGGAGAAATGCCATTTCATGGTTAAAAAGGCATCGTTCTTGGACATAAAATTTCAAAGGAAGGAATTGAAGTGGATAGAGCTAAAGTAGATGTAATTGCTAAACTTCCACATCCCACCAATGTTAGAGGAGTTAGGAGTTTTCTAGGGCATGCCGGTTTTTACCGACGTTTTATAAAAGATTTTTCTAAAATTGCCACTCCTATGAATAAACTCCTAGAAAAGGATGCCCCATTCATCTTTTCAGATGACTGCATCAAATCTTTTAATATTCTTAAAGAAAAACTCACTAATGAGCCGATCATGATAACTCCAAATTGGAATCTACCGTTTGAACTTATGTGCGATGCAAGTGATTTTGCAATGGGAGCCGTTTTAGGACAAAGGATTGAAAAACGATTTCAACCTATTTATTATGCTAGTAAGATGTTACAAGGAGCACAAACGAATTACACAACTACCGAAAAAGAACTCCTTGCTATTGTCTTTACTTTTGACAAATTTCAATCATATCTCGTTCTAGCAAAAACGGTGGTCTATACCGACCATTCTACTCTTAGATACCTATTTTCGAAACAAGATGCTAAACCAAGATTAATCCGTTGGATCTTACTCTTACAAGAGTTCGATATTGAAATCCGAGACAAAAAGGGAGTAGAAAATCTCGCCGCTGATCATCTTTCTCGTCTTGAAAATCCCGAATTAGAAGTTCTAAATGAATCGGCCATACAAGACAACTTTCCTGATGAATATCTATTGAAGATAGATTATAATGAAATTCTATGGTTTTCAGACTATGCAAACTACTTTGTATGTGGATTCCTTGAAAAAGGATTGTCATACCAAAAACGAAAGAAATTCTTTAGTGATATAAAACACTATTTCTGGGAAGATCCACATTTGTTTAAAAGTTGTCCAGATGGAATAATACGCCGATGTGTATTCAGAAATGAAGCTAGTAAAATATTAAACCATTGTCACACCGGACCAACAGGAGGGCATTATGGACCTCAACTCACAGCAAGAAAAGTTTATGATGCTGGATTCTATTGGCCTACAATTTACAAAGATGCACACCTTCTTTGCAAATCATGTTATGCATGTCAACGGGCCAGAAAAATAAGTCAACGTGATGAAATGCCACAAAATGTCATTCAAGTATGTGAAGTATTTGACATTTGGGGTATTGACTTTATGGGTCCATTTTCAAAATCTCATAATAATCTATACATTCTCGTTGCCATTGATTATGTATCTAAATGGGCTGAAGCACAAGCTCTCCCAACTAACGATGCACGAGTTGTAGTCAACTTTTTAAAACGTCTTTTTGCAAGGTTTGGAACACCGAAAGCTTTAATAAGTGATCGGGGTACTCATTTTTGTAATAATCAACTTGAGAAAGTTCTTAAAAGATATGGAGTAACTCATAAAATCTCCACTGCTTATCATCCACAGACAAGTGGACAAGTTGAAAATACCAACCGAGCTTTAAAACGTATTCTAGAGAAAACCGTAAGATCAAATCCGAAGGAATGGTCCATTAAATTGGAGGATGCACTCTGGGCTTTTAGAACAGCTTAAAAAACTCCAAATAGAACCACACCTTTCAAACTCGTTTATGGAAAAGCATGTCATCTTCCAGTAGAAATTGAACACAAAGCATTTTGGGCTTTGAAGACATGTAATCTTGATTTACATGAAGCCGGACGTCTACGATTAAGTCAACTAAACGAATTAGAAGAATTAAGACATGAAGCATACGAAAATTCGTTAATCTATAAAGAAAGAACGAAGAAATGGCATGATAAAAGAATCAGAAGTTCAAAAGAATTTAAAGAAGGAGACATAGTTCTTCTTTTCAATTCACGATTCAAGCTATTTCCTGGAAAATTGAAATCAAGATGGTCTGGACCATTTATAGTCAAAAGAGTTTTCCCATACGGAACTGTAGAATTAATAAATTCAAATGGGATTGAATTTAAGGTTAATGGTCACAGAGTTAAACATTACATAGATAGTCCAATGGAAGTTGACAACGAAGTTAATCACAAATTCGATACCACAGCTAATTAAGTATGGAGAGAATCAAGTCTTTAAAGAATAATATGTATTTCTGTTAGAGTTAGATTTTCTGTTTTCGTGTAGTTCTCGAAAATGGAACCCGAATGGTCTTTCCCTAGCAGACCCTAAAGAACTAGTCTTCTCCCCCCATTCTGAATTTTTATTTTTTTTTAGGTTTTTCGAAATGAAGACTTCCTGTGAATTAAATCATGGTCTAATGCTACACGCTTTGATTACTAAACGTAATAATGACACCCTTCCGAGTGAACTTGTATCAGTAATCAGAGAAAAATTGGAGGGAGTAAGAAAAGAATCCAGATGCGAAGATAATAAGTTATAATTTGTTAAAGAAAAATCAAAATCCGCAGTGAAAAGAAGAGCACGGCACCTTGAAAAATGTCACAAATGCGGAAAATGGTCACACGAAGGTAAATGTTCAAATAATCAAACCTATTCAAACACCGAGTTCGTTACTTTATGCAGAGATGGACCGTTCATATGTTTAGAAGAAAAAACGTTGAATGCTCGAGGTTACGCCTATGTAGCTATGGAAAACCAATTAGTCCGACTATCTTATGAGTGGGCTAGAGCATATCATTAAGAAATCTTTCTCACAGGTAAGTATGTACAGTTTTCATTTTTATTTTTATTTTTATTTTTAACCTTTTGATAATAAACGCTAATTTGTTCGCTATAAAGTATTAAATTGGTATTCGATAAAATTAGGTCTTGCGACCGAAATTATTGATATCATACAAAAATTTATTACATCACTGCGAAATTTACCGTTTATTCTTAAGGTATAAATATCTTTAATCAATCAACCAAAAATATTTCAAAAATTCGTCATGAGTTAAATTAGGTTATGAAACCGAAATAACTTTACCGAAAAGAGGGGCGTATGTTTTTGATAATATTTGATTGATTAAAGTGGGATAAAAGCCAAAAAGATTTTTAATTTTATTTTTACTTTGTTTTTATAATTAATATTAAAATAATATTATAAACTTGTTAAAATTAATATATATTTAAAATTTTAAATATTTGAAAAATCAGTATTTTTAATATAAGTTTGTATGTATAAAAACAAAAATTAAATTTAAATTTGGTGTGAATTTTTAATATGAATTTTTAATTTTATGCATTTTAAATTTAAGTTTGGTGTGAATTTAAAAACAAAAATTTACTTTATTTCACTAAGTTAAAAATATGATTTGTAAAATTCGTCGTGAGTTGAAGACTAGGTCGTTGAACCGAAATTGCTTTACCCGAGGGAGGGACGAGAACTTTTATTATCATTATTTTTAATCTTATTGAATTAAAGTATGCCAAAAACATTTAAAAAACCCAAAAATCTTTGCTTTTAAAACCGCGCTTTGAATTGACGAATTTTAAAATTTTGTCGTGGGACGGATTAGGACAACGATCCGAAACACCCTCACTTCTAAAGGAAAATAAATTTTTAAAATTTTAATTAATTTTATGTTCTATAAAGAATAAGGTTTTAAAAAAAAAAAAAAAAAAAAAAAAAAAAACCAAATCACTGTACCCGGGACTCAATGCGATCGCATGGAGTTTGGCCTTTGGTTCCATGCGATCGCATGGGGAGTAAAATTAGATCAGCAACATAAGGCAGTCGCCTGTTCTGTCTCAACACAAAACACACACACATATTCGAACCAACCCCAAAATCACCTCTAAAATTCGCAATTTTTCACCGTAATTCGTCAAATTTTTTGCTCTAATTATGCCTAGATTCTCATTCTTCAGCAAAAAGGTAAAAATTACACCCCTAAACTCATAAATTTTTTAGTTTTTGTGATAATTACCAATATTTTACCTAATGCAATTCTGTTAATTTCTAGTGTAATTAGTGTTAAATTGTTAGTATTTTATGCATGAATAACCTAGATTGATGCTATTTAACATGATTTGAAGCCAAAAACTTCAAAATATTTAGAAATCTAGGGTTTGTGTTCTTGAGCAATTTGGGGCTTTTTGATATAAACAGGTTATGGCCGATTTTTGTCATGAATTATTGCTAAATTGAGTAGTGTAACATGTTTAGGTAGTTAAATGATCCATACATTGATCCTAAACATGATTTTTGAAGATTAAAGTGGAGTTTTTAAGTCCAAAATTCATGAACTTGATTAATTTGATATATTTGCCATTTGAGACTTGTTTAATTGTTAGTAATGACTATTTTGACATGTTATTTGAGTTAAATGCTTATGAACTTTGTCTACATTTCCATATGTGCTTATTTAAAAAAGTGTAGAATTGTGAAAAAATTGTGAAAATGTGTATAAGTTTAATTTTGATTTAACATGTTATTGTGATTGTTTTAAGTTGTTATTTTGCTAACACTAATGCATATTTGGATGCACAAATTTTGTGTTTAATGTGTTTTGCAGAAAGCCGATACTGGAGGTTCAGGATCATCATCATCTAGACGACCTGCTCCAGCACCAGAACCAGAACCAGAAATGCAACACGAGCCAGAACCCAAACAAGAACCATAACAGGAACCACAACAACAGCCTGATCAACACGTACCTTAATATGATCCGGTACAGTTTGTTAATGAATTCATAGTATTCCCGATGAGGCCTCCAGTAGAATACCCAACGATTCTTGAGCACACTTTGCATCCTAATCTGAGATTTGATAGAAGATGGAGAGATTACGAGACATATCAAAGGAACAAATTCAGATTGGTAACTAAAAATGTAGAGGTGCCAAGGGTAATCGATTGGGATCCTTTGGAAAGATTTCAGCTAGCTAATACAGTCAGACTGCAACTGATTCAGAGGTACGGGAACTCTTCTTTTACAGATTGGGAACGTCTTTTCACCATTCATAGACCTGTATATAAGGAATGGTGTGTTGAGCTCATGAGTACTGTATCACTTGATACAAATATAGTTAGAATAGATGATAGAAGATTTCTTAGGTTTATCCTTGGCGGTAGGATGTACAGAATGTCCATGCTGGACATGGCCAGGGCCTTACAGATATATACTCCTGGTGAGTTGCTACTACCCGATTGTACAAATTTGATTCATTATGGTGAAAGGGTAGATAGCAACTTTGACGCTGACACCATTTGGAGGCGTATGTCACATTTTAATGTTTTTACACGAGTGGGAGGACACTCCTATACACATATTGACAGAGCCGAGCTTCGTATCATTCATAGATTTTTGGCTAACTCGATTCCACAAAGAGGTAACAATAAAGAAAAAATAACCTTACATGATTTATTCTACCTAAAGTGTATTTGGGATCCTAGAAGCTTTGTCAATATCCCTTACTGTGTTGGTTTTTATTTATCTAAAATGGTAGAAGGAATGCAGGACGGGAGTATAATAGGAGGAGGTATTTTTGTTACTCTCATTGGAGAGTATTTAGGTGTTGATAGGAACCAAGGGGGTCCATTACAGCTTTGTAGAGAACAGGTTGAGCCTTTAGGATTGAAAGTTTATGTGGGTGCTAAGGTATTGAAAAGTAGATGCAACCAGGCAGTACCCTATGAGGGCCCTCATCCACAGGTAGAAAGGGGCTCAAACGAGGAAATGGAGGAAGCGGAAGACATTAGGGATGTCTTTCGAGATGCTATTCTTGACGTCCACGTTCGTATAGATGAGGAATCAATGACGAACGCGGCAAGACATAGTATGTATGAGCAGTGGAACTTCGAGCGAGTATACGAGGATTATAGGCGATGCCAACATGATAGCTGGTTAGTTCATCAGCACCAAATCATGAGCTAGTTATCATATCAGGTACCAAATAACTACGTACCTACTCGACCTGCTCATTTTCCGCCACACAACCCCGA
Organism: Rutidosis leptorrhynchoides; assembly: GCF_046630445.1. Classification (NCBI taxonomy): domain Eukaryota; kingdom Viridiplantae; phylum Streptophyta; class Magnoliopsida; order Asterales; family Asteraceae; genus Rutidosis; species Rutidosis leptorrhynchoides. Next base: position 128,914,892 of record NC_092341.1, read on the forward strand.
CATTCGACCACCCTTTAACCGGTATGACTATAACCAAGCCTATCAGGACACCTATAACCAACAATGGAACCCACCTGACGAGATGAACTGGAACCCCTATCCAGACTGATTTGGTTCCATTGGTTATTTTTATGATTTTTATGTTTTTATCTTTTTACTTTTTCATATTTAAACTTATGTTATTGGATATATTTATGTAATTTTTATCATTTTTATTATTATTGTGTATTAATATTTCACATTTAGGATTTGAAAGTGGGATATTAAGTCCCATTTCAAATTGCCATGCATGTTTATATTTGTATTGTATGTATATTATCGATTGTACAAAACAGGGTAAAACAGCGCATTTTCAAAGACTGGCATTAAGTTCAGCAAAAGCTAGTAATTTTGACGACAAGATGAAAAATAAATGTGATGTAACAACAGACGGAATGAACAAATGATGTGCACCATTTATCATTCAGCAAACAAACGCCAATATGTTTGAAAACTTTGGTAAAATTTAATCATTTTTCTACGCTAATCACCCTCAATAATTTAAATTATTACTGATTTCTTCCAAATGAGGGCATTGAAAGATCTTAAGTGTGGGAAGGGGTTAAATTCTTTCGGAATTTTAAAAAATTTTTAACTTAAAACACTTGGTTACCATTAAAAATACTAGTAACGCAGTAGTTGTATTAGAATCTAGTGCTCTCTGATAATAAAGAACAGCCCTAGTCTTATATAATAACTACCCAATTCTAGTAAAATTTTTCAAAATTTTCAATTAAATGAATTCCAAATCATGTTTATACATATTTATGAACGATAAAACTAGGTGTTAACACCGAAATTATTGTTACCTCGGAAAGGACATAAATTGAGAAACAAACCAAAATGTTAGAATTCATTTAAAATGGAATAGAGGACAATAAAAAGGCAAATAAAAGAAAATAAAAGCCAAGTGTGGGAAAATTTACCAAGTTATTTTAAAACATATGTCACATATTTCTGTAACAAATAACTGAAGATACTTTTGTTTTGGACAATTTCTAAAAAGTTTTACCCGATTTACTGTAAGAAAGATGGATCTACACGATGAATCAATTCCATCATTAAAAGGAAGTAAAGTCTTCCGAAAAAGAAACGCGCTTCTTGATTTAGGTCATGAAGTTGTCGTCCAGACCAGCTGTAGGTTGACGAAAAATCTAGAAAAGTCATCTCTAAAATCAGCAGGAAATCCACAGACCTCAGCATTAAACAGGGTCGCCAAGTGGTCAGATTTATCTTAACCATGAGAGGATCTGTCTTGTAAAATCGGGAGAACGCCGTGAAAAATTAGCTGGATAAGACTAATGAATCAAATCTCCAGAAAGGATAATCTCCTTTAAAGATAAAAAATCAGCTTTTAAGACTAATATTACTCAATCCTTGAGATTGACCTTAAAGATTGAGAATTATAAACTCATGGAATTCGATGATATCTAAACTCGAGCTTGAAAGAGAAAATATTTTGATCAAAATTAAAAACCGATTTGTTTTCTGAAAACCCATTTTCAATGCGTTCATTACCATTGAACGTAAAATCCTAGGAATTCACCTAGAATTCATTAGGTCACCTGAACCAAATCGGGTGTCAACCATAAGAACGGTGGTTGTATAACATGGTCAAAGACAGGACCTTGTGCCAGACCAGAAAATTATAAGGGTGAGCTTTACTATTGCTCCTACAAAGGATAGTAATTGTGTCCGACACGTTATAGACCATAATTAAAAGTATGTCAGGGGACATTGCCTTAATAGTTGCTTGTTCAACGCTTTCCTTTACAACCGGACGGTAGTTTACCGAAAGGTAATATTTGGAGCAAGTATACTGGACGTGTTGCTTTCCCAATACAAGGTTAGCAAGTGGGTGACACAAAACCACAAGTTTTGAGCTAAAATTTTCAAATCTGAAACCCACCAAACCCACAAAAAGAATTTACAAACACCGGTGAAGGGTTATTCAAGAAAACTTATCTAGGGTAAAAGCTAGATTTAATTTTCAAAAGATCAAATGTTTTCATAAAGATCCAATTTCCTTAAAGGATCTAAATTTTTATAGTCATGTCGGACTGTAAACCAAAACGTTACTACCATTGTTCATACCGCCGTATAGAAATCACTGATGTACAAAGTGTGAAGAATAAAGAAGTGATTCTAGTGTATTTCAAGACTATATTGCTTGAGGACAAGCAACGCTCAAGTGTGGGAATATTTGATAATGCTAAAAACGAACATATATTTCATAGCATTATCCCTCAAGAAAGACAAGCTTTTAGTTGCAATTGTTCTATTTACAATTGATATTCGTTTAAATAATAAAAGGTGAAGACAAAAGATAGATTCGACGAATTGAAGACGCAAACGACCAAAAAGCTCAAAAGTACAAAGTACAATCAAAGAGGTTCTAATTATTGATAAGAAACGTCTCAGAATTACAAGGGTACAAGATTCAAAACGCAAAGTACAAGATATTAAATTGTACGCAAGGACGTTCGAAAATCCTGAACTTGGACCAGAGTCAACTCTCAACGCTCGACGCAACGGACTAAAAATTACAAGTCAACGGAGTACAAGAATATAATATAATATATATATATAATTAAATTTAATTATATATATTATATTATATAATAAATAAATAAGCAGCCCACGTTATTAAAGACTTTTGAGCCTCCCCAGCTGGCCATGCGATCGCATGGCCTTGAAGGGTAAAGCCCATGCGATCGCATGAGGCCCTTTTCCAGCCCACATGCCTATAAAAGTCGCAGTTTGGTGCATCAAAAATATATATCCATCCATCCAACTCTCAACGTATATATATATATATATATATATATATATATATATATATATATATATATATATATATATATATATTTATTTATTTATATTTTAATTTTAATTTTAATTTTAAATTCTAATAATAAGGGTATGTTAGCGAATGTTGTAAGGGTGTAAGTCGAAATTCTATCCGTGTAACGCTACGCTATTTTTAATCATTGTAAGTTTTGTTCAACCTTTTTAATTTAATGTCTCTTAGCTAAGTTATTATTATGCTTATTTAAGCCGAAGTAATCATGATGTTGGGCTAAAAATACTAAAATTGGGTAATTGGGCTTTGTACCATAATTGGAGTTTGGACAAAAAGAACGACACTTGTGGAAATTAGACTATGGGCTATTAATGAGCTTTATATTTGTTTAACTAAATGATAGTTTGTTAATTTTAATATAAAGATTTACAATTGGACATACCTATAAATAACCATATACACTCGATCGGACACGATGTGCGGGATATTTATATGTACGAATAATTGTTCATTTAACCGGACATGGGAATAGATTAATAGTCACTAGAATTATTAAAACAGGGGTGAAATTATGTACAAGGACACTTGGCATAATTGATAACAAAGTATTAAAACCTTGGGTTACACGCAGTCGATAACCTGGTGTAATTATTAAACAAAGTATTAAGACTTTGTTACAGTTTAAATCCCCAATTAGTTGGAATATTTGACTTCAGGTATAAGGATAATTTGACGAAGACACTCGCACTTTATATTTATGACTGATGGACTGTTATGGACAAAAACCAGACGAACATATTAAATAATCCAGGACAAAGGACAATTAACCCATGGGAATAAACTAAAATCAACACGTCAAACATCATGATTATGGAAGTTTAAATAAGCATAATTCCTTTATTTTCATATTTAATTGCACTTCTAATTATCGCACTTTTATTTATTGTCATTGTATTTAATTGCACTTTTAATTATCGCACTCTTTAATTATCGTAATTTTATTTTATCGCACTTTTATTTATTGCAATTTCATTATCGTTATTTACTTTACGCTTTAAATTAATTCTTTTATTTATTTAATATTTTACATTAGGTTTTAACTGCGACTAAAGTTTTAAAAATCGACAAACCGGTCATTAAACTGTAAAAACCCCCCATTATAATAATAATATTACTTATATATATTTGTATTTTTATAAATTAAAACAAATATAGCATTAAGCTTTGTTTCAAAGATTCCCTGTGGAACGAACCGGACTTACTAAAAACTACACTACTGTATGATTAGGTACACTGCCTATAAGTGTTGTAGCAAGGTTTTGGTATATCCATTCTATAAATAAATAAATATCTTGTGTAAAATTGTATCGTATTTAATAGTATTTCCTAGTAAAAATAAAGCTATTTCATATACACCTCGCAGCACATCAATTTCTTCATCCATGCAGCTTCCTGAGCTGCCAATGAGGCGGCAATGTACTCCGACTCTGTAGTGGATAATGCAACAACATCCTGTTTTGAACTCTTCCAAGAGACCGCACCTCCATTTAACGTGAAAACATAACCGAATTGTGATCGAGAATCATCTCGATCAGTTTGGAAACTCGCGTCCATGTAACCCTTTACTGCGAGTTCCTCCTCACCAGACCCATATATTAGAAACATATCCTTATTCCTCCTAAGGTTTTTCAATATACTTTTAACAGCAATCCAATGACTGTTTCCTGGGTTATTCTGGTATCTACTTTTCACATCCGGTCTAGTGCATATCATTGCATACATGATTGACCCAATAGCAGATGCGTACGGGACTTTCTTCATTATCTCTTGTTCATCTTTCGTGGTAGGACACTGAGATGAACTGAGAAGCGTTCCCTTTTGAATAGGTACCAAACCTTTCTTAGAGTTCTCCATCTTGAACCTTTTCAAGATCTTTTCAATGTATGCACTTTGATTCAAACCTATCAGTTTCTTGGATCTATCCCTTCAGATCCCAATCCCCAAAACGTATTGTGCTTCTCCAAGATCCTTAATGGAGAAGCATTTACTTAGCTAAGTTTTAACTCCTTGCATTGCCAGAATATCGTTCCCAAATAATAATATATCATCCACATATAATACAAGGAACATGATAGTGCTCCCACTGGCTTTCTTGTGTACACAAGCTTCATCACCATTTTTAATGAAGCCAAATTTCTTGGCCTCATTGAAACGATGATTCCACATTCTAGATGCTTGTTTCAATCCGTAGATTGACTTCTTTAACTTGCATACCCTTTTAGGATATTTAGGATCAACAAAACCTTCAGGCTGAACCATATAGACATCTTCCTCAAGATGTCCATTTAGGAAAGCGGTCTTGACATCCATTTGCCATATTTCATAATCATAATGAGCAGCAATGGCAAGTAATATCTTAATAGACTTTAGCATTGCCACAGGCGAAAAAGTTTCATCATAGTCAACCTATTGAGTTTGAGTGAAACCTTTTGCTACAAGTCTAGCTTTATATGTATCCAAGTTTTCATGTATGTCGGTTTTCATTTTGAAAAGCCATTTAGAATCAACTAGCCTTGAGCCAGTAGGTTATGCAACAAGTTTCCAAACTTGGTTGTCATACATGGATTGCATCTCAGCGTTCATGGCTTCCTGCCATTTATCCTTATCATTCCTTGATAAAGCATCTTGGTAGTTTGTTGGTTTATCCAAATCAACCACATAGCAACCATCCATGAGAAACCCATATCTCTCAGGAGGATTACTAATCCTACCAGATCTGCGAACGTCTTGTGTATTTTGATCATCCATTTGATCACTCTCAACATTTTCATGTTGAGTGCTAGTGTCAACCAATTGTGTATCATCTACTTGATCTTGAACCTCTTCAAGTTCTATCTTCCTTTCACTATTTCCTTCCATTAGGAACTTAGTTTCAAGGAATTCAGCCTTTCGAGCAACAAATACATTCTGCTCGGATGGATCATAGAAATAATATCCCATATCATCCTTGGGATATCCTATGAAGATACACTTCATGGATCGAGCATTCAACTTATTAGGGACGTAATGCTTATGATAAGCTTCACATCCCCATACCTTTAAGTATGACAGCGATGGAGGTTTTCCAAACCACATCTCATGAGGAATTCGTTCCACTTTCTTGGTTGGGGCCATATTTAGAATACGAGCCGCGGAGCATAGACAATAACCCCAAAATGATAGAGGTAACGAGCTTCTAGCCATCATAGATCGAACCATATCCATTAGGGTTCGGTTCTTCCTTTCGGATACACCATTAAGCTGTGGTGTCCCGGGTGGAGTAAGTTATGAGATAATCCCACAACTTCTAAGATGATCTTGGAAAGCATCGCTTAGGTATTCACCTCCTCTATCAGTACGAAGTACTTTGATTGTCTTGTTGAGTTGATTTTGTACTTCGTTTTGATATTCTTTGAATGCTTCAAAAGTTTCGTCATTGTGCCTTAATAAATAGACATATCCGAAATGACTGAAGTCATCAATGAAAGTGACGAAGTATCTTTCACCTTTCCTAGTCATGGGCTTAAAAGGTCCACATACATTCGAATGTATTAATCCTAATAAGTCTTTAGCCCTTTCATGGGTCCCTTTGAAAGGAGCTTTAGTCATTTTGCCTTGTAAACAAGATTCACATACATCAAATGAGTCTAGTTCATTTGATTTCAAAAGTCCATTCTTTTGAAGTGTATGCATTCGATTCTTGTTTATGTGACCAAGGCGACGATGCCATAAGTAGGAATCACTCAAATCCCTTTTGAGTTTCTTGGTGTTTGCATGGTATATTGAGCTATTGTATGATGTGTCATCATGAACCAATTCATAAATACCATTCGAAGGCGAAGCCTTAAAATAGAACACATTATCTAAAGAAACATGGATATCATCATTAATGAAATTAAGATTAAACCCATATTGTTTCAAACGGAATACATAAATAATGTTTCGAGATAAATCGGGTGCATACAAAACATTTTTCAAAATAAGCTCCAAACCACTTGGAAGCTTTAAAACAAAGTCTCCTTGAGCTTTCACTTGCACCCTTGCTCCATTTCCAATGAAGAGACTTGTTGTTCCCGCATCTTGATTACTTCTTTTGAACCCCTGCAAAGAATTGCAAATATGAGTTCCACATCCTGTGTCTAATACCCATGTATTAAAGAAGTAATACTAAGCTCAACGTATACCATGTATACATTACCTGAGGTTTGCCCTGCATCCCTCTTTTCTTTCAAATCCTTTAAGTAGACCGGGCAGTTGCGTTTCCAGTGACCCATTTCACCGCAACCAAAGCACAGATTTTCCATGGGGTTAGCTTTACCTGCAACCTTTTGCTTCTTGTTATTGTTGGTTGGGGTAACCATCTTCCCTTTTCCCTTTCCCTTGCCTTTATGGGCGGGTCCTTTCCTCTTAGCCACCTTTGGCTTAGAAGTGTTATTGGCTTTGGACCCGCCTTCATTGATCATAAACATGGGTGAAGCCCTTTTAGACATGCTTGCTTCTGCCGTCTTAAGCATGGCATGTAATTCGCCAATGCTTTTATCCCAACCATTCATATTGTAATTCATTACAAATGTGTCAAATCTCTTTGACAAGGAATTAAGGATAAGGTCCGTGGCTAATTCATTAGACACGTTGCAGTTTAGTCAGTTTGCTCGCTCAATTTGGCTTTTCATCTTAAGGACATAAGATGAAACGGATTGGGAGTCGTCCATCTGACATGCATGAAGCGCTAGAACCTTTTCAAAATGGATTGGGGCCTCTGGATTTCATCCGTGCAAGAGGGTGTCGATCAAGTTCACGGGATCAATGGTAGGCATTTTGGAGTACCTATGACATTATGATGAGGCCCGTGTACAAAAGAGACCTTTGTATTGAAAGTTATATCTATGTTTCCTATTTATTTGCCACATAACTCACCAAACATGTAGCTTACATAATTGATGTATGTTTTATTGGCCCAAGCAAGCATCGCGAGGGTAAGGCACCGACAAGAAATTTGTGGAGCATTGGTATAGAAAATATGTATATGCAAGTCCCTATTGTACATGACTCTTAGAACCGCATGTGTGTCATATAAGGTCCATTAGCGTTATGAATATTTTGAATAAATGTCATATTGTATGAATCCTTGTAATGAAATTCTTATTGATTAACTTATTTTTGATAATTTCGTGTTTTAACTATGTTCATGAAGGTTGTTACAAGTTAAAAATTGTGTTTATGATGTGGCAACGCTCAGCTATAATGTCAAGATACATGTTTGTATGATTGTTGTGTTTGGTATTTAAGTAGGTGTCAAAATGAGTTTCGAGAATGGATCAAAATGCATAAAAAGGGCTGAACTAGACTTTATGTGTTGAGGTGTGCCACACTAAAGGGGGAATGCAATGTAACATCCCGCCTTTTTCCATTTACTTTTCCGTTATACTAATTTAAACTCCGTTATATGTTTATAACATCTCCCGTTAATACGCGTTTTAAAATATTCCGTTTAGGTAATCTTCGCACCCGACTACAAACTCGAGGGACTAAAATTGACACGGGGCAAACTAGTTGACTAGGTCACCTAGTCCACCCCAATCACCACCATTCAACCATCTCCATCTCTCTCTCTTTCTCTCTAGCAATAACACACACACAATTTCCAAATTCATTCAATCATCATCTAAATTCGATCTAGGAGGCTTACAACAAAATAAATTACATATTCGTAATCCTCTCTTCATCCTCTTCATTTTGGTACCAACTTCATCTCGTTTGGGTAACATTTCTAAAACTCTAGATTTCTCTAAATTCGTGTTTTTGACTTGAAATGGTGTTAGTTAGTGTCTATGGCTCATTGTGATGTCGTGTATGTAATTTGTAGGCTCGATCTTGTTATTTGGTGTAACTAACATGAACACTTGAAATGGGTTAGTTTAACCTTTGATTTTGAATGATAAAATGTGTTTAGATGTTAATGGTTGTGTGTTCAAAGTGTTAGTTACTTCATTAACTTCGTTTTGGTGTGTTGATTGACATGAAAACCTTACATTAACATGATTATTGGTTTTGAGATTTTGGTTAGGGTTTGATAAGCTTTATATGAACTTTTGATGTATCAAATGCTATGAAATATTGTTGATAAGTTTTTTGTTGCAACGTGTGTTTGATTACCTTCGAACCGGCATATCATACATGTAAATTGGTTACCCGAATCATGAAATGCGTTTTTAGAACTTGAACCTTTGATTATGAAAGTTTAATGCGGTTTTGGGTTGTTGTAGGTGTTAAATTACTTGTTGAAATGTGTCTAGTCGTTTTCTTCATCAAATTACCTTCCCAACGGTATAAAATACTTGACTTGATTGTTTGCGGATCATAAATTGTGTTTATTTGGTTTTTGGTTCGTGTACTTAGAAACTTACTGCATCAGACTGGAATACCAATCTGGACGCCGTCCAGATCCCTGGACGCCGTCCCAGATTACAAAGCTGGACGCCGTCCAGATCTTTGGACGCCGTCCCATCCTTCAAATCTGGACGCCGTCCAGATACACTGGCAGCTTCTGTCTTCGTTGGTCGTTTTACGAAAAATGTTTGCTATGCTATGGACCTCCGATTCACATGTAACTTGTTCTAACATGCTCATATATGATTAAAAACCTCAGAAAAATAGTTCGGGACCCGACCCGAACGTGTTGACTTTTTCGTTGACTTTGACCCGACCAAGTTGACTTTTAATCAAACTTAACCAAATGTTTGTGCAATCGTTCTAACATGCTTTTATACTTGTACCTTGCATGAAACATGACAATTTGATTCACATGCTATTATGATCGAGTCTTAACGAGCCATAGGACTAATTGAACATCTTTGACCAATAGTGACTATCGTTATTGATACAACCTATTTGTTTAGGTCAAGACTAGCATTGTTCTTTGCACACGTTTACTTGTTGAAGTACTTTACTACTCGTGCACTCAAGGTGAGATCATAGTCCCACTTTTACTCTTTTGCACTTACATTTGGGATGAGAAAAACATAAACGTTTCTTTTTACTAAGTGAACATAAGTACAGGAAAACAAACATTCTACATACGAGTTTGAACAAAAATCCTCAATTCGATTATCATTAGTTACACTTGCCGGGTGTAAGCGAGAACTTATGTTATATGGCCATATGGGTTTGACAAACCCTCATTCAAACGGTTCGCTACCGTTTACGAATGAAATGTATTTTCGAGAAACAGTGTATGTTCTAACACTATTGTGATGGGGTTCTATGGAAGGAATGTTAAGCATTGATAATTGGGTGCTCGTGAAACAAACTTTTGGAATGTATTACTATTATATCATTGTTGCAAATCTTGTGGTTCACTTGTACTTACTTACTTAAACCTATGATTTCACCAACGTTTTCGTTGACAGATTTCTATGTTTTTCTCAGGTCCTTGAACGATACATGATACGTGCTTCTTCTCTTTATTTTGATACTTGCATTGGATGTCGAGTATATATGCATACATGGAGCGTCTTTTGGCTACTTTTAAATTGTGTCGCATAAGTTTCATTTGTACTTATAACTTTGTAACGTAACTTGTGGTGGAACTATTCTAGTAAACTTTGAACAATCTTTACATTTGAAATGAATGCGACATATCTTTTGGTCAAACGTTGTTTTAAAGACTTATGACCACGTAACGGGACCTAAGTAGACGGCGCCGTCAATGACGATTTTGTTGGGTCGCTACAGATGGTATCAGAGCTTTGGTTGTAGGGATTTAGAGTTCATTGGTGTCAACCTCGAGTCATAGGGTACATTGGTGAGTCTAGACTACAACCGGCATATAGATTTGAAGTAGGAATTACTTGACTACTTGTGCATTTATACTCGAACGCTTCTACTCATATCTACTCTTAGTTCATCTTAATCTCACGTTGTTTAAATTGATTGACACGCCACCTTGACTTTATAGAATGATGTCGAATGCACATATGAATCAGGGTAATATAATTTCCGGGATTATATTACGGTGACTCATATGAACGTTCCGACATTGTGGCATAAAGAATTTAAGGCGAGTCAAGGAAAATTTTCTCTCTATCTTTATTCCATATCACGGTTAGTATTATTTAGAATACTAACCAACGGTATCCTTTTGTTTTGAAGGAACAATGGCTCCTCGTCGTGTACGCCGCAATGAAACTCCCGAACAAGCTCTCGAACGGATGATAGCCACCGCCGTAGATGCGGCCATGGCCGGTCACTCATCCAACAACAATAATAATAACAACCACAACAACAACAACAACAACAACAATGGAGCCGGAAACTCAAACGAGGGATGCTCCTATAAAGCTTTCATGGGGTGCAAACCTCACACTTTTGATGGAACCGGGGGACCGGTCGTACTCACCCGATGGTTTGAGCAAACGGAAGCCGTTTTTAGCATAAGCAATTGTCGGGACCAAGATAAGGTCAAGTACTCCACTCACACTTTCTCCGGCGTCACTCTCACTTGGTGGAACACCTATGTACAATCGGTGGGTACCGATGAAGCCCACGCTCTCTCTTGGTCCGATTTGAAAGGAAAGATGATCACCGAATACTTTTCGCGCGAGGAAACCCGAAAGCTCGAACAAGAGCTAAGAACTCTAAAAGCGGTCGGAAACGATCTCAAGGCCTATAATCAACGATTTTCTGAACGAGCCTTGATGTGCCCAAGCCTTGTGAACCCCGAGTCTTTAAGGGTTGAACTTTACATGGATGGTCTTCCAAAGAGCATCAAACACGGAGTAATGTCCTCCAAACCCCCTAATCATCAAGAAGCTTTGAACATGGCCCGCAAATTGATAGAGACGGTGCACGAAATCGTAGTACCGGCACCTGAAGCCGAGGACAAGTCGGGTAACAACAAAAGAAAATGGGAAGCTCCCCAATCAAGCAACAACCACTTTGCCAAGAAATCTTTCACCTCCGACGGCAAGAAGGGTTATGCCAGAAATCTACCTCTTTGCAACAAATGCAACAAACATCATTTTGGCGAATGTAGTAAGCTAATTTGCCATCGGTGCCAAGGAATTGGTCATAAGGCCAACGATTGTAAAAGTGCCACTCCCGTCGCTCGAAAGTGGCCCAATGCACCAAAAATGGGCACTTGTTATGAATGTGGCCAAACGGGCCATTATAGAAATGCATGCCCGAAGAGGAAAGATAACCCCAACACGCGCGGCCGAGCTTTCAACATCAACACCGAGGAAGCCCGGGATGACACTGAACTAGTCACGGGTACGTTTCTTCTCAACAATTCTTATGTCTCTTGTTTATTCGATTCGGGTGCCGATAAGAGTTTTGTATCCAAGACTTTGACTCATTCTTTTAATACTCCACCACGTCCCCTAGATACCACTTATACCATTGAAGTGGCCAACGGAAAACTATTGAGTGCCGACACATATTACCGGGGGTGTACGTTAAACATTTTGGGTAATGAGTTTGAAATCAACTTGATACCTATGGAACTAGGTAGCTTCGATGTAATAATCGGTATGAATTGGCTAGCCAAAACGAAATCTCACATCCTTTGTGATCTTAACGCAATCCGAATTCCTATCGAGAATGGTGAACCTTTGATTGTTTATGGCGATAAGAGTTGCACCAGACTCAACCTCATTTCGTGCCTTAAAGTTAGAAAACTACTCCGTAAGGGTTGTTTTGCGATCCTTGCCCACGTTAAGAAAGTCGAGTCCGATGAGAAACATATCGATGATGTGCAAATTGTTAGTGACTTTTCCGATGTATTTCCCGACGAATTTGGTCTTCCACCTCATCGACCGGTAGAATTCCAAATCGATCTTATTCCGGGAGCCGCACCCGTAGCACGTGCACCATATAGACTCGCTCCATCCGAAATGTAAGAATTGCAAAGTCAAATCCAAGAACTACTTGATCGTGGTTTTATCCAACCTAGCCATTCACCTTGGGGCGCTCCGATTTTGTTTGTTAAAAAGAAAGACGGATCCCTACGAATGTGCATTGACTATCGTGAACTAAACAAATTGACGGTTAAGAACCGATATCCTCTTCCTCGCATCTATGACCTCTTTGATCAATTACAAGGGTCTTGTGTATATTCAAAAATCGATCTCCGCTCGGGTTATCATCAATTAAGGGTTAAGGGGGAAGATGTCTCCAAAACCGCTTTCCGGACTCGTTATGGTAGTTATGAATTCCTTGTCATGCCATTTGGTCTCACTAACACACCGGCGGTGTTCATGGATCTTATGAACCGCGTGTGCAAACCGTATCTCGATAAATTCGTTATTGTGTTCATCGATGACATATTGATCTATTCTAAAAATGAAGAAGAGCACGAACAACATCTCCGACTTGTGCTTGAACTCTTGAGACAAGAATGACTTTATGCCAAATTCTCCAAGTGTGAATTTTGGTTGAAGGAAGTTCAATTTCTTGGTCATGTTGTAAGTGACCAAGGTATTAAAGTCGATCCAACGAAAATCGAAGCCATTAGTAAATGGGAGACTCCTACTACTCCTACTCACATTCGTCAATTCTTGGGTCTCGCCGGGTACTATCGTAGATTCATCGAAAACTTCTCTTTGGTTGCACGTCCTCTAACCGCATTAACTCACAAGGGAAAGAAATTCATTTGGGCGATCGAGCAAGAATCCGCGTTTCAAATCTTGAAGACAAAGCTAACCACCGCTCCTATCTTTTCACTTCCCGAAGGCAATGATGATTTTGTTGTATATTGCGATGCCTCGAAACATGGTTTTGGGTGTGTATTGATGCAACGGAAGAAAGTCATTGCTTATGCCTCTCGACAACTAAAAATTCATGAACGGATTTACACGACTCATGATCTCGAACTCGGAGCCGTTGTCTTTGCACTTTAAATGTGGAGACACTATCTTTATGGAACCAAGAGTACTATCTTCACCGATCACAAAAGCCTTCAACACATCTTCGATCAAAAGCAACTAAACATGAGACAACGACGGTGGATTGAAACTTTGAACGATTACGATTGCGAGCTTCGTTACCATCCCGGGAAGGCAAATGTAGTAGCCGATGCCTTAAGTCGAAAAGAAAGAACGGTGCCTCTTCGTGTCCGAGCCTTAAACATCACCATCTACACAAACCTTAATAGCCAAATTCGGGTAGCCCAAGATGAGGCTCTCAAGGATGAAAACCTTTCACACGAGCTCTTGAACATTCTCGTCTCTCGATTCGAAATTAGGGAGACCGGACTCCGATATTACGCCGAGAGGATTTGGGTGCCTAGTTATGGGGACCTACGAAGCCTTATTTTAGATGAAGCCCATAAGTCACGATACTCGATTCACCCCGGTGCCAATAAGATGTACCACGACCTTAAACAACAATATTGGTGGCCGAACATCAAAAGGGACATAGCTACTTATGTTTCCAAGTGTTTGACATGTTCCAAAGTCAAAGCCGAACACCAAAGACCTTTCGGACTACTTCAATAACCCGAGATCCCGCAATGGAAGTGGGAAAGAATAACGATGGATTTTATCACCAAACTACCAAAAACGACGGGCGGTTATGATACCATTTGGGTTATTGTTGACCGTCTCACCAAATCCGCACACTTCCTTGCCATGAAAGAAACGGACAAAATGGAGAAACTTGCACAACTTTACATTAAGGAGATCGTAGCCCGACACGGTGTACCTTTATCGATTATCTCCGACCGAGATGGCCGTTTCGTTTCTAGATTTTGGCGTACTTTACAAGAAGCGTTGGGAACGCGTTTAGACATGAGCACCGCATATCATCCTCAAACCGATGGACAAAGCGAACGTACAATTCAAACCTTAGAGGACATGTTACGAGCTTGCGTGGTTGATTTCGGAAAAGCTTGGGACAAGCACTTACCTCTCGCCGAGTTCTCTTACAACAATAGTTATCACGCGAGTATTAAAGCCGCACCTTTTGAAGCGCTATATGGCCGAAAATGTCGTTCACCTCTTTGTTGGGCCGAGGTAGGCGACGTGCAAATCACCGGACCCGAACTCATTCACGAAACCACCGAGAAAATCGTTCAAATCCGAGATAGGCTTAGGACGGCCCGAAGTCGTCAAAAGAGCTATACCGACAAACGACGCAAAGATCTTGAATTTCAAGTCGGTGACCGAGTAATGTTAAAAGTCGCGCCTTGGAAAGGTGTAATCCGTTTTGGGAAACACGGGAAGTTGAATCCAAGGTATATTGGTCCTTTCGAAATCTTGGAGCGTATTGGGACCGTTGCTTATCGTTTAGATCTTCCACCTCAATTGAGCTCCGTTCATCCTACCTTCCATGTATCTAACTTGAAAAAGTGTCTTGCCGAACCCGATATCTTCATCCCTCTCGAGGAACTTACTATTGATGACAAACTTCATTTTGTGGAGGAACCGGTTGAAATTGTGGACACCTCCGTCAAGACATTGAAACAAAGCCGAATTCCGATTGTTAAAGTCCATTGGAATGCCAAAAGGGGACCCGAGTTTACTTGGGAAAGACAAGATCAAATGCAAAGGAAGTATCCTCATCTATTCGTGAATTCGGAAACGCAAGATCTCGAGGAAGAAACAACGACTACTACGCCTACTTAAATTTCGGGACGAAATTTCTTTTAAGGAGTAGGTAATGTAACATCCCGCCTTTTTCCATTTACTTTTCTGTTATACTAATTTAAACTCCGTTATATGTTTATAACATCTCCCGTTAATACGCGTTTTAAAATATTCCGTTTAGGTAATTTTCGCACCCGACTACAAACTCGAGGGACTAAAATTGACACGGGGCAAACTAGTTGACTAGGTCACCTAGTCCACCCCAATCACCACCATTCAACCATCTCCATCTCTCTCTCTTTCTCTCTAGCAAGAACACACACACAATTTCCAAATTCATTCAATCATTATCTAAATTCGATCTAGGAGGCTTACAACAAAATAAATTACATATTCGTAATCCTCTCTTCATCCTCTTCATTTTGGTACCAACTTTATCTCGTTTGGGTAACATTTCTAAAACTCTAGATTTCTCTAAATTCGTGTTTTTGACTTGAAATGGTGTTAGTTAGTGTCTATGGCTCATTGTGATGTCGTGTATGTAATTTGTAGGCTCGATCTTGTTATTTGGTGTAACTAACATGAACACTTGAAATGGGTTAGTTTAACCTTTGATTTTGAATGATAAAATGTGTTTAGATGTTAATGGTTGTGTGTTCAAAGTGTTAGTTACTTCATTAACTTCGTTTTGGTGTGTTGATTGACATGAAAACCTTACATTAACATGATTATTGGTTTTGAGATTTTGGTTAGGGTTTGATAAGCTTTATATGAACTTTTGATGTATCAAATGCTATGAAATATTGTTGATAAGTGTTTTGTTGCAACGTGTGTTTGATTACCTTCGAAACGGCATATCATACATGTAAATTGGTTATCTGAATCATGAAATGCGTTTTTAGAACTTGAACCTTTGATTATGAAAGTTTAATGCGGTTTTGGGTTGTTGTAGGTGTTAAATTACTTGTTGAAATGTGTCTAGTCGTTTTCTTCGTCAAATTACCTTCCCAACGGTATAAAATACTTGACTTGATTGTTTGCGGATCATAAATTGTGTTTATTTGGTTTTTGGTTCGTGTACTTAGAAACTTACTGCATCAGACTGGAATACCAATCTGGACGCCATCCAGATCCC
This sequence comes from Rutidosis leptorrhynchoides, assembly GCF_046630445.1. Taxonomy (NCBI): domain Eukaryota; kingdom Viridiplantae; phylum Streptophyta; class Magnoliopsida; order Asterales; family Asteraceae; genus Rutidosis; species Rutidosis leptorrhynchoides. Next base: position 128,931,492 of record NC_092341.1, read on the forward strand.
TGGATGCCGTCCCAGATTACAAAGCTGGACGCCGTCCAGATCTTTGGACGCCGTCCCATCCTTCAAAGCTGGACGCCGTCCAGAAAATCTGGACGCCGTCCAGATACACTGGCAGCTTCTGTCTTCGTTGGTCGTTTTACGAAAAATGTTTGCTATGCTATGAACCTCTGATTCACATGTAACTTGTTCTAACATGCTCATATATGATTAAAAACCTCAGAAAAATAGTTCGGAACCCGACCCGAACGTGTTGACTTTTTCGTTGACTTTGACCCGACCAAGTTGACTTTTAATCAAACTTAACCAAATGTTTGTGCAATCGTTCTAACATGCTTTTATACTTGTACCTTGCATGAAACATGACAATTTGATTCACATGCTATTATGATCGAGTCTTAACGAGCCATAGGACTAATTGAACATCTTTGACCAATAGTGACTATCGTTATTGATACAACCTATTTGTTTAGGTCAAGACTAGCATTGTTCTTTGCACACGTTTACTTGTTGAAGTACTTTACTACTCGTACACTCAAGGTGAGATCATAGTCCCACTTTTACTCTTTTGCACTTACATTTGGGATGAGAAAAACATAAACGTTTCTTTTTACTAAGTGAACACAAGTACAGGAAAACAAACATTCTACATACGAGTTTGAACAAAAATCCCCAATTCGATTATCATTAGTTACACTTGCCGGGTGTAAGCGAGAACTTATGTTATATGGCCATATGGGTTTGACAAACCCTCATTCAAACGGTTCGCTACCGTTTACGAATGAAATGTATTTTCGAGAAACAGTGTATGTTCTAACACTATTGTGATGGGGTTCTATGGAAGGAATGTTAAGCATTGATAATTGGGTGCTCGTGAAACAAACTTTTGGAATGTATTACTATTATATCATTGTTGCAAATCTTGTGGTTCACTTGTACTTACTTACTTAAACCTATGATTTCACCAACGTTTTCGTTGACAGATTTCTATGTTTTTCTCAGGTCCTTGAACGATACATGATACGTGCTTCCGCTCTTTATTTTGATACTTGCATTGGATGTCGAGTATATATGCATACATGGAGCGTCTTTTGGCTACTTTTAAATTGTGTCGCATAAGTTTCATTTGTACTTATAACTTTGTAACGTAACTTGTGGTGGAACTATTCTAGTAAACTTTGAACAATCTTTACATTTGAAATGAATGCGACATATCTTTTGGTCAAACGTTGTTTTAAAGACTTATGACCACGTAACGGGACCTAAGTAGACGGCGTCGTCAATGACGATTTTGTCGGGTCGCTACAGAATGCACCGCACCATATAGCTGGTTTTGCTACTGACCTTTGAGGTGTCGAAAACAAGTCTTAAGGTGCACCGCAATTTACCCTTGGTGCGCCGCACCAGCGCTGAGGTGATTCACACCTAAAATATGGTGCGCCGCATCTGAACCCTTGAAAAGTACGTCTTTTTCTGCTTACGGGTTTGAGGGCATCACAAGTTAGTATTCGAGCTGTGGTTTAAGAGACTTAGATAATCCACTATAGGGATATCTAGGCTTAAACTAAACCTTAAAATGAACAAGCAGTTAGGACTTGCATGTGATTACATTGTTTTGAATGTCATGCTCCATAGGATAACAATGTGATGCTTGTATGATTGTTATGTATGTGTGAACGATTAAGTCTCCTTCCGAAAGTGAGTGTGTTGTCGGTGAACCTAATGTGAATTATGGTAGTATGAAGATACTTGGCCAATGTATTTATGCCATCATGAGACACATAAAAGTACACTATGAACACGAACGATGGGATGATACACTAGGGTAGAATGTAGGTGATTGCTATTCATGTTTTGATAATTAGAATTTATGAGATTTAAATTTTTGATTCTAGATTTTCAGCATATAGGTGATTTCTATTCATGTTTTGAGAATTAGAATTTATGAGATTTAAATTTTTGATTCTAGATTTTCAGCAAGAAGTAATGTGAACCCAAGCACCCAACTACATCGAAGAAAGTGAAGATGAGCATGTTTATATGACATCAGGAGATGAATATGATGAGGGAAATGATAATACTATTGGTAATGGCGGTCTAGTTAAGTAAATAAAGGATGCCTTTCTTCAATACGGGTTGGTTCTCCTAGATCAAATGGAGAAAAAAATGGAGAAAATGTTAGACTATAAGCTTGAGGCATTTGTCTAGAAGTATCCGGTCCTCAGAAGAGATGGTGCTAGTAGCACACGTGTGGAGGAACTGAAATTCCCAAAGAGAAAAAGAATCAGACCAATTGATTAGTTAAAGGTGGATAGACTAGATTGAAGAGACGTATATGTTGTGCTTGTGTCCCGAGCATTAAGGGTGATTTACACGGCTCATAAAATGAAAGGTCGGGGACATGAGTGGTGGGATGCCCTATCAAAGTCTCATGGAAGGGAAGAAGCATCTAAGATTTTATGGGTCGACTTCCGAAAGAGGTTCATAGAACAATTTTCCCCACCAAAAAAGGTGGCAAAGTTGAAACAAGAACTTCTTAACATCTCGCAAGGAGATATGTCTGTGATGGAATTTAATGGTGTGTTTTGTGATATGTCTCGGTTTTACCCTGAATATTTGGCAAACCTCAAATTATTAAAGGAATATAATCGTGAAAAGTTAAATCCAGAAATAAGTGAGTTCATCGATTTGAAAACTTGTGTAGACCTTGCGGCTACGATGGATAAAGCCTAGAAACGTCAAACCGATATAAATAAAAAGGCGGCATTGAAAAGGCAACTTGACCAATAGATGGGGTCACAAAATCTTAGGCCGAAAAAGGCCAAGTATGATTCCAGATCACCACAAACAAATGAAACAACCTTTAAAGTTGGGTAAGGGTGGTGCCAAGGAGAGGAAGACGTGTGTTAAATGTGGCAAGCACCGTCCCGGAGAGTGTAGGGTGAGATTGAAAGCATGTTATAAATGTCGGAGAATGGGATACAAGGCGGCCGAGTGTTGAGGAAAAGTAAAGTGTTTCTATTGCTCAAAGGAAGGGCACGTGATGGCCGAATGTCCTGAGTACAAGAAAGATGAAACAGAGGGTGTTGAAAGGAAGGTAATCAAGAAGGAATCGGGTACGGGTGATTATAAACTAAAGGGACCCGTATTTATCTAGTCACCACAGAAGAACCAAAGGAATCACATGATATTGTGTAAGGTACCTTTAATGTTAAGTCTATACCTGCTATTTTTTTTATTCTGGTGCGTCAAGGTCATTTGTCTCGTTGAATTTTTGTATGAACTTTGATGTATATGTGAGCAAGTTGGAACACCCTCTAAATGTTGAGATAGCTAATGATAAGACTGTGTTGGTCACTAATGTAATTAAAGGATGTAGTATTGTACATGATGATGAGACGTTTTCTATAGATTTAATCCCCATGAAAATGGGGGAGTTTCATGTGATTGTAGGTATGGATTTTCTAGGAGACAATGAAGGGGTAATCGTGTGCCGAAAGAAGATAATCCAAGTGCAAATTCATGATGGGAGGATCATTCAAGTTCATGGGGAACGGTCTAGGCGTGCAATCCTGATATGCACGTATGCTAAGGCTAAGCGATTCTTATCACATGAGTGTCGAGCCTTTTTGGCACACGTGATTGACAAATCTAAGACCGTCCCTGCAACATGCAATGTTCTGGTAGTTAAAGAATTTTTTGATGTTTTTCCTGATGTGTTTCCTGGTGTTCCTCCCGAAAGGGAACTAGAGTTTCGGGTTGATCTAATCCTGGGAACTACTCCTATTACAAAGATTCCATACTGGTTGGCTCCATCGGAAATGAAAGAGATGATGATGCAATTGCAAGAGCTACTAGATAAGGGTTTTATTCGCCCTAGTAGTTCTCCATGGGGAGCTCCGGTTCTATTTGTGAAGAAAAAGGATGACACATTGAGAATATGCATTGATTATCGAGAATTGACCAAAGTCACAATCAAGAATAGGTACCCATTGCCAAGAATTGATGATTTATTTGATCAATTTCAAGGCACATGTTTCTTTTCAAAGATTGACATGAGATCGGGATACCATCAATTGAAGGTGAGAGAAGAGGATATCCCGAAGAAGGCTTTTCGCACGAGGTATGGTTACTATGAACTTATGGTTATTCCATCTGGCTTAACGAATGTGTTGGTCACATTTATGGAATGAATCTGGTGTGTCGCCCAATGCTCGATAAGTTTGCAACAGTTTTTATTGATAACATACTATTTTACTCAAAGAATGAAGCAGAACATGGTATGCATTTTCGACACGTGTTGAAGACTTTGATACAAGAAAAGTTATATGCTAAAATTTTGAACTGTGAATTTTGGCTTCAAGAAGTCCAATTCTTGGGACATGTTGTGAATAACCAAGGAATTCATGTTGATCTGATTAAGGTGAAAGCCGTAATGGAATGGGAACCACTTAAGAATCCTACATAAGGTAGGAGTTCTCTTGGGTTGACGGGATATTATCGATGACTCATATAGGATTTTTCCAAGATTGCTACTCCACTTACTAAGTTTATGCGAAAGGAAGTTGTATGGGAATGGGAAGGACAAGCAAGATCAAGCTTTTCAACTCTTAAAGAAGAAGCTAGTTCAAGCTCGGGTTTTAGTTTTGCTGGATGGGAACGGTGATATGACGGTATATTGTGATGCGTCTAAGAAGGGTTTGTGGTGTGTGCTTATGCAAAGAAGGAAAGTCATAGTCTATGCCTCTCGTCATTTGAAGTGTCACGAGAAATGCTACCCCACTCATGATTTAGAGTTGGCGGCTGTGTAATGATACGCGTACCTATGTGCATAGTGCTCGTGCGTATCACGTGCGGCGTGCACATCCTGAGTATTGCTAGAACATTTGATTAGGAGGTGTGCACGCGTGTATTTCTTAGCGCACACGAAAGCAATCAGATTTAATCTTATCCATAATTAAACGTGATCCTTTTCCAAATATAAACCCGTTATTTATGGTTATTATTTGGAAAGATCTTGAACTTAATTATGAGACAATCTAGGGTTAGGTTTTTATTATAAATATGACCCTAACCTCCTTCATTCAATAACAATGTTTTCTATAATATTCGAATATACGATTGCATCCAGAAAACATTCTTACAGTAACAGGTATGTTCTATTAACATAAACCCTATGCAACCACCTTTAGTGGCCATTGTTGCGGCAACTGCCATCAATGGTGGATGTAGCTTTGATCACCCTTTTGTATATCATCATCTCAATAAGGGTAATTCACGGTAAACTGGATCAGAGAACAAAGCTATAAACATTCTTAAACACTCCCTCATGCACTCAACGCTATTTGAGCAGATTTATGTTCGATTAAATGGCGCCGTCTGTGGGACCATAACTAGAATTACGTAAAAAGTTTTATATGTTACGAACGATTAACTATAAAGCTTCCATTATTTTTGTGGTTGTTCTTGTGTAAAGGTTACAATTGGAAAGTCTGGTAGCAATCAGTCATCTCGTTCTTAGGGTCCTGAGGTTACGGGGTCGAAACAAGCAAGCCAAGATAAGACTCATGTCACAAGAAAAACTCCAAACTTTGGAGCGGTAAAGCTCCCAGAAAAGTATAAAAACTATTATGCTTGTAATATATGGAGCATAATTTTTCTAAGTGTTGTGTGTTGCTCTAATTTTTCATGTCATCTTCTTGCTGTTTTAGCATACATCCTATGTTGGTTGTGAAGAACCTTAAATCTTGAACCATCTTGTGCTAATAGTGAAGGCAACACACCAACTCACTCAGACACAACATTCATTGATATTATACATAAATAAACTTATATTGACTTGCACATTGCAACTAGTGTTTATAATCATATTTTGTCATAATTAAATTTTTATTTTTTTAGAACAGCGAATTTGGGATCAACCGAGGGGAACTTAACCACACGTTATGATCATCTCCTGTTTCGACTATGCCGATGCAGTGATATTAACCCGCCCCCTATCGCTGCCCGAGAGGAAACCTTGAACCGATCCAAGGGCACGGCCAAGTAAAACCCCCTCCCCTTTACCCCCGCCCCCCAATACAATGTGGGAACGGTGCCATGGGTGGATCCTTACATGGCAAGGATAGAATTGCATTAATTTTTGCTCTGGAGTGGAGTCGAACTCCTGACCTCAAGTATGTAAGAGGCAGACCACTACCACTCTGGTACAACTGCAATCCCAAATTTTTAATTATATAGGGGACTCAACAGGATTTACCGTTCCAACATGTTGATTTGTTATTTTCATAAATAAAGGTTGCAGGTAATCGTGAACAATAACACAATTATACAATCTATCAAAGTTTGTTAATTTATTAAAAATTAAGTGAAATGGAAATACCTGTGATCATTGGAATTTTGATGAGGTCGGAACTTTATGTATTGTAGGAAATTTTTATACTATTGTCAAAATATCAACGCTAGCAGTTTGATATTTGCCAACGTCGTAAAACTACATCATTTTGTTGCACTTTAAGAACTAAGAAATGATATGATAAAGGCCTAGATGGTATGCGTGTATTGAGGTGCATGATATAATATTTGATTATGACATTATTTAAAGATTTAAAGTTTACAAAACTAGGGTATATATATTTGGTTAGAGATGAATGAGATAAATAAAAATATGAAATTACCCATCACGTAGTCACGTGCAGCAAGCATGTCATCACTTAACGGAATTATACCTGTTTGTTTTAAATTAGTTTGTTAATTGTTAGTTTGTAAAACACGTAACTAATTGAAAATTAGCGAGAAATTAGGAAACAATCAATATCCTTAATCCAAAAAATACGTTAATTAAGTCAAAAGATAATTATTATTCCAAATAATAAAATCAATCAAACGGTTTGTATATAATTAATTTTTTCACAATTTCTAATCAACTCTGATTTTTCCAAATCTTCTCAATCCCAGTCCAATACGAAACAAAAACTCATAAATAAAGGTAATCATCATCATTGGTGAGTGATTAAACTGTTGATTTTCAAAGTTATCATGGAAGGCTCCGACTTCGTTCAACCGATTAATAAGGATGTTGATCTTTTCTAACAATGTTCTGTAATCAGATTGTAAGTTTGCAAACACAATTGCTTATAGTCACTATATTTTCTTGATTGGATTTATTGATTTACACAAGTGCCATGGATTTTAATCGCGATTTTTTAACTCTTTTGTAGACACCGACTATTGATGACAGTTAGCCATTACCGTGTTGCCAAAATCTTTCGTATTTACATTTTCATCGTTGGGTTGGTCTCAAATTTCATTACTTTCATTATATAATTAGAATTCCACTGATATGAAAATTATTTTTAGGTGTATCGGCGTACTTGATTTTCTTTAATCATAAATTTATAAATTTGATGTTGTGATTTGATTTCAGAAATTATGCTTTGTTGATTAATTCGGTTATGTATTAAGTCTATATACATATTTTTTTTAATTTTTTTACGTTTCTTTTGGATTGTCGCTACATTAACGACACCAACTTATTTGGACAATCAGGGAAAAATGCAGTGATTCAGCTAAGATGCCTTCGAGCAGGTGTGTTTGTGTATGTGGCAATTTAATGACTAACAAAACAATATTACATAAACATTTAAATTTTCAATTCCTTTTTTATCTTTTATATTGGTTTAGGTCTTGAAGCTGGCACCCGACAAATCAGATGTAGAAAGAATTATTCATGCCGTCGTTGATAAGTTTGAAAACCATAAGTAACTGTCACTTATGGTAGCATACCAAGTGAGATGATTCACAAGTTAACATACTCAAATTATTTACCATTTGAATGAGAGCCATCATATTTTTAACGGGGTCTATTTTTTAGTTAGATTACTTTCGTTTAACGAGGTAATTATTATATTAATTTACCGATAACATCATCAATCATACGTCGTGTAACTGTTTTTCTTTACATATTTTTTTGGATAACTGATAATGAATGTTGATTACTTAATACAAGCAGGCCCTGTATATACGAAGCTTTTGTGATTGATACATAGTTATTTAATCATCCTTTCATGTAATGGTTATTCTGATAGTGGATGAGTCGTTTCAACTTCAAGTATTTCAATCTGCTTACTTGATTTTTGCTAATTTTTCATATGGGTATTGACAACGTGTCACAATTTAGAGATATGTGCTTCAATTTGTTTCACGGCCTTGCGTACATGAACCAAAATCGCTATTATCTTCATGGTCTCAAACTAGATAGTTTTTGGATGAATTCATTTAATGGTTAGTATTAAACTGACTTTTATGGTTGAATCATGCTTATTGTTCAGTTATTATTCAGCTATTGTAAAAGTTCTTTTCAAATACATACTAATGTTGTATCCATAACATCCGATACTATATACCATACTTCAAATATTTTCCTTTATGATGATGTACATTAGTATTATGCCTGGCAAATGGATCCGGTTGGGTCGATACTCAAACGAGCTTGGGTTAAACAGGTTGGGCCTGGTTGGTTCAATAGTCATATGTTTAAGTACTATTTGCTATGTTCTCTTTTTCTACCAGCTGCTTTGCACGGATCTTTAAGTTCATAAAAGCGCATTTCGTCTCACAACTGGTATATGGATATTATCTAGATTCTTTTAAGTTTCGTATAATAGCAATTAACATTACATATTGACTTTTGCAGTGGCAACAATTGTTCGATATGAAGCTACTTATGTTATGACTGTTATTGATCCAATCATGTGTGTGCTGCCTTGCGTATTTCTTTTCTTTCAGTTTTGCGCCAATACAAAGATTTCAAGGAAAAAACTTTTATACTGAATGATAAATTATGTTTCTCTACTTGATGTGTTGTTGTACTTATTCAGGTGTATATTTCTGGGCGATTGGAAGCAATTTGATAGTGCGATGTACCTAAACATACAAGTTATCTACTCATCTGCGATAATAACCACAGTTTTTTGCAATGGGCCTCTTGTTGCAGGATGTTTCATTTAGTTTGGAACCTGACACAATTTCATAGTATCGAGCCATCATCTAATTTTTTTAGGTATGAACATGTGTCTCTTTAGTGAAAGATTTGCTCACGTTCGCTGCTATCTTTCGTATAGGTTTTCATATTTCATTCCTTTTCTTCACATGATGCCCGTTGTTGTGTTGTAGGGTGTTTTGTGTAAATCGTTATTGAATTCTATTCATGTTTATCTTAACTTTATAGGTTAAATGCTTTTATTGCTGAAGATGCAACAGATAGGGGATGTTGGTAAGTCTTTCCCATACTAAGATATTTCTTTACATGTTCTCTTTTACTGCACCTGTATTATTGGCAACAAGTGCTTTTGCTTGGTTTGCAGTTGATTCTGTTTGTGGCAGTCATGCTGTTGATTATATTTGTGTGTTTACCTAGCAATTGAGACTCATACTCTCAAATTTGGGTCAAAAGAGTCAAATGATTTTTTCTTTAACCTATTGGGTCTTGTGCAAAATAAAAAATAACGGGTTTGCTGTTATTTTGACAGTTTCTTTTTTTTATATGGTAGTTATAATCACTTATAGAATTGTAGTTTAGGTAATAAGTAACCATTGATGTCTGCTGTTATTTTGATAGCTAACTGCAAAGATGTTAGATGGGTGGGAATCTTTTTCGAGGAACATAAAAACCGAGCCATTGTTAAAAGGTGTTCCTATCTCTGGTATGGGCTACTCGTATTTTATTTGATCAATTTCTTTATCTATACACGTTAATTGTTTGTGATCTGCATTCTAATATATATATATATATATATATATATATATATATATATATATATATATATATATATATATATATATGTGTGTGTGTGTGTGTGTGTGTGTGTGTGTGTGTGTGTGTGTGTGTGTGTGTGATAACGAGAGCTGTTATTAAAACATTGGAGACTCTAAAGTGGTGGTTCCTTATAAATGAACTTGTTGATGAGGGATACATGTTTAAGCTGGAACAAAGGTAGAATTTTGGGTGCTATTCAGTTATTTGGGTACCCAAACAATTAGCATTTGGCTCAGTGTCTTGTCAAGTAACAAGGAAAAATAGAAGACTGCATGCTTATTGCAGCCATTACGGTTTTAACATGTTGTTCCAATTATTTTACAGATGTAAGTCTCATTTTTTTTCTAAACAAATTTAATTAATTGATATGGAGAGGTGTTTTGCCTCATCTGTTTTGTATTGCCTCTGTTTATATATGTATTGATTAGGGGTCTCTTCCACGGTTATTCGGACACAAGGAGTATATTATCTTTGTTTAAATAAAGCTTCGACTTAATATAGGTTTTTTTATCTTTTTGGTACAGATTATAGATACAAGGAGTTATTAGTTTTCAGCGGAATATATTTAAAAATAGTTAACAACCTCATATATATCGTGAAAGGTTTGGGATTCAGTATTGTTAGATGAAAATTTATAGTGGTGCCTATATTTCGTTAGTCAGTAAGTATAGTTCACCTTTTATAATAGTGATTATTCCAATGTTCATATATTTGTTGAATTCACTTCCTGTTACTAGGTATAGTCGGGTAATATAGCTATTTGTTTTTGTGGTTGTCTTTATCCAAATGTTGTCCAATTGAATGTGGGAAAATGGGTCATAAGGGGTTTAGGTCAAAACAAATAAATATAATGAACATGTCAAATTGGAGGGGTGGGGTTGACCATTTTTCAGTTTTTTAAACTGTTTGAAGTTCAATAATGATATTACATCTAAGCATATTTTTTGGTCGAGCTACATGTCAAATTTGCGGGATATTTAAGTAATTCTTTTTCATGAAAATCATTTGATGATAAAGGAGACTTTTCTACTATGAATAATTTCTCAAATCAAATGTTAGAAAATTTAAGAAGATTATCTTTTCTCAAAAACTATTATGATCAGGTATCCTTTGAACTATATGTTTTTTAATAACTGACAATGGATGTATACGTAACATATCCATTCCAAATTAGTTTTTGATTATTTCTTTTACAGGCTGATGCATTACGTATTAATATCTTCAAGAAGATAGTGGATATACTAAATATAAGACAAAGATCTTTCGCATTGCTTACACGTCACAACTACCAAAAGCGATTAAGTTCCTTTCATCACCAATGGGAATCCATATCTATACTAAGTATAAGGCAAATATCTTTGACATTGCTTACACTTCACAACAACCAAAAGGGATTAAGTTCCTTTAATCACCAATGGTAATCCATACCTATAGAAATAATGTATATTTTTTCTTTAGAGTATTTATTTTTATTATCGTTACTTATACGTAATCTCAACAACATTTTGTTTTATGTCAACATCCTTTCACTTTATTTCATATGCAACATTTGAATCTACAAACAGTTTTTTTGTTTGTTGTTATATTTTAACGATTTTTTAATTAAAACCCGCGAATTCGTAGGTCTTTAACTAGTTGTAATAATAATAATAATTAAAATAATAATAATAATAATAATAATAATAATAGTAATAATAATAATAGTAATAATAATAATAGTAATAATAATAATAAAATTAATATTAATATTAATAATAATAATAATAATAATAATAATAATAATAATAATAATAATAATAATAATAATAATAATAATAATAATAATAATAATAATAATAATAATAATAATAATAATAATAATATAATAACAAAGTATAAATGAACTACCCTTAATTTCAAATCTTAGTTGCATCCCTAACTATATGAGAGTAGTATTATGAACTACTAGTGGGTTAGTCACTTTTGTTTAGGTATGTATAATAATGGTAAATAGATACAAATATAGGTTTAAAAAGTACTTAAAGCAAATAAAAAAGGTCATAAATCCAAAATAGGACCAATTTGATTTAATCAATTTGCATTCTAACAAGCTTAACTGGTTTATGATTGTTTAGCTACCGCCTACCAATCTTTAAAAATTTGTAGTATGAATATATTTATAATTTCTCTATAAATTGTTACATATTTTACACCATCAAAATTACCATATATTCTGTTTATAAAAGTTTTTTCTTGCTTTCTATTAGTCAATTTCAACTATTTACACCCATTGGTCAAAAATTTTTAATGTTTATTATTATTATTATTATTATTATTATTATTATTATTGTTATTATTATTATTATTATTATTATTATTATTATTATTATTATTATTATTATTATTATTATTATTATTATTATTATTATTATTATTATTATTATTATATATTACAAATATTTTTATGCTTATTATTATTATTATTGTTATTATTATTATTATTATTATTATTATTATTATTATTATTATTATTATTAGTTTTTAATGCATATTATTATTATTTTTAATGTTTTTTTAATAATATTGTTATTATTATTATTATTTGAATATTAATTTTTTCTTTATCTTTATTATAAATATTTATATTAATATTATTATTTTTATTTACGAAAAAAAATTAATTTTTATTGTTATTATTATTAGTAATGTTTATTATTATTATTGTTATTAATATTATTAATAATGATTATTGAATTGTTATATATATATATATATATATATATATATATATATATATATATATATATATATATATATATATATATATATATATACTAACAGACACAAACTATTGTGTCGTAAACTGCTTAAAAAAATTTAAAAACGACAACTTCCCAAACAGTTACACATTACCTCCCCCCCCCCCCCCCCCCCCCCCCTTCAAATTTAGTCACCAAACAACTTTACCCTCTCGATAGGGTACAAAGTGTAACTTTCCATGGGTACAAAATATAATTTCAGGGGTAAAAAACATAAATTCTTTTATTTAATATAAAACTAACCCTAAAATTCACCAAAATGTTTAACGAAACTTATCTTTCTTCTCACCGCGAGTTAGATTTCTCCTTCATCACCATTCAACTCGAAATAATTTTACAAACATAACGTAATTAACTATACTTGAAACGGACGTTATTTTTAGCTAAACATTTTGGATTAATGTATATACATATATATAGATACACAAAACCAAACTAATTACATCAACTGGATGACCAAAGCATGTAGTCAGGTCATGAGTTTGTAAACGTAAAGACCTTAACTCGAGTCCTTCAGCGCCCTTTTTTATGTTTGCAATTTTTTTTCCTCAGCCCTCGCTCAACATTAGTTTTATAAAAGACGTTAAAAATGAGCAGACTATTAGGTATATTAGGTACCGACTAACGTAAATCCAAATATAACCGCAACAACGCACAGTCTGAATTATTTCTCGTAATTAACGTTTTACACAAATTTTTTAATGTTTATTATCATTATTATTATTATTGTTATTATTATTTAAAAAAATTTATGTTTATTATTTTTTTACAGAGAAAGAGAAGGCGTACGTGGGTAAACAAAAGCCATTATCATCGTTCGAGCGTAAACAAAAACTAATAATCATCGGACATCAATGCATGTCCTCCATCTCCTGTGCACTCAGTTTTCTTCGTCTTTGCGTGTGTAAAGTTAACATCTTCACTTCTTCTCTTTTTTTTTTCTCCTTTTGTAATCGAATTTGTAGACAGCGAAACACAACTTAAGCAATTTGGACGGAGAATAAATCAACTGCTGGATGAAGGAAAAATCATTGCCGGAGACACCCATAAACTGTAATCGTCGTCTCATGTGCTCCATACAGACTCCCGAAGTAATTTCTCTTTCAATTTCTTTTGGGTTAGTGTTAACCAGTTAAGTAACCAATTTTCATCATGCATCTTTTGTTATATATTTTATGTACAAGATGAAGACGTGTCACATTCCTGGATATTTAGCAGCCATGTACGAATTCTGGGGTCGTTTTGTTATTTTTCAAAAATAAGTGACCAATGTTGTAGATACGCATTTATAAGGCAGAATCTATTATGTTCCAGATTCATTTGAGTTATATCACATGCTAGAACTAAAAGAAAAAGAACGAGGGAGAGAGCTATTGAAGCTAGGGTTTTGGTTCATTGTTATGAAAGTTGTGTGAAAGACAAAACATGTGCTCTTTAGCTTAAAGGAACCAAGGTCTTCCAACCATTACCTACCTTGTCTCCATCTTCATTCATTGTCAGGAAACCCTAAATTCTATTGTTATGATTAAGCATGTTTTCTTAAGATTTTAATGGTATTAAGTGCCCTTGATGTCTAATTAGTAATGTCAAGTGCATGACTAGTTCAAAACAAGTTCAAATGATTTTAGGGTTAGGTTGTTTATGATATTGGCTGGTGATGTTATAAAATGAAGAAGATGATGTATTAGTGATGTTTATGTTCAAACTAAGTTAATCCATACAAGGTGTTTGTAAACATGTCATAATGAGAGCATGAATATGATTTTGAATTAAGTTTGTATGTGAAAGTGATGTTATGCGAGGTGTATACGAAATAGTTATATTTCTACTACGAAATACTATTAAATACGATACAATTTTACACAAGTTATTTATTTATTTATAGAGTGGATATACCTAAACCTTTTTACAACACTATAGGCAGTGTATCTAATCGTACAGTAGTGTAGTTTTTAGTAAGTTGGTTCGTTCCGCAGGGAGCTAGCCAAGTTTAACGCTATCTTTTTTAAAAACTATATTTGTATAATATATATATATATATATATATATATATATATATATATATATATATATATATATATATATATATATATATATATATATATATATATATAAGTAGTATTATTATTATTATAAAAAGGGAGTTTTACCGTTTAATGACCGGTTTGTCGATTTTATGTTTTAAGTCGCAATTAAAACCTAATGTAAAATATTAAATATAAAAATAACTTAATTTAAAGCGTAAAGTAAATGACAATAAATAAAAATGCGATAATTAAAAGTACGATAATTAAAAGTGCAATAAATAAAATGACAGTAAATAAAATTGCGATAATTAAAAGTACGATAACTAAAAGTGGGATAAGATATAAAATAAAGGAATTATGCTTATTTAAACTTCGGTAATTATGATGTTTGACGTGTTGATTTTAATTTATTATCATGGGTTAATTGTCCTTTGTCCTGGATTATTTGATATGTCCATACGGTTTTGTCCATAATAGTCCATCAGTCATAAATATAAAGTGCGAGGATCTTCGCCGAATTATCCTTATACCCTAAGTCAAATATTCCAACTAATTGGGGATTCGAACTGTAACAAGGTCTTAATACTTTGTTTAATGAATACACCAAGTTATCGACTGCGTGTAATCCAAGGTTTTACTACTTTGTTAACAATTACACCAATTACCCTTGAATGTAATCCACCCCTATTTTAATGAGTCCATCAACTATTAATCCATCCCCGTATACAGTCAAATGAACAATAATTTGTATCTATAAATATCTCGTCCACCGTACCCGATTAAGCGTATGTGGTTATTTATGAAATGTCCCGTTCTTATTGATTAAAAACGTTCCATATTAATTGATTTCGTTGCGAGGTTTTGACCTCTATATGAGACGTTTTTCAAAGACTGCATTCATTTTTAAACAAACCATAACCTTTATTTCATCAATAAAGGTTTAAAAAGCTTTACGTAGATGATCAAATAATGATAATCTAAAATATCCTGTTTACACACGACCATTACATAATGGTTTACAATACAAATATGTTACAACAAAATAAGTTTCTTGAATGCAGTTTTTACACAATATCATACAAGCATGGACTCCAAATCTTGTCCTTATTTAAGTATGCGACAGCGGAAGCTCTTAATAATCACCTGAGAATAAACATGCTTAAAACGTCAACAAAAATGTTGGTGAGTTATAGGTTTAACCTATATATATCAAATCGTAACAATAGACCACAAGATTTCATATTTCAATACACATCCCATACATAGAGATAAAAATCATTCATATGGTGAACACCTGGTAACCGACAATAACAAGATGCATATATAAGAATATCCCCATCATTCCGGGACACCCTTCGGATATGATATAAATTTCGAAGTATTAAAGCATCCGATACTTTGGATGGGGTTTGTTAGGCCCAATAGATCTATCTTTAGGATTCGCGTCAATTAGGGTGTCTGTTCCCTAATTCTTAGATTACCAGACTTAATAAAAAGGGGCATATTCGATTTCGATAATTCAACCATAGAATGTAGTTTCACGTACTTGTGTCTATTTTGTAAATCATTTATAAAACCTGCATGTATTCTCATCCCAAAAATATTAGATTTTAAAAGTGGGACTATAACTCACTTTCACAGATTTTTACTTCGTCGGGAAGTAAGACTTGGCCACTGGTTGATTCACGAACCTATAACAATATATACATATATATTAAAGTATGTTCAAAATATATTTACAACACTTTTAATATATTTTGATGTTTTAAGTTTATTAAGTCAGCTGTCCTCGTTAGTAACCTACAACTAGTTGTCCACAGTTAGATGTACAGAAATAAATCGATAAATATTATCTTGAATCAATCCACGACCCAGTGTATACGTATCTCAGTATTGATCACAACTCAAACTATATATATTTTGGAATCAACCTCAACCCTGTATAGCTAACTCCAACATTCACATATAGAGTGTCTATGGTTGTTCCGAAATATATATAGATGTGTCGACATGATAGGTCGAAACATTGTATACGTGTCTATGGTATCTCAAGATTACATAATATATAATACAAGTTGATTAAGTTATGGTTGGAATAGATTTGTTACCAATTTTCACGTAGCTAAAATGAGAAAAATTATCCAATCTTGTTTTACCCATAACTTCTTCATTTTAAATTCGTTTTGAGTGAATCAAATTGCTATGGTTTCATATTGAACTCTATTTTATGAATCTAAACAAAAAAAGTATAGGTTTCTAGTCGGAAAAATAAGTTACAAGTCGTTTTTGTAAAGGTAGTCATTTCAGTCGAAAGAACGACGTCTAGATGACCATTTTAGAAAACATACTTCCACTTTGAGTTTAACCATAATTTTTGGATATAGTTTCATGTTCATAATAAAAATCATTTTCTCAGAATAACAACTTTTAAATCAAAGTTTATCATAGTTTTTAATTAACTAACCCAAAACAGCCCGCGGTGTTACTACGACGGCGTAAATCCGGTTTTACGGTGTTTTTCGCGTTTCCAGGTTTTAAATCATTAAGTTAGCATATCATATAGATATAGAACATGTGTTTAGTTGATTTTAAAAGTCAAGTTAGAAGGATTAACTTTTGTTTGCGAACAAGTTTAGAATTAACTAAACTATGTTCTAGTGATTACAAGTTTAAACCTTCGAATAAGATAGCTTTATATGTATGAATCGAATGATGTTATGAACATCATTACTACCTTAAGTTCCTTGGATGAACCTACTGGAAAAGAGAAAAATGGATCTAGCTTCAATGGATCCTTGGATGGCTCAAAGTTCTTGAAGCAAAATCATGACACGAAAACAAGTTCAAGTAAGATCATCACTTGAAATAAGATTGTTATAGTTATAGAAATTGAACCAAAGTTTGAATATGATTATTACCTTGTATTAGAATGATAACCTACTGTAAGAAACAAAGATTTCTTGAGGTTGGATGATCACCTTACAAGATTGGAAGTGAGCTAGCAAACTTGAAAGTATTCTTGATTTTATGAAACTAGAACTTTTGGAATTTATGAAGAACACTTAGAACTTGAAGATAGAACTTGAGAGAGTTCAATTAGATGAAGAAAATTGAAGAATGAAAGTGTTTGTAGGTGTTTTTGGTCGTTGGTGTATGGATTAGATATAAAGGATATGTAATTTTGTTTTCATGTAAATAAGTCATGAATGATTACTCATATTTTTGTAATCTTATGAGATATTTCATGCTAGTTGCCAAATGATGGTTCCCACATGTGTTAGGTGACTCACATGGGCTGCTAAGAGCTGATCATTGGAGTGTATATACCAATAGTACATACATCTAAAAGCTGTGTATTGTACGAGTACGAATACGGGTGCATACGAGTAGAATTGTTGATGAAACTGAACGAGAATGTAATTGTAAGCATTTTTGTTAAGTAGAAGTATTTTGATAAGTGTATTGAAGTCTTTCAAAAGTGTATAAATACATATTAAAACACTACATGTATATACATTTTAACTGAGTCGTTAAGTCATCGTTAGTCGTTACATGTAAGTGTTGTTTTGAAACCTTTAGGTTAACGATCTTGTTAAATGTTGTTAACCCAATGTTTATAATAACAAAAGAGATTTTAAATTATTATATTATCATGATATTATGATGTACGAATATCTCTTAATATGATATATATACATTAAATGTCGTTACAACGATAAACGTTACATATATGTCTCGTTTCAAAATCATTAAGTTAGTAGTCTTGTTTTTACATATGTAGTTCATTGTTAATATAATTAATGATATGTTTACTTATCATAATATCATGTTAACTATATATATAACCATATATATGTCATCATATAGTTTTTTTACAAGTTTTAACGTTCGTGAATCACCGGTCAACTTGGGTGGTCAATTGTCTATATGAAACCTATTTCAATTAATCAAGTCTTAAAAAGTTTGATTGCTTAACATGTTGGAAACATTTAATCATGTAAACATCAATCTCAATTAATATATATAAACATGGAAAAGTTCGGGTCACTACAGTACCTACCAGTTAAATAAATTTCGTCCCGAAATTTTAAGCTGTTGAAGGTGTTGACGAATCTTCTGGAAATAGATGCGGGTATTTCTTCTTCATCTGATCTTCACGCTCCCAGGTGAACTCGGGTCCTCTACGAGCATTCCATCGAACCTTAACAATTGGTATCTTGTTTTGCTTAAGTCTTTTAACCTCACGATCCATTATTTCGACGGGTTCTTCGATGAATTGGAGTTTTTCGTTGATTTGGATTTCATCTAACGGAATAGTGAGATCTTCTTTAGCAAAACATTTCTTCAAATTCGAGACGTGGAAAGTGTTATGTACAGCCGCGAGTTGTTGAGGTAACTCAAGTCGGTAAGCTACTGGTCCGACACGATCAATAATCTTGAATGGTCCAATATACCTTGGATTTAATTTCCCTCGTTTACCAAATCGAACAACGCCTTTCCAAGGTGAAACTTTAAGCATGACCATCTCTCCAATTTCAAATTCTATATCTTTTCTTTTAATGTCAGCGTAGCTCTTTTGTCGACTTTGGGCGGTTTTCAACCGTTGTTGAATTTGGATGATCTTCTCGGCAGTTTCTTGTATAATCTCCGGACCCGTAATCTGTCTATCCCCCACCTCACTCCAACAAATCGGAGACCTGCACTTTCTACCATAAAGTGCTTCAAACGGCGCCATCTCAATGCTTGAATGGTAGCTGTTGTTGTAGGAAAATTCTGCTAACGGTAGATGTCGATCCCAACTGTTTCCGAAATCAATAACACATGCTCGTAGCA
Organism: Rutidosis leptorrhynchoides; assembly: GCF_046630445.1. Lineage (NCBI taxonomy): Eukaryota > Viridiplantae > Streptophyta > Magnoliopsida > Asterales > Asteraceae > Rutidosis > Rutidosis leptorrhynchoides. The sequence continues at coordinate 128,950,964 of NC_092341.1, forward strand.
TGTCTTCAAGCGTTTGTATCGTCCTTTCGCTCTGCCCATCAGTTTGTGGATGATAGGCAGTACTCATGTCTAGACGAGTTCCTAATGCTTGCTGTAATGTCTGCCAGAATCTTGAAATAAATCTGCCATCCCTATCAGAGATAATAGAGATTGGTATTCCATGTCTGGAGACGACTTCCTTCAAATACAGTCGTGCTAACTTCTCCATCTTGTCATCTTCTCTTATTGGTAGGAAGTGTGCTGATTTGGTGAGACGATCAACTATTACCCAAATAGTATCAAAACCACTTGCAGTCCTTGGCAATTTAGTGATGAAATCCATGGTAATGTTTTCCCATTTCCATTCCGGGATTTCGGGTTGTTGAAGTAGACCTGATGGTTTCTGATGCTCAGCTTTGACCTTAGAACACGTCAAACATTCTCCTACGTATTTAGCAACATCGGCTTTCATACCCGGCCACCAAAAATGTTTCTTGAGATCCTTGTACATCTTCCCCGTTCCAGGATGTATTGAGTATCTGGTTTTATGAGCTTCTCTAAGTACCATTTCTCTCATATCTCCAAATTTTGGTACCCAAATCCTTTCAGCCCTATACCGGGTTCCGTCTTCCCGAATATTAAGATGCTTCTCCGATCCTTTGGGTATTTCATCCTTTAAATTTCCCTCTTTTAAAACTCCTTGTTGCGCCTCCTTTATTTGAGTAGTAATGTTATTATGAATCATTATATTCATAGATTTTACTCGAATGGGTTCTCTGTCCTTCCTGCTCAAGGCATCGGCTACCACATTTGCCTTCCCCGGGTGGTAACGAATCTCAAAGTCGTAATCATTCAATAATTCAATCCACCTACGCTGCCTCATATTCAGTTGTTTCTGATTAAATATGTGTTGAAGACTTTTGTGGTCGGTATATATAATACTTTTGACCCCATATAAGTAGTGCCTCCAAGTCTTTAATGCAAAAACAACCGCGCCTAATTCCAAATCATGCGTCGTATAATTTTGTTCGTGAATCTTCAATTGTCTAGACGCATAAACAATCACCTTCGTTCGTTGCATTAATACACAACCGAGACCTTGCTTTGATGCATCACAATAAATCACAAAATCATCATTCCCTTCAGGCAATGACAATATAGGTGCCGTAGTTAGCTTTTTCTTCAATAACTAAAACGCTTTCTCTTGTTCATCATTCCATTCAAATTTCTTCCCTTTATGCGTTAATGCAGTCAAGGGTTTTGCTATTCTGGAAAAGTCTTGGATGAACCTTCTATAGTAACCAGCTAGTCCTAAAAACTGGCGTATGTGTTTCGGAGTTTTCGGGGTTTCCCACTTTTCAACAGTTTCTATCTTTGCCGGATCCACCTTAATACCTTCTTTATTCACTATGTGACCGAGGAATTGAACTTCTTCCAACCAAAATGCACACTTTGAAAACTTAGCGTACAATTCTTCCTTCCTCAATACTTCTAACACCTTTCTCAACTGTTCCCCGTGTTCTTGGTCATTCTTTGAGTAAATAAGTATGTCATCAATGAAAACAATGACAAACTTGTCAAGGTATGGTCCACACACTCGGTTCATAAGGTCCATGAACACAGCTGGTGCATTAGTTAAACCAAACGGCATGACCATAAACTCGTAATGACCGTAATGTGTTCTGAAAGCAGTCTTTGGAATATCATCTTCTTTCACCCGCATTTGATGATACCCGGAACGTAAGTCAATCTTTGAATAAACAGACGAGCCTTGTAGTTGATCAAATAAGTCGTCGATTCTCGGTAGTGGGTAGCGGTTCTTGATGGTAAGTTTGTTCAACTCTCGGTAGTCGATACACAACCTGAATGTACCATCTTTCTTCTTGACAAACAAAACAGGAGCTCCCCACGGTGATGTGCTTGGTCGAATGAAACCACGCTCTAAAAGTTCTTGTAATTGGCCTTGCAGTTCTTTCATCTCGCTGGGTGCGAGTCTGTAAGGAGCACGAGCTATTGGTGCAGCTCCTGGTACAAGATCTATTTGAAATTCAACGGATCGATGTGGGGGTAATCCCGGTAATTCTTTCGGAAATACATCGGGAAATTCTTTTGCAATGGGAACATCATTGATGCTCTTTTCTTCAGTTTGTACTTTCTCGACGTGTGCTAGAACAGCATAGCAACCTTTTCTTATTAGTTTTTGTGCCTTCAAATTACTAATAAGATGTAGCTTCGTGTTGCCCTTTTCTCCGTACACCATTAAGGGTTTTCCTTTTTCTCGTATAATGCGAATTGCATTTTTGTAACAAACGATCTCCGCTTTCACTTCTTTCAACCAGTCCATACCGATTATCACATCAAAACTCCCTAACTCTACTGGTATCAAATCAATCTTAAATGTTTCGCTAACCAGTTTAATTTCTCGATTCCGACATATATTATCTGCTGAAATTAATTTACCATTTGCTAATCCGAGTAAAAATTTACTATCCAAAGGCGTCAATGGACAACTTAATTTAGCACAAAAATCTCTACTCATATAGCTTCTATCCGCACCCGAATCAAATAAAACGTAAGCAGATTTATTGTCAATAAGAAACGTACCCGTAACAAGCTCCGGGTCTTCCTGTGCCTCTACCGCATTAATATTGAAAACTCTTCCACGGCCTTGTCCATTCGTGTTCTCCTGGTTCGGGCAATTTCTAATAATGTGGCCTGGTTTTCCACATTTATAACAAACTACATTGGCATAACTTGCTCCGACACTACTTGCTCCGCCATTACTCGTTCCGACACCATTTGTTCCTTTCGTTCTATTAACCCCTGGTCCGTAGACCTCACACTTCGCCGCGCTATGACCATTTCTTTTACACTTGTTGCAAAATTTGGTGCAGAACCCCGAGTGATTCTTTTCACACCTTTGGCATAGTTGCTTCTGATTGTTGTTGTTGTTGTTGTTGTTGTGGTTATTATTGTTGTTGGGATGATTGTTGTAGTTGCTGTTGTTGTTGTTGTTGTTGTTGTTGGGCCGTTTGTTGTAGTTGCGATTGATGTTGCGATTGTTGGGATAATTGTTGCGATTATTGTTGTAATTGCTGTTGTTGTTGTATTGGTGATTCTTATCACCGTTTTCCTCCCACTTTCTTTTGACTTGCTTCACATTGGCCTCTTCAGCAGTCTGTTCTTTAATTCTTTCTTCAATCTGGTTCACTAGTTTGTGAGCCATTCTACATGCCTGTTGTATGGAGGCGGGCTCGTGTGAACTTATATCTTCTTGGATTCTTTCCGGTAATCCTTTCACAAACGCGTCGATCTTCTCTTCCTCATCTTCGAATGCTCCCGGACACAATAGGCACAATTCTGTGAATCGTCTTTCGTACGTGGTAATATCAAATCCTTGGGTTCGTAACCCTCTAAGTTCTGTCTTGAGCTTATTGACCTCGGTTCTGGGACGGTACTTCTCGTTCATCAAGTGCTTGAATGCTGACCACGGTAGTGCGTACGCATCATCTTGTCCCACTTGCTCTAGATAGGTATTCCACCATGTTAACGCAGAACCTGTGAAGGTATGCGTAGCGTACTTCACTTTGTCCTCTTCAGTACACTTACTTATGGCAAACACCGATTCAACCTTCTCGGTCCACCGTTTCAATCCGATCGGTCCTTCGGTTCCATCAAATTCCAAAGGTTTGCAGGCAGTGAATTCTTTGTAGGTGCATCCTACACGATTTCCTGTACTGCTAGATCCAAGGTTATTGTTGGTATGTAGCGCAGCCTGTACTGCGGCTATGTTTGAAGCTAGAAAAGTACGGAATTCCTCTTCATTCATATTCACGGTGTGTCGAGTAGTCGGTGCCATTTCCTTCAAAATAGTTAAATGGAACAAGTTAATCATACAGAATATTAAGAGTAGTTAATAGTATTTCGTAGCATAATATGAACTCATTTATAAAAGCTTTTTCTTCATATTAGCGTTTTATAAGTTTAAATTCGGGTAGTACCTACCCGTTAAGTTCATACTTAGTAGCTAATATACAATTCAACTACTACAATTCTATATGAAAAACTGATTATAATAATATTTCGCGTTCAAACTTTTATACAATATTTTACAAACTTACAATACCGCTTATTTTACATAAAGCATGAAATATAGCACACAATAACTTTGATACAAGATAGTTGTGAAGACAATTCTAGCTAGTACACAAGTCGTTCAGCAAAGGCAATAAAGACACGTAATTCATACGTCCAGAAACAAGTCATGCATTCTGGTTTTACTAGGACTACTTCCCATCCTTGGTCTTGTGCAACATAACCGTTATGGCCGTTGATAAGACAGCGTGTTGTAACGTCATCAAAGGGACGAGGGTTACGTAATGTCCAACAGTCCCGTAATAATCTAAAAACCTCATTTCTTACCCCAATTACCGACTCCGTCACTTGTGGAAACGTTTTGTTTAATAGTTGTAGCCCGATGTTCTTGTTCTCACTTTGGTGAGAAGCGAACATTACTAATCCGTAAGCATAACATGCTTCTTTATGTTGCATGTTAGCCGCTTTTTCTAAATCACGAAGTCCAATATTCGGATATATTGAGTCAAAATAATTTCTTAACCCGTTGCGTAAAATAGCATTTGGGTTCCCCGCAATATATGCGTCAAAGTAAACACATCGTAACTTATGGGTTTCCCAATGTGATATCCCCCATCTTTCAAACGAAAGTCTCTTATAAACCAAGACATTCTTGGAACGTTCTTCGAATGTCTTACAAACTGATCTCGCCTTAAATAGTTGTGCCGAAGAATTCTGGCCGACTCTAGACAAGATTTCATCAATCATGTCTCCGGGTAGGTCTCTTAAAATATTGGGTTGTCTATCCATTTTGTGTTTTTAAACTGTAAAATAGACAAGAGTTAGATTCATAAAAAAAAATACTTATTAATACAAGCAATTTTTACATATATCATAAAGCATAAGAACACTATATTCCATATATTACACCACACGAATACAACTATCTTATTCCGACTCGCTCGTTTCTTCTTCTTCGGTTTTGGTTCGTTTTGCCAAGTTTCTAGGGATATATGATGTTCCCCTAATACGAGCCGTCGTTGTCCACATTGGTTTAGAAAAACCTGGTGGTTTAGAGGTTCCCGGGTCATTGTTACAACTTAAGGACTTCGGGGGTTGACGATACATATAAAGTTCATCGGGGTTGGAATTAGATTTCTCTATTTTTATGCCCTTTCCCTTATTATTTTCTTTTGCCTTTTTAAATTCAGTTGGGGTAATTTCTATAACATCATCGGAATTCTCGTCGGAATCCGATTCATCGGAGAATTGGTAATCCTCCCAATATTTTGCTTCCTTGGCGGAAACACCATTGACCATAATTAACTTTGGTCGGTTGGTTGAGGATTTTCTTTTACTTAACCGTTTTATTATTTCCCCCACCGGTTCTATTTCTTCATCCGGTTCCGATTCTTCTTCCGGTTCCAATTCTTCTTCCGGTTCCGACTCTTCTTCCGGTTCCTCTTCGGGAACTTGTGAATCAGTCCACAAATCATTCCAATTTACATTTGACTCTTCATTATTATTAGGTGAGTCAATGGGACTTGTTCTAGAGGTAGACATCTATCACATAATATCAAACACGTTAAGAGATTAATATATCACATAATATTCATATGTTAAAAATATATAGTTTCCAACAAAAATGTTAAGCAATCATTTTTAAAGAAAACACGGTCGAAGTCCAGACTCACTAATGCATCCTAACAAACTCAATAAGACACACTAATGCAAATTTTCTGGTTCTCTAAGACCAACGCTCGGATACCAACTGAAATGTCCCGTTCTTATTGATTAAAAACGTTCCATATTAATTGATTTCGTTGCGAGGTTTTGACCTCTATATGAGACGTTTTTCAAAGACTGCATTCATTTTTAAACAAACCATAACCTTTATTTCATCAATAAAGGTTTAAAAAGCTTTACGTAGATGATCAAATAATGATAATCTAAAATATCCTGTTTACACACGACCATTACATAATGGTTTACAATACAAATATGTTACAACAAAATAAGTTTCTTGAATGCAGTTTTTACACAATATCATACAAGCATGGACTCCAAATCTTGTCCTTATTTAAGTATGCGACAGCGGAAGCTCTTAATAATCACCTGAGAATAAACATGCTTAAAACGTCAACAAAAATGTTGGTGAGTTATAGGTTTAACCTATATATATCAAATCGTAACAATAGACCACAAGATTTCATATTTCAATACACATCCCATACATAGAGATAAAAATCATTCATATGGTGAACACCTGGTAACCGACAATAACAAGATGCATATATAAGAATATCCCCATCATTCCGGGACACCCTTCGGATATGATATAAATTTCGAAGTATTAAAGCATCCGATACTTTGGATGGGGTTTGTTAGGCCCAATAGATCTATCTTTAGGATTCGCGTCAATTAGGGTGTCTGTTCCCTAATTCTTAGATTACCAGACTTAATAAAAAGGGGCATATTCGATTTCGATAATTCAACCATAGAATGTAGTTTCACGTACTTGTGTCTATTTTGTAAATCATTTATAAAACCTGCATGTATTCTCATCCCAAAAATATTAGATTTTAAAAGTGGGACTATAACTCACTTTCACAGATTTTTACTTCGTCGGGAAGTAAGACTTGGCCACTGGTTGATTCATGAACCTATAACAATATATACATATATATCAAAGTATGTTCAAAATATATTTACAACACTTTTAATATATTTTGATGTTTTAAGTTTATTAAGTCAGCTGTCCTCGTTAGTAACCTACAACTAGTTGTCCACAGTTAGATGTACAGAAATAAATCGATAAATATTATCTTGAATCAATCCACGACCCAGTGTATACGTATCTCAGTATTGATCACAACTCAAACTATATATATTTTGGAATCAACCTCAACCCTGTATAGCTAACTCCAACATTCACATATAGAGTGTCTATGGTTGTTCCGAAATATATATAGATGTGTCGACATGATAGGTCGAAACATTGTATACGTGTCTATGGTATCTCAAGATTACATAATATATAATACAAGTTGATTAAGTTATGGTTGGAATAGATTTGTTACCAATTTTCACGTAGCTAAAATGAGAAAAATTATCCAATCTTGTTTTACCCATAACTTCTTCATTTTAAATTCGTTTTGAGTGAATCAAATTGCTATGGTTTCATATTGAACTCTATTTTATGAATCTAAACAAAAAAAGTATAGGTTTCTAGTCGGAAAAATAAGTTACAAGTCGTTTTTGTAAAGGTAGTCATTTCAGTCGAAAGAACGACGTCTAGATGACCATTTTAGAAAACATACTTCCACTTTGAGTTTAACCATAATTTTTGGATATAGTTTCATGTTCATAATAAAAATCATTTTCTCAGAATAACAACTTTTAAATCAAAGTTTATCATAGTTTTTAATTAACTAACCCAAAACAGCCCGCGGTGTTACTACGACGGCGTAAATCCGGTTTTACGGTGTTTTTCGCGTTTCCAGGTTTTAAATCATTAAGTTAGCATATCATATAGATATAGAACATGTGTTTAGTTGATTTTAAAAGTCAAGTTAGAAGGATTAACTTTTGTTTGCGAACAAGTTTAGAATTAACTAAACTATGTTCTAGTGATTACAAGTTTAAACCTTCGAATAAGATAGCTTTATATGTATGAATCGAATGATGTTATGAACATCATTACTACCTTAAGTTCCTTGGATGAACCTACTGGAAAAGAGAAAAATGGATCTAGCTTCAATGGATCCTTGGATGGCTCAAAGTTCTTGAAGCAAAATCATGACACGAAAACAAGTTCAAGTAAGATCATCACTTGAAATAAGATTGTTATAGTTATAGAAATTGAACCAAAGTTTGAATATGATTATTACCTTGTATTAGAATGATAACCTACTGTAAGAAACAAAGATTTCTTGAGGTTGGATGATCACCTTACAAGATTGGAAGTGAGCTAGCAAACTTGAAAGTATTCTTGATTTTATGAAACTAGAACTTTTGGAATTTATGAAGAACACTTAGAACTTGAAGATAGAACTTGAGAGAGTTCAATTAGATGAAGAAAATTGAAGAATGAAAGTGTTTGTAGGTGTTTTTGGTCGTTGGTGTATGGATTAGATATAAAGGATATGTAATTTTGTTTTCATGTAAATAAGTCATGAATGATTACTCATATTTTTGTAATCTTATGAGATATTTCATGCTAGTTGCCAAATGATGGTTCCCACATGTGTTAGGTGACTCACATGGGCTGCTAAGAGCTGATCATTGGAGTGTATATACCAATAGTACATACATCTAAAAGCTGTGTATTGTACGAGTACGAATACGGGTGCATACGAGTAGAATTGTTGATGAAACTGAACGAGAATGTAATTGTAAGCATTTTTGTTAAGTAGAAGTATTTTGATAAGTGTATTGAAGTCTTTCAAAAGTGTATAAATACATATTAAAACACTACATGTATATACATTTTAACTGAGTCGTTAAGTCATCGTTAGTCGTTACATGTAAGTGTTGTTTTGAAACCTTTAGGTTAACGATCTTGTTAAATGTTGTTAACCCAATGTTTATAATAACAAAAGAGATTTTAAATTATTATATTATCATGATATTATGATGTACGAATATCTCTTAATATGATATATATACATTAAATGTCGTTACAACGATAAACGTTACATATATGTCTCGTTTCAAAATCATTAAGTTAGTAGTCTTGTTTTTACATATGTAGTTCATTGTTAATATAATTAATGATATGTTTACTTATCATAATATCATGTTAACTATATATATAACCATATATATGTCATCATATAGTTTTTTTACAAGTTTTAACGTTCGTGAATCACCGGTCAACTTGGGTGGTCAATTGTCTATATGAAACCTATTTCAATTAATCAAGTCTTAAAAAGTTTGATTGCTTAACATGTTGGAAACATTTAATCATGTAAACATCAATCTCAATTAATATATATAAACATGGAAAAGTTCGGGTCACTACAATTTATAGATACGTCAAATTGTAACCTTTATATTAAATTAATGAGGTATCGTTTAGTTAATATAAAGCCAATTAATAGCCCATAGTCTAATTTTCACAAGTGTCGTTCTTTTGCCCAAACCCCAATTATGGTACAAAGCCCAATAACCCCGTCTTTATTATTTAGCCCAACATCACGATTACTTCAATTTAAATAAGTATAATAATAACTTAGCTGCAATACATTAATTTAAAAAGGTTGAACATAACTTACAATGAGTATTAATCGCGTAGTGTTACACGGACAGAATTTCGACTTACAAACTTAAAACATTCGCTAACATAACCTTATTATTATTAAACTTTAATATTAAAATTATAATTAAAATATAAATATAAATATATTGAGAGAGTAAGAGAGTAGAAAAAGGTGTTTATAAAGCATCGAGTAAACTGCCTTTTTATAGAACCTGGCCAGCTACAGTGAGCCATGCGATCGCATGGGTTTAAGGCTACCAGGCCATGCGATCGCATGGCAGCCATCTCCTGGTCACATTGCATTTTAAACGTGGGCTGCTCGTATTTATTTAATATATAATATAATATATATAATTTTATATAATTATATATATATTATATTATATTCTTGTGCATCGTTGACTTGTAATTTGAGGTCCGTTGCGTCGCGCGTTGATAGTTGGTTCATGTCCCGGTTCCAGATTTTCGAACGTCCTTGCGTACTATTTAATATCTTGTACTTTGCGTTCCGCGGCTCGTACTCTTGTAACTTTTAGACGTTTCTCATCAATAATTTGAACCTCTTGGATTGTACTTTGTACTTTTTAGCGTTTTGGTCATTTGCGTCTTCAATTCGTCGAATCTGTCTTTTGTCTTCACCTTTTTATTATTTAAACGAATATCACTTGTAAATAGAACAATTGCTACTAAAAGCTTGTCTTTCTTGAAGGATAGTGCTATGAAATATATGTTTATTTTTAGCATTATCAGAAAGGCTAATGAACTAGTCAAATGATATTAATGAAAAGGTTATGTTAAGTGAGTTAATTGTTTTAGAGTAGTGTCTTGTTTAAATTAAGTAGTTCAAAGGTGTTAATGAGATTAGCATAATTTTAGGTGCTAATCAAAGGAAAGGAATTGACGCACTAAAGGTCTAGTTCAAGAACAAGGTGAGTTATTTGGGCGGGTCAGTGGGCTAGAAGGCTATGACCAAGCATTTTTTTGAATCCTGATCGTACAAGGGGCTAGTTCGGAGTGGACTACGCACTTATTTCGCGAGAAATGATGAGGATATAAGAGGTTTATTCCGAGAAGGTTATGAATTTGGTAACTAGAAATGTTGAATGATGCAAGGGGCTAGTTCCGATAGAAATATGCACTTGCTAGATATGAGATGATGAACATTACAAGAGGCTAGTTCTGAGAGGACTTCGCACTTGTGTTGTATGATATGAGGGTGACTTGGGGCTTCTGGATTTCATCCGTGCAAGAGGGTGTCGATCAAGTTCACGGGATTAATGGTAGGCATTTTGGAGTGCCTACGACATTATGATGAGGCCCGTGTACAAAAGAGACCTTTGTATTGAGAGTTATATCTATGTTTCCTATTTATTTTCCATATAACTCACCAAAAATGTAGCTTACATAATTGCTGTATGTTTTATAGGCCCAAGCAAGCATCGCAAGGGTAAGGCATTGATAAGAAATTTGTGGAGCATTGGCATAGAAAATATGTATATGCAAGTCCCTATTGTCCATGATGCTTAGAACCGCAGGTGTGTCATATAATATCCATTGGCGTTATGAATATTTTGAATAAATGTCATATTGTATGAATCCTTGTAATGAAATTCTTGTTGATTAACTTATTTTTGATAATTTCGTGTTTTGACTATGTTCATGAAAGTTGTTACATGTTAAAAATTGTGTTTACGATGTGGCAACGCTTGGCTATAATGTCAAGATACATGTTTGTATGATTGTGGTGTTTGGTATTTAAGTAGGTGTCAAAATGAGTTTCGAGAATGGATCAAAATGCATAAAAAGGGCTGAACTAGACTTTATGTGTTGAGGTGTGCCGCACCAAAGGGGGAATGCACCGCACCATATAGCTGGTTTTGCTACTGACCTTTGAGGTGTCGAAAACAAGTCTTAAGGTGCGCCGCAATTAACCATTGGTGCGCCACACCAGCGCTGAGGTTATTCTGATGTGCGTAGAGGTGTATACGAAATAGCTTATATTTTACTAGGAAATACTATTAAATACGATACAATTTTACACAAGTTATTTATTTATTTATAGAGTGGATATACCTAAACCTTGCTACAACACTTATAGGCAGTGTACCAAATCGTACAGTAGTGTAGTTTTTAGTAAGTACAGTTCGTTCTAAAGGGATCTAGCCAAGTTTAACGCTATATTTTTAAAACTATATTTGTATAAATATAAATATATATAAGTAGTATTATTATTATAAAAGGGGGTTTTTACCGTTTAATGACCGGTTTGTCGATTTTAAAACTTTAGTCGCAGTTAAAACCTAATGTAAAATAAAAATAACTTAATTTAAAGCGTAAAGTAAATGACAATAATTAAAGTGCGATAAATTAAAGTGCGATAAAATGACAATAAATAAAATTGCGATAATTAAAAAGTACGATAATTAAAAGTCCAATTAAATAAAATGACAGTAAATAAAAATGCGATGAAATATGAAATAAAGGAATTATGCTTATTTAAACTTCCGTAATCATGATGTTTGACGTGTTGATTTTAGTGTATTACCATGGGTTAATTGTCCTTTGTCCTGGATTATTCAATATGTCCATCTGGTTTTTGTCCATAACAGTCCATCAGTTATAAATATAAAGTACGAGTATCCTCGTCAAATTATCCTTATATCCGATGTCAAATATTCCAACTAATTGGAGATTTAAACTATAATTACACCAATTTTCCTTGTATATAATTCACCCCTATTTTAATAAGTCCATTGACTATTAATCCATTCCCGTGTCCGGTTAAATGAACGATTAATAGTACTTATAAATATCCCGCCCATCGTGTCCGATCGAGTGTATGTGGTTATTTATAGGTACGTCTAATTGTAAATATTTATATTAAATTAACGAACTATCATTCAATTAAACAAATATAAAGCCCATTAATAGCCCATAGTCTAATTTCCACAAGTATCGTTCTTTTGTTCAAACCCCAATTATGGTACAAAGCCCAATAACCCCGTCTTAATATTTTAGCCCAACATCACGATTACTTTAATTTATATAAGCATCAATTCATTTCATATTCAAATATAGAGTTGGCAGATTTACATCTTAATTTAAGGTTTAACCGACATTGGATAGATTATCCAAAATACCAGAGGAACTTGCACACCCTTCAGTCTAATGTTGTTGAAGTACCCAGAGTAATAGATTAGGAACCGTTAGAAACAGTGGGATTGGCCGGTCCAATAAGAGAATTACTTACACAAAGGTATGGTAATTCTACTTTTACTGATTGGGAACGTTTGTTTAATATACGTAGGCGTGTATATAGAGAATGGTGTGTGGAATTATTATGTAGTGTTGAAATAAATGATCGGGTAGCTACCTTAACCGATCGTAGCTTTATTAGATTTTTATTAGGAGGTGTGATGCGCCATATGTCTCTACTAGACATGGCTCAGGCTTTGTGTATATATACGCCTGAGGAACTAGCATCTACTGACTGTCAAAGGTTGATAGTTAATGGTAGGAGAGTTGATGAAAATTTTGATATGAATGAAATATGGAGTAGAATGACTAGGAATAACCGATTTCGTGGGGGGAATAACTCTTATACTGATATTGATAGAGCTGAGCTAAGAGTAATCCATAGGTTCTTAGCAAATTCGATTACACAGCGAGGTAAGAACAAAGAGAAAGTAAATGAGAATGATTTATTTTATCTCATGTGTATTCGAGACCCACAGAGCGCTGTGAGTATACCTTATTGTGTGGGTTATTATTTATTAGCTATAGTTAAGAGTATACGACCTAATGGTATAATCGAGGTGGTATCTTTGTTACTTTAATTGCTGAGTATCTCGGTGTCGATAGAAGTCGGGCGGATTAATAATTGCAGCACCAGAACCCCGTGATCCAATTGGTTTGAAATTATATCATGGTGCTAAGGTTTTAAAGAAATGACATAACGCTGCAGCACCATATGATGGCCCGCACCCACAGGTCGAAAGAGATCAGCAGCAAGGTAATGCGGGAGGGGGGAATCAGATGACAGAAATGCAACTTTTTATGGCTCATCATGAGTATTAAATGTCTAGACAACGAGCATTTCAAGATTGGCAGTATCATCAAAACCAAATCATAAGTCATCGTGCACACATAAATGCAAACTACATTGCTACTCCAATGCCCGTATTTCCTCCCTGGACTATACATACCCGACCACCGTACCCTACATATGACCCAGCTCAAGCATTCTACAGAACATACGGCTATGAATGGGATCCCTACTGGCACCATCCTTATCAACCCTAATTTTTTTTTTTTTGGTAACTTGTAATTTTATACTTTTAATATTTCTTTTGATACTATAATAGTTTTTATAATTTTCTAACTTTTATTATTAGATTTTTAAATAATTTTTGAATGTGGGGTAATATACCCAACTTCAAATATATGTATATATATGTTTGTAGTTTATCTCATGTACAAAACAGGGTAAAACATCGCATTTTCAAAGACTGGCCTTAAGTTAAGCAAAAGCAACTAATTTTGATGACAAGGTGCAAAATATATGTGAAATAACAACAAAATGGAATGAACAAATGATGTGCACCATTTATCATTCAGCAAACAAACGCCAATATGTTTGGAAACTTTGGTAAAATTTAATCATTTGTCTACGCTAATCACCCTCAATAATTTAAATTGTACAGATTTCTTGCAAATGAGGGCATTGCAAGATCTTAAGTGTGGGAAGGGATTAAATTCTTTCGAATTTTTAAAATTTTTGACTTATACACTTGGTTACCATTAAAAATACTAGTAACGCAGTAGTTGTATTAGAATCTAGTGCTCTCTGATAATAAAGAACAGCCCTAGTCTTATATACTGACTACCCAATTTTAGTAAAATTTACAAAATTTTCAATTAAATGAACTCAAAATCATGTTTATACATATTTATGAGCGATAAAACTAGGTGTTAACACCGAAATTATTGTTACCTCGGAAAGGACATAAATTGAGAAACAACCCAAAATGTTAGAATTCATTTAAAATGGAATAGAGGAAAATAAAAAGGCAAAGAAAGGAAAATAAAAGGCAAGTGTGGGAAAAATTTACCAAGTTATTTAGAACATATATCACATATTTTAGTACACATAATTGAAGATACTTTTATTTTGGATGATATTAATCAGGTTTACCCAGTTTATCGTAATATAAATGAAATTTAAAAGGAAGTAAAGTCTTCCGAGAGAAAAATACACGCGCTTCTTGATTTAGGTCAGGAAGTTGTCGTCCAGACCAGTTGTAGAGTCTACGAAAAACCTTGAAAAGTTTTCTCGAAAATCAGCTGGAAATTCTCGGACCTCAGCATCAAACAGGGTCACCAAGTGGTATGACTTACCCTAACCATGAGAGGATCTGTCTCGTACAATGGGGGGCACCGTGCAAATTAGCTTATAAGACTAATGAATCAGATCCCCAGAAAGGATAATCTCCTTAAAGATCAAAAATCAGCTTTTAAGACTGATATTACTCAATCCTTGAGATTGACCTTAAAGATTGAGAATTACAAACTCATGGAATTCGATGATATCTAAACTCGAGCTTGAACGAGAAAATATTTTGATCAAATTACAAACCGATTTGTTTTCTGAAAACCCTATTTTCAATGCGTTCATTACCATTGAACGTAAAATCCTAGGAATTCACCTGGAATTTATTAGGTCACCTGAACCAAATCGGGTGTCAACCGTAAGAACGGTGGTTGCATAGCATGGTCAAAGACAGGACCTTGTACCAGATCGAAAAACTATAGGGTGATATTTACTATTGCTTCTACCAAGGATAGTAATTGCATCCGACACAATATAGACCAGAATTATCAGCATGTCACGGGACATTGCCTTAACAGTTGCTTGTTCAATGCTTTCCTTTACAACCGGACGGTAGTTTACCAAAACGTAATATACGGAACAAGTATATTGGACGTGTTGCTTTCCTAATACAAGGTTAGCAAGTGGGTGACACAAAACCATAAGTTTTGAGCTAAAATTTTCAAATCTGAAACCCACAAAACCCACAAAAACATTTTGCAAACACCGGTGAAGGGTTATTCCGGAAAACTTATCTAGGATAAAAGCTAGATTGAATTTTCAAAAAGATCAAATATTTTCATAAAGATCCAATTTCCTTAAAGGATCTAAATTTTTATAGTTATGTGGGACTGTAAACCACAACGTTACTATCATTGTTCATACCGCTGTATAAAAATCATTGATGTACAAAGTGTGAAGAATAAAGAAGTGATTCAAGTATGTTTTTATTTCAAGACTATATTGCTTGAGGACAAGCAACGCTCAAGTGTGGGAATATTTGATAATGCTAAAAACGAACATATATTTCATAGCATTATCCCTCAAGATAGACAAGCTTTTAGTTGCAATTGTTCTATTTACAAGTGATATTTGTTTAAATAATAAAAGGTGAAGACAAAAGACAGATTCGATGAATTGAAGACGCAAATGACCAAAAAGCTAAAAAGTACAAAGTACAATCAAAATGGTTCAAATTATTGATGAGAAACGTCTAAAAATTACAAGAATACAAGCCGTGAAACATAAAGTACAAGATATTAAATTGTACGAAAAGGCGTTCGAAAATCCGGAACCGAGATATGAACCAACTTTCAGCGTGCGACGCAATGGACCAAAAATTACAAGTCAACTAGGCACAAGATTATAATATTATATATAATTAATTATATATATATATTATATATTATTTTAATCAAAGCAGCCCATGTTTAATACAATTGGTGAGCTGGGTTCCAGACCTCCGCACTCGCGGAGTTTTAAAGCATAAAAGTACAGCACTCGCGGAGATCAACAGTATAACATGGGCCTATAAAAGTCGCGCATTCTGATCGATTTTATCACACCTTTTTCTAATCTATCTCTCACTCTTAAGATATATTTATATATAATTTATAATTTTAATTTTAATTTAATATTAATAATAATAAGGGTATGTTAGTGAATGTTGTAAGTGTGTAAGTCGAAATTCTGTCCGTGTAACGCTACGCTATTATTAATCATTGTAAGTTATGTTAAACCTTTTTAAATTAATGTCTCGTAGCTAAGTTATTATTATGCTTATTTAAATTGAAGTAATCGTGATGTTGGGCTAAAATATTAAAAACGGGGTTATTGGGCTTTGTACCATAATTGGGGTTTGGACAAAAGAACGACACTTGTGGAAACTAGACTATGGGCTATTAATGGGCTTTATATTTGTTTAATTGAATGATAGTTCGTTAATTTAATATAAAGATTTACAATTGGAAGTACCTATAAATAACCATATACACTCGATCGGACCCGATGGGCTGAATATTTATAAGTACTAATAATCGTTCATTTAACCGGACACGGGAATGGATTAATAGTTAATGGACTTATTAAAACAGGGGTGAATTACATACAAGGAAAATTGGTGTAATTATAGTTTAAATCCCCAATTAGTTGGAATATTTGACTTAGGATATAAGAATAATTTGACGAGGACACTCGCACTTTATATTTATGACTGATTGACTGTTATGGACAAAAATCAGATGGACAAATTAAATAATCCAGGACAAAGGACAATTAACCCATGGTAATAAACTAAAATCAATACGTCAAACATCATGATTACGGAAGTTTAAATAAGCATAATTCCTTTATTTCATATTTCATCGCACTTTTATTTACTGTCATTTTATTTATCGCACTTTTAATTATCGTACTTTTTAATTATCGCAATTTTATTTATTGTCATTTTATTTATCGCACTTTTATTTATTAAAACTTTAATTATTGTCATTTACTTTACGCTTTAAATTAAGTTATTTTTAATATTTTACATTAGGTTTTAACTGCGACTAAAGTTTTAAAATCGACAAACCGGTCATTAAACGGTAAAACCCCCTTTTATAATAATAATAATACCACTTATATATATATATATATATATATATATATATATATATATATATATATATATATATATATATATATATATATATATTTATACAAATATAGTTTTTAAAAAATATAGCGTTAAACTTGGCTAGATCCCTGTGGAATGAACCGGACTTACTAAAAACTACACTACTGTACGATTAGGTACACTGCCTATAAGTGTTGTAGCAAGGTTTAGGTATATCCACTCTATAAATAAATAAATAACTTGTGTAAAATTGTATCGTATTTAATAGTATTTCATAGTAAAAATATAGCTATTTCATATACACCTCTACGCACATCAAGTACTTTTGACAATGCTAAAAACGTACATATATTTCATAGCATTATCCCTCAAGAAAGACAAGCTTTTAGTTGCAATTGTTCTATTTACAAGTGATATTCGTTTAAATAATAAAAGGTGAAGACAAAAGACAAATTCGGCGAATTGAAGAAGCAAATGACCAAAAAGCTAAAAAGTACAAAGTACAATCAAAGTGGTTCAAATTATTGATGAGAAACGTCTAAAAATTACAAGAATACAAGCCGTGAAACACAAAGTACAAGATATTAAATTGTACAAAAAGGCGTTCGAAAATCCAGAACCGAGACATGAACCAACTTTCAGCGTGTGACGCAATGGACCAAAAATTACAAGTCAACTATGCACAAGAATATAATATTATATATAATTAATTATATATATATATTATATATTATTTTAATCAAAGCAGCCCACATTTAATTCAATTGGTGAGCTGGATTCCAGACCTCCGCACTCACGGAGGTTTAAAGCATAAAAGTACAGCACTCGCGGAGATCTACAGTATAACGTGGGCCTATAAAAGTCGTGCATTCTGATCGATTTTAACACACCTTTTTCTAATCTATCTCTCACTCTTACGATATATATATATATATATATATATATATATATATATATATATATATATATATATATATATATATATATATATATATATATATATATATATATATATATATAATATTCAAATTAATTAATATATATCGTGACCCGTATACATGTCTCAGACTCGATCACAACTCAAAATATATATATTATTGTAGAATCAACCTCAACCCTGTATAGAGAACTCGATCATTACTGCATATAGAGTGTCTATGGTGATTCCAAATAATATATATAGATGTGTCGATATGATATGTCAAAACCTCGTATACGTGTCCCGATATTTAAAGTGCGTAAAATAAATAACAGAAATTAAATGACGATAAATAAAGTGCGTAAAGTAAATAACAGAAATTAAATGACAATAAATAAAATTGCGAGAATATAAATTGCGATAAAATAAATTGCGATAATTAAATTGCGATAAATAAAATGTAATACGGAATTAACAGTTAGCTAGGAACAGTTAGCTAGGATTTTGTTTGCGTGGTTTCTTAATAAAATTTAATATTGTTAATTAGTCTGTTTCTAATCAATTTTTATTGTCTCCATTATTTCTTTATTATGCCACTTGTTGGATTCTGTTAGGTCAAAATCCAAATATGAAATTGAATTTGAATGAAAATAGTTATTCTTTAGTGAACGGATACGTATCTCGGTGGTTGTAAATAGGATAGTGAATAACTGTTGAATCAGATTCGAAGAATATACAGTGTAACTTATTAATGTGAAATTTAAATATTCCTTGGGTATTACCTACCCGTTAAAATATTTTCACCATTAACAGTTTGTACAAAAGAATTTTTAATTACAATCTTTTTGAAAACATATATACATATATATTTTCTTCAGATGTAATCATGGATTTAATGAGTCAATATGATATTAAACTCATTTGAGTTATCGTTAGAACAAGAATATATATATCTCTAACATTAGAGATTACCTAATCGCTATGTCGAACGAAGATAAATGATGTAGAACGTCATGTAGAACGATGATTATACTCGAGGTACAGAATGAGATGTCGAAGCATGGATTGTTAATGGTACTGATACTGTTATTGATGGTACTATTGGTGTCGGTGATGTTGCTGAAGCTGGTACATTTTGCACCATATTTTCCAAGGTACAACTCGGGCGCGAAGCTCATTGACTTCTTCTATTACGCCGAAATGATTGTCGGTTCGGACGAGTGGATGAATGAGGTTTAGAATTTTAGATAGAATATAATCATGGCGAGATATTCAGGAAATGAGGGTGAAAATGGTGTTCCGGACTAGTTCACTGGTAAGTGCTTTGAGTTCTTCGTCAAGAGGCAAATTCGGTTGGTGAAAAGAATCGCCTTCTTCGCGTCTCCATTGATTAAGTCAACTACGAACCCATCAGATGAATTGGGGGTGGCTGATTGATGGATTCATTCTGGTGACACCGCTTTTGGAGCTTAGGTGAATATCCATATCGGAATAGCTGTCGGAATAACTATCGGAATAGCTTTCAAAATTTGAGGGACTCGAACTGGTTGAGGGATTCATCCCGTACGATCAGATGAAGGATTTTTATTTTTTTTAAGAAATAGATTATAGGATATAGATTAGTACCCTGCAATACATAATTTACATATGCATATAATACTAAAATCCCATAAGTTACGGAGGAATCTACGGAAGTTGTCAGGCAAAGTCTATAGTAACAGATATGCTAAGATATGAATTAGCAGATACGCTAAGATACGAATTTTGTCTATACACTATTCATGCAATCATTGTAGTAAGATGTGTCTAGACTAAGAATGATAAGCAGTTAATTTTCTAAGGATGATAAGCAGATGATTTCCGACTAGAAATGATAAGCAAAACTTTTGACATGCAGACACGGTCGAAGTCCAGACTCACTAACGCATCTAAACAACTATCAGTTAGACATACTAATGCAAGACCTGGTTCACTAAGACCACCGCTCTGATACCAACTGAAAGTGTAGTGACCCGAACTTTTCCATGTTTATATATATTAATTGAGATTGATATTTACATGATTAAATGTTTCCAACATGTTAAGCAATCAAACTTGTTAAGGATTGATTAATTGAAATATGTTTCATATAGACAATTGACCACCCAAGTTGACCGGCGATTCACGAACGTTAAAACTTGTAAAAACGACATGACGATATATATATGGATATACATATGGTTAACATGAGATTATGATAAGTAAGTATCTCCATAAGTATATTAACAATGAGTTATATACATATAAACAAGACTACTAACTTAAGGATTTCAAAACGAGACATATATGTAACGATTATCGTTGTAACGACATTTAAATGTATATATATCATATTAACATATATTAATATATCATAATATCATGATAATATAATAATTTAACATCTCATTAGATATAATAAACAATGGGTTAACAACATTAATTGAGATCGTTAACTTAAAGGTTTCAAAACAACACTTACATGTAACGACTAACGATGACTTAACGACTCAGTTAAAATGTATATACATGTAGTGTATTTAGATGTATTAAAATACTTTTGGAAGACTTCAAGACATATATCAAAACACTCATACTTAACGAAAATGGTTACAGTTACTTTCCCATTCTTTTCTTTCATCAAGAATTCTAGTCGTATTCTTACCCGTATTATACACAGCTTCAAAACATACTTACTATGGGTATATACCAATAGGAACTAGCATGGGATTCCATTCTTGATTATGTCATGTATGACTAATCAATTTTAACTTCTACCATGAGCTAGTCAACTAACTAGAATTCCTTTTAACCCCACTCACCACTCACCAATTACCACTCATCATTCACTCCATTTCACTTCCAATTCTCTTTCTAATTCTCTCTCAACATATACACACTATTATGAACGTATTTTTCCAGTATTTAATCATCATCTTCATCAAAAATCACTTCAAGAATCAAGCTATAATCATCATAGAAAGAACACTTCAAGAACACTTCAAAAATCCCTTCAAGTTTACTAATTTACTTCCAAGCTTTCTAATCCATTCCAAGTAATCATCTAAGATCAAGAAACCTTTGTTATATACAGTAGGTTATCTTTCTTATTCAAGGTAATATTCATATTCAAACTTTGATTCAATTTCTATAACTATAAACTATCTTAATTCGAGTAAAAATCTTACTTGAACTTGTTTTTGTGTCATGATCCTACTTCAAGAACTTTCAAGCCATCCAAGATCCTTTGAAGCTAGATCATTTCTTGTCACTTTTAGTAGGTTTACCTACTAAACTTGAGGTAGTAATGATGTTCATAACATCATTTGATTCATATATATAAAACTATCTTATTCGAAGGTTTAAACTCGTAATCACTAGAACATAGTTTAGTTAATTCTAAACTTGTTCGCAAACAAAGGTTAATCCTTCTAACTTGACTTTTAAAATTAACTAAACACATGTTCTATATCTATATGATATCCTAACTTAATGATTTAAAACCTGGAAACACGAAAAATACCGTAAAACCGAATTTACGCCGTCGTAGTAACACCGCGGGCTGTTTTGGGTTAGTTAATTAAAAACTATGATAAACTTTGATTTAAAAGTTTTTATTTTGAGAAAATGATTTTTATTATGAACATGAAACTATATCCAAAAATTATGGTTAAACTCAAAGTGAAAGTATGTTTTCTAAAATGGTCATCTAGACGTCGTTCTTTCGACTGAAATGACTACCTTTACAAAAACGACTTGTAACTTATTATTCCGACTATAAACCAATACTTTTTCTGTTTAGATTCATAAAATAGAGTTCAATATGAAACCATAGCAATTTTATTCACTCAAAATGGATTTAAAATGAAGAAGTTATGGGTAAAACAAGATTGGATAATTTTTCTCATTTTAGCTACGTGAAAATTGGTAACAAATCTATTCCAACCATAACTTAATCAACTTGTATTGTATATTATGTAATCTTGAGATACCATAGACACATGTACAATGTTTCGACCTATCATGTCGATACATCTATATATATTTCGAAACAACCATAGACACTCTATATGTGAATGTTGGAGTTAGCTATACAGGGTTGAGGTTGATTCCAAAATATATATAGTTTGAGTTGTGATCAATACTGAGATACGTATACACTGGGTCGTGGATTGATTCAAGATAATATTTATCGATTTATTTCTGTACATCTAACTGTGGACAACTAGTTGTAGGTTACTAACGAGGACAGCTGACTTAATAAACTTAAAACATCAAAATATATTAAAAGTGTTGTAAATATATTTTGAACATACTTTAATATATATGTATATATTGTTATAGGTTAGTGAATCAACCAGTGGCCAAGTCTTACTTCCCGACGAAGTAAAAATCTGTGAAAGTGAGTTATAGTCCCACTTTTAAAATCTAATATTTTTAGGATGAGAATACATGCAGGTTTTATAAATGATTTACAAAATAGACACAAGTACGTGAAACTACATTCTATGGTTGAATTATAAATCGAATATGCCCCTTTTTATTAAGTCTGGTAATCTAAGAATTAGGGAACAGACACCCTAATTAACGCGAATCCTAAAGATAGATCTATTGGGCCTAACAAACCCCATCCAAAGTACCGGATGCTTTAGTACTTCGAAATTTATATCATATCCGAAGGGTGTCCCGAAATGATGGGGATATTCTTATATATGCATCTTGTTAATGTCGGTTACCAGGTGTTCACCATATGAATGATTTTTATCTCTATGTATGGGATGTGTATTGAAATATGAAATCTTGTGGTCTATTATTATGATTTGATATATATAGGTTAAACCTATAACTCACCAACATTTTTGTTGACGTTTTAAGCATGTTTATTCTCAGGTGATTATTAAGAGCTTCCGCTGTTGCATACTTAAATAAGGACGAGATTTGGAGTCCATGCTTGTATGATATTGTGTAAAAACTGCATTCAAGAAACTTATTTTGTTGTAACATATTTGTATTGTAAACCATTATGTAATGGTCGTGTGTAAACAGGATATTTTAGATTATCATTATTTGATAATCTACGTAAAGTTTTTTTAAAACCTTTATCTATGAAATAAAGGTTATGGTTTGTTTTAAAAATGAATGCAGTCTTTGAAAAACGTCTCATATAGAGGTCAAAACCTCGCAACGAAATCAATTAATATGGAACGTTTTTAATCAATAAGAACGGGACATTTCAGTTGGTATCCGAGCGTTGGTCTTAGAGAACCAGAATTTTGCATTAGTGTGTCTTATCGAGTTTGTTAGGATGCATTAGTGAGTCTAGACTTCGACCGTGTTTACTTGAAAAATGATTGCTTAACAAATTTTGTTGGAAACTATATATTTTTAACATGTGAATATTATGTGATATATTAATCTCTTAACGCGTTTGATATTATGTGATAGATGTCTACCTCTAGAACAAGTCCCATTGACTCACCTAATAATAATGAAGAGTCAAATGTAAATTGGAATGATTCGTGGACTGATTCACAAGTTCCCGAAGAGGAACCGGAAGAAGAGTCGGAACCGGAAGAAGAGTCGGAACCGGAAGAAGAATCGGAACCGGATGAAGAAATAGAACCGGTGGGGGAAATAATAAAACGGTTAAGTAAAAGAAAATCCTCAACCAACCGACCAAGGTTAATTATGGTCAATGGTGTTTCCGCCAAGGAAGCAAAATATTGGGAGGATTACCAATTCTCCGATGAATCGGATTCCGACGAGAATTCCGATGATGTTATAGAAATTACCCCAACTAAATTTAAAAAGGAAAAAGAAAATAATAAGGGAAAGGGCATAAAAATAGAGAAATCTAATTCCAACCCCGATGAACTTTATATGTATCGTCAACCCCCGAAGTCCTTAAGTTGTAACAATGACTCGGGAACCTCTAAACCACCAGGTTTTTCTAAACCAATGTGGAAAATAACGGCTCGTATTAGGGGAACATCATATATCCCTAGAAACTTGGCAAAACGAACCAAAATTGAAGAAGAAGAAACAAGCGAGTCGGAATAAGATAGTTGTATTCGTGTGGTGTAATATATGTAATATAGTGTGCTTATGCTTTATGATATATGTAAAAATTGCTTGTATTAATAAGTATATTTTTTTTATGAATCTAACTCTTGTCTATTTTACAGCATAAAAACACAAAATGGATAGACAACCCAATATTTTAAGAGACCTACCCGGAGACATGATTAATGAAATCTTGTCTAGAGTCGGTCAGAATTCTTCGGCACAACTATTTAAGGCGAGATCAGTTTGTAAGACATTCGAAGAACGTTCCAAGAATGCCTTGGTTTATAAAAGGCTTTCGTTCGAAAGATGGGGGATATCACATTGGGAAATCCATAAGTTACGATGTGTTTACTTTGACGCATATATTGCGGGGAACCCAAATGCTATTTTACGCAATGGGTTAAGAAATTATTTTGACTCAATATATCCGAATATTGGACTTCGTGATTTAGAAAAAGCGGCTAACATGCAACATAAAGAAGCATGTTATGCTTACGGATTAGTAATGTTCACTTCTCACCAAAGTGAGAACAAGAACATCGGGCTACAACTATTAAACAAAACGTTTCCACAAGTGACGGAGTCGGTAATTGGGGTAAGAAATGAGGTTTTTAGATTGTTACGGGACTATTGGACATTACGTAACCGTCGTCTCTTTGACGACGTTACAACACGCTGTCTTATCAACGGCCATAACGGTTATGTTCCACAAGACCAAGGATGGGAAGTAGTCCTAGTAAAACCAGAATGCATGACTTGTTTCTGGACGTATGAATTACGTGTCTTTATTGCCTTTGCTGAACGACTTGTGTACTAGCTAGAATTATCTTCACAACTATCTTGTATCAAAGTTATTGTGTGCTATATTTCATGCTTTATGTAAAATAAGCGGTATTGTAAGTTTGTAAAATATTGTATAAAAGTTTGAACGCGAAATATTATTATAATCAGTTTTTCATATAGAATTGTAGTAGTTGAATTGTATATTAGCTACTAAGTATGAACTTGACGGGTAGGTACTGAAATGTCCCGTTCTTATTGATTAAAAACGTTCCATATTAATTGATTTCGTTGCGAGGTTTTGACCTCTATATGAGACGTTTTTCAAAGACTGCATTCATTTTAAAACAAACCATAACCTTTATTTCATCAATAAAGGTTTAAAAAGCTTTACGTAGATTATCAAATAATGATAATCTAAAATATCCTGTTTACACACGACCATTACATAATGGTTTACAATACAAATATGTTACAACAAAATAAGTTTCTTGAATGCAGTTTTTACACAATATCATACAAGCATGGACTCCAAATCTCGTCCTTATTTAAGTATGCGACAGCGGAAGCTCTTAATAATCACCTGAGAATAAACATGCTTAAAACGTCAAAAAAAATGTTGGTGAGTTATAGGTTTAACCTATATATATCAAATCATAATAATAGACCACAAGATTTCATATTTCAATACACATCCCATACATAGAGATAAAAATCATTCATATGGTGAACACCTGGTAACCGACATTAACAAGATGCATATATAAGAATATCCCCATCATTCCGGGACACCCTTCGGATATGATATAAATTTCGAAGTACTAAAGCATCCGGTACTTTGGATGGGGCTTGTTGGGCCCGATAGATCTATCTTTAGGATTCGCGTCAATTAGGGTGTCTGTTCCCTAATTCTTAGATTACCAGACTTAATAAAAAGGGGCATATTCGATTTCGATAATTCAACCATAGAATGTAGTTTCACGTACTTGTGTCTATTTTGTAAATCATTTATAAAACCTGCATGTATTCTCATCCCAAAAATATTAGATTTTAAAAGTGGGACTATAACTCACTTTCACAGATTTTTACTTCGTCGGGAAGTAAGACTTGGCCACTGGTTGATTCACGAACCTATAACAATATATACATATATATCAAAGTATGTTCAAAATATATTTACAACACTTTTAATATATTTTGATGTTTTAAATTTATTAAGTCAGCTGTCCTCGTTAGTAACCTACAACTAGTTGTCCACAGTTAGATGTACAGAAATAAATCGATAAATATTATCTTGAATCAATCCACGACCCAGTGTATACGTATCTCAGTATTGATCACAACTCAAACTATATATATTTTGGAATCAACCTCAACCCTGTATAGCTAACTCCAACATTCACATATAGAGTGTCTATGGTTGTTCCGAAATATATATAGATGTGTCGACATGATAGGTCGAAACATTGTATACGTGTCTATGGTATCTCAAGATTACATAATATACAATACAAGTTGATTAAGTTATAGTTGGAATAGATTTGTTACCAATTTTCACGTAGCTAAAATGAGAAAAATTATCCAATCTTGTTTTACCCATAACTTCTTCATTTTAAATCCGTTTTGAGTGAATCAAATTGATATGGTTTCATATTGAACTCTATTTTATGAATATAATCAGAAAAAGTATAGGTTTATAGTCGGAAAAATAAGTTACAAGTCGTTTTTGTAAAGGTAGTCATTTCAGTCGAAAGCACGACGTCTAGATGACCATTTTAGAAAACATACTTCCACTTTGAGTTTAACCATAATTTTTGGATATAGTTTCATGTTCATAATAAAAATCATTTTCTCAGAATAACAACTTTTAAATCAAAGTTTATCATAGTTTTTAATTAACTAACCCAAAACAGCCCGCGGTGTTACTACGACGGCGTAAATCCGGTTTTACGGTGTTTTTCGTGTTTCCAGGTTTTAAATCATTAAGTTAGAATATCATATAGATATAGAACATGTGTTTAGTTGATTTTAAAAGTCAAGTTAGAAGGATTAACTTTTGTTTGCGAACAAGTTTAGAATTAACTAAACTATGTTCTAGTGATTACAAGTTTAAATCTTCGAATAAGATAGCTTTATATGTATGAATCGAATGATGTTATGAACATCATTAATGATACCGCAGCCCGCATGCGCATGTAACATACACACGGGCATGCGCTATGGTGCGTATGCGGGGTGCTCACATGCATCATACGGCATGCGGATCCGTATCTGGTCCCTTTACGGCAGTTGCTTAGCTAACAAGCAAATATCTTTTCCATAATTATATCCGTGATTCGGGGGAGATGGTTATGGAAACGATTATCACTATCCTATGACGGTTTTAGAATTAGGGTTTGCCTATAAATACGAACCCTAATCGTCGTTAGCAACATACCACGTTACGTAGCCATCTTCTACCACACATCCTACGTAACTTACATCCTCTATCATCTTCTAAAGGTTAACAGGTTAGTCCTTTATTAACTGGTACCTACGACCTTGCTTGGGGCCTTCTGATCGACGGACGTCATCGAAGGTGGACTTAATCACTTGGCCACCCCGCCGACATCATCATGTCGGCCAGGGTTATTCACGGTAGCCGGACCGAAGAGCCACGTTCTAAGATCCTTAAACCCCTCCTTTACGTTGAGCAAGCATGTTAAGACCCCTCGGTTAAAATATGCATGATCAAGTGGTGCTTTCATTGAGAGTCGAATTAATTCAAAACTGTTTAATTGTTCTTTCTTTTTAGGTTTTGAATTATGATTCGCTATTTACAGAATTTTTTGAATTTTTTCTTTTTAACAGTATCATGACTTCCGAGGAATCATCGGAGCATACTCAAACAGCAATTCAACACGCGCCGTATGGTAGTCAGCAAACGCCAGTTTTGACTACGGAGGCGGCTGCTCAAGCAGGGTACACAATGTACCCCCCACCTGTATCCGGCGAACCCTTTCAGCGGTTTAAGCCGATATATCCGGATGGGGTTACACCGCCAAGAGCAAACTCACCAGTCACAACCACGCGGTTGGATTTTTCATCGGTGGGTCCAAGGGTTATCCCGATAAACGCTGGTGGCGAAACCATGGGACCACATGTAGTTTGTGTTGGGATTTAACAAGTTTCATAATACTTATAATCATTCAAGAAATAAGATTTGCGGAAGCGTGTAGATTACCATTTTGAAACTTGTAAATCTTTAACCAATTAAAGTTAAATCCCAATAAGGATCAAGTTGTGAAACATACTTACAAACTAAGAGTGGGTTTAGAGTTTATACCTCCTCAAGCTAGTTGAGGGTTAGTTCAAAAGAAGATGATGAAGATGATGAAGAATGGAGCTTCAAAGTGATGAAACCTCAAGGAGAAATACCCCAAGCTTTTGCACCAACACCTAGCCTTTGGTTAGGATTTAATAACACTTGAATTGAGCTTGCAATAACCAAATGAAGAACCCTTTCTTCCTCCTAAAAGGCCACCAAATTCAGCTGGGTTTTAGGAGAGTTTTGTGCAGAATTTTGATGTACAATTGCATGTCTCTCTTGCTACTAGTCAAAGGACATGTATATGTGGAATTGTGATATGGAAAGCAACAAGAATAAGCATGGGATAGACTTTCTTGGGGCTCCAAAATCTGCCCACCATCCATTATTTTATAACAAGAATGATTTTATAAAACTTGTTACAAGTTTTATAAAACTTGTATAAAATAAAATGTATTTGTTACTTGCAATAATTTTATAAACCATTTTATAAAATATAACATAACATAATTATTTAAACCTATAAATAATTAAATCCACATCATATATAAATTATCCAAATAATTTATCTCAAGTGATTATGATTTAGAAAACCGATTTTCTAAAGTTCAAGTGTCGCGTATTTATTTAACAATCCAACCGTTAAAATAAATACATATAAAGTGTTGGTAAGCTTGTTATTGGGTATGACCCGACTTGGATCATAACATAGTGGCCACGTTAATTTAATATGTCTCTCGGGCATACGAAATACCTTCAATCTCCCACTTGCACGAGAAACATAAGAAATTAATACAAGTGATGGATACCACCTAACGACCGTCCATCACCCCCAATATGTTATGACTTTTGCCATTCAATAACATCATCCCTTTCGAGTTCCCATCTCGAATATGAATAGGTGAATCTTTCATCACATCCTTTCGTCCTAGATGTCATGTTAAATCCAAGAGACATAGAGTGATCACTCTCTTCTAGATTTAACTTTATCAGGCCTTAGACATCTGACTCTCAACGAATAAGAGGGACAAATTCCATCTTGACTACATATGTCCTAAATATATACCTTGCATTATACCTGAGCTCCTCCTTATGAACTACCATATTTCAGAATAGCGAAGGAAAGAATCAAGGCACAATACTTGGCAAATATCTGAACCCAATATGTATCTCAGGTCAGAGGATACAATAATATTCGCCTTTACTCAAGATTACATGTGATCAACCACAAAGGCTCCATTTAGTGAATCTTGAGAGCGGGTCTTCCAATATTTGTATCCCACAAATATCTATGAACCTTGGTAGCAACCTTGCCCCACATTCAGTCCGTGAATGTATACCAATCCAAGTTCATAATAGTCTAACCCTCACATTTGCTCCCACAAATGTGATCGACTACGGAATTTAGAATAATTACTTATTCATGGATAAAATATGCAAAATAGGAACATACCTCAAAATAAATTAATACCATAATTATATTAATGAGTTTGAACAATTTCGTTCCGTTACAATACTTAAAACAGATCATGACCAATCACTAGAATATCGAAGCCCTAATGCACAAACATGTCCAGTATGTTTTGCTCCATGTAAGAGCTTCGTGAGAGGATCCGCTATATTAAGATCTGTGTGAACTTTGCGAATACATATCTTTCCCTTTTCAACTTCATCCCTTATGTAGTTGAATCTCCGCTCAATGTGACGGGTCTTTTGGTGAGCACGAGGTTCTTTGATTTGAGCAATCGCACCCTCGTTGTCACAAAAGATCTCAAGAGGGTCCTGAATGGAAGGGACTACTCCTAAGTCGTCGATGAATTTCTTCATCCATGCAGCTTCCTGAGCTGCCAATGATGCGGCGATGTACTCCGACTCTGTAGTGGATAAAGCAACAACATCCTATTTTGAACTCTTCCAAGAGACCGCACCTCCATTTAATGTGAAGACATAACCGGATTGTGATCGAGAATCATCTAGATCAGTTTGGAAACTCGCATCCACGTAACCTTTTACAGCAAGTTCCTCCTCACCAGACCCATATATCAGAAACATATCCTTAGTCCTCCTAAGGTATTTCAATATACTTTTGACAGCAATCCAATGACTGTTTCCTGGGTTATTCTGGTATCTACTTGTCAGGCTAAGAGCGCATGACACATCCGGTCTAGTGCATATCATTGCATACATGATTGACCCAATGGCAGACGCATATGGGACCTTCTTCATTTTCTCTTGTTCATCTTTTGTGGTGGGGCACTGAGATGAACTAAGGAGTGTTCCTCTTTGAATAGGTACCAAACCTTTCTTAGAGTTCTCCATCTTGAACCTTTTTAAGATCTTTTCAATGTATGCACTTTGATTCAAACCTATCAGTTTCTTGGATCTATCCCTGTAGATCCCAATCCCAAAACGTATTGTGCTTCTCCAAGATCCTTAATGGAGAAGCATTTACTTAGCCAAGTTTTAACTCTTTGCATTGCCGGAATATCATTTCCAAATAACAATATATCATCCACATATAGTACAAGGAACATGATAGTGCTCCCACTAGCTTTCTTATATACACAAGCTTCATCACCATTTTTAATGAAGCCAAATTTCTCGGCTTCCTCATTAAAACGATGATTCCACATTCTAGATGCTTGTTTCAATCCGTAGATTGACTTCTTTAACTTGCATACCTTTTTAGGATATTTCGGATCAACAAAACCTTCAGGCTGAACCATATAGACATCTTCCACAAGATATCCATTTAGGAAAGCGGTCTTGACATCCATTTGCCATATTTCATAATCATAATGAGCAGCAATGGCAAGTAATATCCTAATAGACTTTAGCATTGCCACAGGTGAAAAAGTTTCATCATAGTCAACCCCTTGAGTTTGAGTGAAACCTTTTGCTACAAGTCTAGCTTTATATGTATTCAAGTTTCCATGTATATAGGTTTTCATTTTGAAAAGCCATTTACAATCAACTAGCCTTGAGCCAGCAGGTTGTGTAACAAGTTCCCAAACTTGGTTGTCATACATGGATTGCATCTCAGCGTTCATGGCTTCCTGCCATTTATCTTTATCAATCCTTGATAAAGCATCTTGGTAGTTTATTGGTTCATCCAAATCAACCACATTGCAACCATCCATGAGAAACCCATATCTCTCAGGAGGATTACTAATCCTACCAGATCTACGAACGTCTTGTGTATTTTGATCATACATTTGATCACTCTCAACATTTTCATGTTGAGTGCTAGTGTCAACCAATTGTGTATCATCTACTTGATCTTGAACCTCTTCAAGATCTATCTTCCTTTCACTACTTCCTTCCATTAGGAACTTAGTTTCAAGGAATTCCGCCTTCCGAGCAACAAATACATTCTGCTCGGATGGATCATAGAAAGAATATCCCATATTATCCTTGGGATATCCTATGAAGATACACTTCGTGGATCGAGCATTCAACTTATTAGGGACGTAACGCTTAGGATAAGCTTCACATCCCCATACCTTTAAGTATGATAGAGATGGAGGTTTTCCAAACCACATCTCATGAGGTGTCCGTTCCACTTTCTTGGTTGGGGCCATATTTAAAATACGAGCCGCAGAGCATAGACAATAACCCCAAAATGATAGAGGTAACGAGCTTCTAGCCATCATAGATCGAACCATATCCATTAGGGTTCGGTTCCTCCTTTCGGAAACTCCATTCAGTTGGGGTGTTCCAGGAGGAGTGAGTTGCGAGATAATCCCACAACTTCTAAGATGATCTTGGAAAGCATCACTTAGGTATTCACCTCCTCTATCGGTACGAAGTACCTTGATTGTCTTATTGAGTTGATTTTGTACTTCGCTTTGATACTCTTTGAATGCTTCAAAAGTTTCGTCCTTATGTCTTAACAAGTAGACATATCCGAAACGACTGAAGTCATCAATGAAAGTAACGAAGTATCTTTCACCATTCCTAGTTATGGGCTTAAAGGGTCCACATACATCCGAATGTATTAATCCCAATAAGTCCTTAGCCCTTTCATAGGTCCCTTTGAAAGGTGCTTTAGTCATTTTGCCTTGTAAACAAGATTCACATACATCAAACGAGTCTAGTTCATTTGATTTCAAAAGGCCATTCTTTTGAAGTGTATGCATTCGATTCTTGTTTATGTGACCAAGGCGACAATGCCATAAGTAGGAATCACTCAAATCCCTTTTGAGTTTCTTGGTGCTAGTATGGTATATTGAGCTACTAGATGATGTGTCATCATGAACCAATTCATAAATTCCATTTGAAGGCGAAGCCTTAAAATAGAATACATTATCTAAATAAACGTGAATATCATCATTAACAAAATTAAGATAAAAACCACATTGTTTTAAACGGGAAACTGAAATAATGTTTCGACATAAATCCGGTGCATACAAAACATTGTTCAAAATAAGTTCCAAACCACTTGGAAGCTTTAATACAAAGTCTCCTTGAGCCTTCACTTGCACTTTGGCTCCATTACCCATAAAGAGACTTGATGTTCCCGTTTGCTTGCTACTTCTTTTGAACCCCTGCAAAGAATTGCAAATGTGAGTTCCACATCCAGTGTCTAATACCCATGTATTAGAAGAAGTAATACTAAGCTCTATATATACCATATATATATTACCTGAGGTTTGCCCCGCATCCCTCTTTTCCTTCAACTCCTTAAGGTAGACCGGGCAGTTTCGTTTCCAGTGACCCATTTCACCGCAACCGAAGCACGGGTCTTCCTTGGGGTTTGCTTGTCCGGCAACCTTTTGCTTCTTGTTCTTGTTTTTGGTTGGGGTAACCATCCTCCCCTTTTCCTTGCCTTGATGGGCGGGTCCTTTCCTCTTAGCCGCCTTTGGCTTAGAGGTGTTATTACCTTTGGACCCACCATCATTGATCATTAGCACGGGTGAAGCCCTCTTACCCATGCTAGTTTCTGCCGTCCTAAGCATGCCATGAAGTTCGCCAATGGTCTTATCCATCCCATTCATATTGTAATTAATTACAAATTGGTCAAACCTCTTTGACAAGGAGTTTAGGATAAGATCCGTGGCTAGCTCATTAGATATGTTGATATTAAGACGGTTTGCGCGATCAATGAGGCTTTTCATCTTAAGGACATAAGATGAAACGGATTGGGAGTCATCCATACGACATGCATGAAGCGCTCGGACCGTTTCAAAGCGCTCGACACGAGCTTGTTGAAGGAACATCTCCTTCAATTGCGTGATCATGTCGTATGCAGTATGATGCTCGAAATCCTTTTGGAGTTCGGGTATCATAGTCCCAAGCATTAGGCAAGCGACTTGCACCGAATCGGCGCAATACTTATCCCAATAAGCCATGCCTTCCGTATCATCCTCGTCGGGTTGATCGGGAATGGGGTCTTCCAACACATACGCCTTATCCTCAAGTTTGAGGACAATCCTAAGATTGCGGAACCAATCCATAAAGTTCGAATGGTTGAGTTTGTCTTTCTCGAGGAGAGACCTTAACGATAGGTTGTTCAAGTTAATAGGTGCGTTTTGCATGTTGTTGTTATTGGCGGCCATCTACAAAATTTAACAAAGTTCATTTAAGTATCGATTTTAAATTTAACAATCAATACCCTTTAAATCCAATTGATATATATTAAATTTTTAGAATCCAACGGTAAACCAAATTTCGGTTAGGTGACCTTTATCCCGTCATTTGATTTAGCTAGGTAGTCATTATATGACAATTGCAATCCTTTTGCAACTTCTAAGTTATGGGATCATGCAATCCTTTTGCATGACATATTATCCCATCAACGCCTATTTGTTCATCATGCTTCGGTGACCCTAAGTTCATGATTTCCAAATCAAGTCGTCCTACTTGTTTAGACATGTAAACTTAACATACAAGTGGTTAGGTGACCTTTATCCCACAAGTGTGCGAAATTTACCTTAATCATATTAGTTTGCTCATAACGGTTAGGTGACCTTTATCCCATTATAGGTTCCTTAATACGTCTAAGTGTCATTCAATAGGATGGCGTTTAAACTTGTTAACCTAGTGTGTTAAAGGGATTTTAAGTTTTCATTATTTCTAGTTTGAGAAAACTTTTATGCCATACACCAACATGCATTTAGTGTATGGTTCTTATGAAAATCCATTTTCATGTCTATAAACCATTTTATATATATGATCCTAATCATGTTCTTAATAACCGTTTATTAATGTCCTTTTAGCCATTTTTAATTTAACCAATTAAATTGTCGTTTTGCATGTCGTTAATTAATGTATAATTTAACCAATTAAATTGCCATTTTGCTTGTTGTTAACTTGTGTGATTAACTTGTAGCATACAAACATACAATCCACAATCATACAATAAACAACCATGCATGCAAAACAAATATGTTCACAATCAAGCCATTTTGGTAGACATTTGTTTAGCCGAAAACAAATGCCACCGGATAAGGGGTAATTACACAAAGTAGGAGATTTCAAATCTCCCACTTAACCTTGCATCCAAATGCTTCTTCATGTGTTCTTCAAGTCTTCATCATTCTTCATCATTTTACAAAATATATCCTAATACATTTTGTCTAAAAAATGAAATTACAACCTAATCTATTTTACATACCAAATATAAAATAAATTACATAACCAAATGAATTATTACATGCCAAATGAATAAATATTATTACAAACCAATTGAATAAATATCAATCAACCATGCATGCAACCAAACACAAGGTCAAGGCTTAGATTGTGAACATTAACTACACAAGTGATAGGCAATACAGAATCACAAGTGATTGGAAACACAGAATCACAAGTGATCTGCAACACAGAATCACAAGTGATTGGCAATACAGAATCACAAGTGATCGGCAACACAGAATCACAAGTGATTGGCAGTACAGAATCACAAGTGATTTGCAGTACAGAATCACAAGTGATTGGCAGTACAGAATGCAGAATCACAAGTGATTTTGGCCAAAAAGACAAACCACCCAAAACCGAAAATTTTACATTCTACTTCATGCATGTTCATAGAATGCAAAATTATAGTGGGTTTAATAACCATCTCGAAGTATATTTCAACAACTTCGGCTCTGATACCATTGTTGGGATTTAACAAGTTTCATAATACTTATAATCATTCAAGAAATAAGATTTGCGGAAGCGTGTAGATTACCATTTTGAAACTTGTAAATCTTTAACCAATTAAAGTTAAATCCCAATAAGGATCAAGTTGTGAAACATACTTACAAACTAAGAGTGGGTTTAGAGTTTATACCTCCTCAAGCTAGTTGAGGGTTAGTTCAAAAGAAGATGATGAAGATGATGAAGAATGGAGCTTCAAAGTGATGAAACCTCAAGGAGAAATACCCCAAGCTTTTGCACCAACACCTAGCCTTTGGTTAGGATTTAATAACACTTGAATTGAGCTTGCAATAACCAAATGAAGAACCCTTTCTTCCTCCCAAAAGGCCACCAAATTCAGCTGGGTTTTAGGAGAGTTTTGTGCAGAATTTTGATGTACAATTGCATGTCTCTCTTGCTACTAGTCAAAGGACATGTATATGTGGAATTGTGTTATGGAAAGCAACAAGAATAAGCATGGGATAGACTTTCTTGGGGCTCCAAAATCTGCCCACCATCCATTATTTTATTACAAGAATGATTTTATAAAACTTGTTACAAGTTTTATAAAACTTGTATAAAATAAAATGTATTTGTTACTTGCAATAATTTTATAAACCATTTTATAAAATATAACATAACATAATTATTTAAACCTATAAATAATTAAATCCACATCATATATAAATTATCCAAATAATTTATCTCAAGTGATTATGATTTAGAAAACCGATTTTCTAAAGTTCAAGTGTCGCGTATTTATTTAACAATCCAACCGTTAAAATAAATACATATAAAGTGTTGGTAAGCTTGTTATTGGGTATGACCCGACTTGGATCATAACATAGTGGCCACGTTAATTTAATATGTCTCTCGGGCATACGAAATACCTTCAGTTTGCTGCGGCCAGGTACCTATTTACAGTACCACTGTTTCGATACCTCTGCAGACGCAGACTATGCAGCAAAACTCGTCGTTTACACCCCTGCAACCTTGGCAACCACCGCGCCCAGTTTCTCAATTCTTAACCCCTGCGGATGCGCAGACGTTACTTAACAGCTGGGGATTTGGTGTCATTCCAGACGCAAACTCTCATTGGGCGCCAATAACAGCGCAACAACAAAGCACAGCGCAAACAGTTGGGCTCTTGAGTGTGTATCCTCAGTTTTCGCAGGCATCTGCGCCACAGGTCTCGCTCCCCTTACAACCTGTGTATTCGGCATCTTCAAGTAATCCCTCTTTTCCAACACCGCAGCCGTGGTTATATCCGCAGATGCAGGGTCAACCTTGGCAAAATATTCAGGGGCAGGCTAATCTTGCAGGGCAATTTATGCAGGCCGCACCCCCTGACATGGTTCACTTATTTTCGCAGCCTGACTTCGTTCAGGACATGATGCGGCGTTTCTTTGCGGGTTTAAAAGGGGATCCTGTTAAACCACCTTTCGAGCTGCCGACTACTTTTGACAAATTTCCTCCACACATAACTGCATATCCGTTTCCAGCAGCACCAAAGATACCTGGTACGCTAGGTACTTACAATGGTTTGTCCGATCCGGATGACTTTTTACAGCGCTTTGAGGGTGCAATGCGCACTCAAGGTTGGGTGGATCCGGTTGCGTGCCAAATATTTCCAATGACTTTGCAGGGCATTGCTCGCGAATGGTTCAATAAACTCCCGGCAGGCAGTATTGCCGGATTCATGGATCTGCGAACAAAGTTTTTATTGCAGTATCAGAATCAAAGACCACGCAAGCGCACTCACATTGAATGCCATGATATTACGCATAAATCCAAGGAATCTTTGGGAGAGTATCTCACAAGGTATACTAATGAATGTTTGCGCATTCCAGATCTCAAGCCAGAACAACAGATATCAGGACTCATACATGGCATCAATTCAGAACGGCACCCAACGCTAGTCAAGCGTTTGCGTCATACGGTGCCAACAACTTACGCTGAGGCGCTTAAAGAATGTCACGATTATATGCGGAGTGGCGAAGATAACGATGTTCCCACAAGCAGCTCGCGAAATGAAAAAAAGGATGATGATGACCGCTCACGAGATCAAAACCGCGGAAATAATTCTCGCGGGCGTTACCATAGTGGCGGTCCTATCAGAAGTGAAAAGGGGAGATCTAATGGCAATTATCGAAGCAATAATCAGCGCGGCATCAACAATCAGAACTATGCGCTTCTTAAAAGCTTATCCAAAACGCCCAAAGAAATTTTGGCGACGGAGCCAGTATGCGCGACCTTCGCGGTTCCAACTCCGCTTACAGAATTTGGTAAGCGGGATAAGACAAAGTATTGTGAATTTCACGATGATTACGGGCACGATACGAATAGGTGTAAAAACTTGATGGAACGGGTACTGGAGGCGCTCCGTGCGGGTAAGTTGGATCACCTCAAACCGCCAAAGAAAGATAAAGGGAAAGCCGCAGAAGAGGGGTCAAAAACTAAAACCTTCGCGTGGCAGAAAGTGGATAAGACCAAAAATGCTGATTTAACCATTAACATGGTTGACGCAGAGAAATTAGGTCAGCGAAGAAAGTATAACGATCATCAGGATTGGGAACTTCTTCCAATCACTTTCCCTCCTGTGATGTCAATTGACAGGGTGAATGAACCTATCATTATCAAGTGCCGCATTCCTTCTTGCGGGGTGCAGGTCAAGCGCATGCATGTCGACACTGGGAGCGGCGTTGACATTATGTACGAGCATTGCTATCAATTTCTTCCCGAACACGTGAAGGCGCAGCTACGCCCGTCTGATATCACGCTGTCTGGTTTTTCCGGAGAAAGCTCATGGCCCGTGGGACGGATAGAGTTATTAATAGAGCTCGAAGATGACAAGAATCCGCAGTTAATAAGGAACGAATTAGTTGACTTTTATGTGGTTCGCTCGACTTCGCGATATAATGCGCTACTGGGAAGAAATTTCATACGGCGTTTTAACATCATACCTTCGGTAGTGCACGGTTTGATTAAGTTTCCTACTAAGGGAGGAGTTGCCACAATGGCGTCACATCAAACGATTGAGATATGTGCGTCAGTTGTGCAAATTAACATCCCTAGCGTCGGGGAGCAGATTGCAAGCAGTGCGGTCATTGCTAATCGCTTGCATCCAGATAAGCGTATAAAAATCGGCGCAGGTTTATCAGCTGAAACCAAGGCTAAGTTACATGGTATATTGTCCGCAAACGCAGATGTTTTCGCATGGAGCGAATCAGATATGACAGGTGTCCCGCGGGACATTGCGGAACATAAATTGAATGTTAATCCATCGCTCACACCTGTTAGACAAAAGAAGCGGCATATGGCTTTAGACCGCAGTGATTGGCTGTGCGCAGAAGTAGACAACCTTGTGAAAGCAAACATTCTACGCGAAGTGCGTTATCAAACATGGGTTGCCAATCCGGTGTTGGTGAAAAAGGCTGATGGTAACTGGCGAATGTGCGTTGATTTTAAAGACATTAACAAAGCATGTCCTAAAGACAATTACCCTCTCCCGGAGATAGACTGGAAGGTTGAATCTTTGTCTGGATTCAGATATAAGTGCTTTCTGGACGCATACAAAGGTTATCACCAAATTCTAATGGCTGCGGAAGACGAAGACAAGACTGCTTTTCATACGCCGCAGGGTATTTATTGTTACACAAAGATGCCTTTCGGCTTGAAGAACGCGGGCGCGACCTATCAGCGTGTAATTGACGCAGCATTCAAGCCTCAAATTGGCAGAAATCTTGAAGCGTATGTCGATGACTTGGTAATCAAAAGCAACACCGAAGAAGACATGCTCGTAGACATCCTAGAAACGTTTGCGTCTCTGCGAAGGATCAACATGAAGCTTAATCCGCTTAAATGTAGCTTTGGAGAGGAGGAAGGCAAGTTTCTAGGCCATGTGGTGACAGCGCGGGGTATCAAGGCTAATCCCAAAAAGATTGAAGCTATTGATAATTTACCATCTCCGAAAACAAAGAAAGATGTGCAGAGTCTCACTGGGAAGCTCGCAGCAATCACGCGGTTTTTGTCAAAAGCCGCAGAGCGTCAGCTACCATTCTTTAACACTTTGAAAAACTGTTTGAAGAAAAAGGATTTTGTCTGGACTCAGGAAGCAGAATAGCCTTTCAGGAGATGAAAAAGGTGCTTGCAGAGTTACCAACACTTACTGCGCCAGTCCCTGGTGAGACGTTAACGCTGTACCTTGCGGCATCAAAGGAAGCAATCAGTTCAGTTCTCATCGCAGACCGCGAAAAGGTAACTTATCAATTTACTTGCATTATTTATTCGCAGAACTTTAACGCTGAGGTTTTCTCAGACGCAAATGCCGGTCTACTTCGTAAGCAAGACGCTGACATCAAGCGAAGTAAACTACTCGCCAATAGAGAAGCTAGTATATGCGCTTGTCCATACAGCGCGGCGTTTGCGCCGATACTTTCAAGCACATCCGATTGTGGTTCTAACTGATCAGCCAATCAAACAGGTTGGTACATGATTACTTTGCGGCAATGACCGGGGTTACCGCATTGACTAACGCAATTATTTTATTTCATTTAGGTACTGTACAAGCCCGAGATTTCTGGCCGAATGGCCAAGTGGGCAGTCGAATTGGGAGAACATGAAATAAACTTTTCTTCTCGCAGTGCGGTTAAGGGTCAAATACTTGCTGACTACCTAGCAGAAATACCTGCGGATGTCGAAGCGTCAGCAGAACATCAAGATCCGCCCGCACCTGTTCTATCACCATGGGAATTATACACCGATGGTGCGTGTAGCGCATCTGGCGCAGGCGCGGGTGTAATTTTGACAGGTCCAGGCGGTGAGGAACATACGTACGCACTGCGGTTTAATTTTGCTGTCACAAACAATGAAGCAGAGTATGAGGCTCTGCTAGCAGGTATGCGCATCGCGCATAAGTTAAATGTTAAAATCTTGCACGCTTACGTGGATTCAAAGCTAGTATGCAATCAAGTCTGCGGAGACTTCGAAGCGCACGACATTGCTATGCAGCAATATTTATCGCTTGTTCATAATCTCGCTGACCAGTTCGAGGCTTTTCAAATCTCGCACGTAATGCGGGGGCAAAATAAGAAGGCGGATGCGCTAAGCAAACTAGCTGCCTTGGCTTTTGATCATATGGGTAAGAAAATTCTAATAGAGGAACTCAACGCAAAATCTATTGTCATGATGCCTCTAGTGGCACCGGTTGAGGAATCAAGCCCAACGTGGATGACGCCCATCATCGCTTTTTTACGGGACGGCACTTCACCCGCGGACTCCTCTGATGCGAAGAAAGCCCGCACAAAGGCACCGCTTTATGCCCTTGAGGGTGACGTCTTGTATCGAAAAAACTATTTGGGACCGCATTTAAGGTGCATAGGTCCGAAAGAGGCAGAGGAAGTTATACGCGAGGTGCATGAGGGTGCATGCGCCCTTCATTCGGGACACAGATCCATTGTGTCAAAAATCATGCGGTTAGGTTATTATTGGCCTACTATGTACGCAGACACGGCGCGTATTGTCAAGCAATGCGAATCATGCCAAATACATGCACCTATCAGCAGGGCACCTGCGCATCCAATGATACCGGTCTCCTCACCATGGCCATTCTGCAAATGGGCGATCGACATAGTCGGACCATTCCCCAAAGGCCAAGGTAATATTGCCATTCATTTGCTAAATATGCTACTTACGTCATTATCTTACGCATACTCTGCACACGCAGGAAATGTCAAATTCTTAATTGTTGCAATCGATTACTTCACGAAGCGGGTCGAAGCGAAACCGCTGGCAACAATTTCAGGGAAAAGAGTGCGGAATTTTGTATGGGAAGACATTGTCTGTCGATTCGGCATACCCAATGAAATTGTTAGTGATAACGGTACACAATTTGCCGGCGATCCTTTTCGCAGTTGGTGTGCGGAGCTTAATATTAAGCAAACTTTTACTTCAGTTGCGCATCCGCAGGCGAATGGCCAGTGCGAAGTTAAAAACCGAGATATAGTTGCTGGAATCAAGGCAAGGTTGGGTCATGACCGCGTTGGTTGGGTGGATGAGCTTCCAAAGGTTTTATGGGCGCATAGAACCACACCCAAAGCAAGCACTGGTGAGACTCCGTTTAGTTTGGTTTATGGGTCAGAAGCTGTTGTACCCGCAGAGATTGGGGTACCAACGTTCCGCATACAAAACTTTGATGAGCAAAATAACTCTGAAGCTCTGCGGGAAAATCTTAATCTGCTTGAAGAACGCAGACTCTCTGCGGCTGTTAACGAAGCAAATAACAAGCAGAAAATCGCAAAGTATTACAATCAGCGTGTGCGTTCACGCACTTATAAGTGCGGTGATTTGGTTTGGCGCCAGAACGATGCAAGTCATGCGGAAGATACTGGGAAACTGGGACCTCGTTGGGAGGGCCCATACAGGGTAGCAAAAGCAAGCAACACCGGGGCATACCATCTAGAGACATTAGATGGCAAACCTGTGAAACGCACTTGGCATGCGACGTTATTGAAAAAATGTTACATGTAGCTAGATGGACTTGATCACTCCAATTTGTTTAGCACATTATTTTATTTTTCATCCTTTCGGATATGTCGCAGTTGTAATCATAATTAATGCCAAATAAAAATAATTACATGCGCATACTTTTGTTGTCCATTTATATTTTTTGTATGCGTTTCCTGCCTACTTAAGGGGTGTCCTCTAGCCCCCGTGCGGCAGAAGCCTGTTTGGTTACAAGGCTAGACAATAACGGCAGGCGAAGGGAATTGGTTTTCCCCTAGCCAAGCGCCACGCAGACTAGATGGCTGCAAAGTTGACTTTAAAAAAAAAATACAAGCATTGGTTTGCTTGTGCGTAATCGCTCTCGCATTGGTTTGCTTGAGGAACTCCTAAGCATAAAAACATTGGTTTGTTTTTAGTTGCGTTTGCTTACCATACAACTAATAGTGCACCTCTAGTACATGACAAAGCAATGGCGCAGTAGCTTTTGAGTCTAAATTATTAAAGGTAAGTTAAAATATTGGTTTATTTTACGCAGTACCATCCGCATACGCATAAGTTGTGGTTAACTATGCGCATGCGCATGCGGTTCATAATTTGTTTTGATTCGCGATATATAAACAAGGACATCACGCATGCATAACAGACAAACATATATACACATCCAAATAAATTATTACATAAGTAATTGTTTCACATGCCTGCCCAACATGGGACTTAGGGCTCCAAAATACATTTACAATTACCTGCCTAAGATTAGGGCTTACGGCACAAACTACTCTAGTAATCCTCCTTCAAAAACCCATCAAGCGGCATCGTCGGGTCAGCCGCAAACGCATTGATCAAAGGGATAGGGATGGACTTGATTGCCTCTTCCGCCTCCAGCAGCGCCGCGGCCGTTCCCTCCTTTAAATTCTTTTGGACAATGTCGGGGAACGGTGGAGTTAGGCCGCATGCCTGGATCACTTCCTACACAGCCTTGTTCACCTCATGGTCCTTGACCGCATCGACATAGGCATTAAACCGGTCGGACACGGGCTCGGAGTCCATCACTTTCTGCGCAATTGCGGGAAGTGCGGTGCGCAGCATTGTCATATCTGCCTCCAGCCTCACTCGCTCAGTTTCCCCCTTTGCCTGATCAACCGCACCCACAAGCTCTTGATTCTTTTTTCTTTCTTGAATCAAGAGGGTCTTGGTTTCGGCCGCAGTCAATTCAACAGCTTTGCGGGCCTCCTCAGCAGCGTCCCTGTCCTTCTTGACCTGATCTACACCCGCCTGCAGCAAACCCAACTCCACCTCTTTGCGCAGTGCAACATCGTATAGGCTGAAGGATCGACGGGCTTGATCCGCAAACATCCCAAAGAATACCAGCCCGTTCTGGACAAAGGCGTTGAGCGCCTGGTTGAACGGCAGCGCAGCCAGTTGTTCGCGGAACTCTGCTGGGAAGATTTGCTGCAAGAATGCAGATTGCTCCGCAGCATTTTTTGCGGAGGACTGGCAAAGTTGGCGGAGGTTGGCAACACGGAAGCTGCCTTGCGGAGGAGGTAATGTAGACTCAGATTGGACGGGGATCGCCTTGTCTTTGGATGTGGCAGTGGCCTACAGCTCGGGGTTGACCCGCGGTGTTGTTGGCTGCGTCTCCTCCACATGCTCTGCAAAATACTCAGATTAGTACGCAGATTTTTCTACGCGGTATACATGCGAAAAAATAAACGCTCACCATTAATGGGGGGAGGTAGGTCTGTGGACCGCGGCTCGATGGCAACAAAATTGTCGTTGCGCATATCCTCCAGCTGCTTAGGAGTCTTCTTCTTCTTCTTCTGCGCCTCGGACGTCCCAGCCGCCTTGCGTTTATTGCCTGACTCCGCCGGCGTTTCCTCCACATGTTCGCTAGCAGCTGCCTGCTCTTGCTGTTTGTCCACATCCTGCTTGCGGAAAGAGATCCCAGCAATCTCCTCCGCGGTAAGCACCTTCTTCATCCTCATCTCTGCAAACAATAAACGCCTGCGTTAGAAAATATACAAAAATTTATGTAAGTACGCGTTTATGCTATTCCTACCCTTTCCATCGGGGCCAACTATGGCCGGCCGCACATCCTCCCAAGGCCAATACGCGGAGATCTTCCCCAACCGCAGCATAACATTACCATACGAACGGTGCACCAGTTGTGCGTTGACGCACTGCTTCAACATCTTTTTCTCCTCGTCATCCAACGCTGGCATCTTGTTCACATCTTTTTCTACCTTCTCGCACCAAATGAGCGTCTGCGGGAAGCCAGTGCCTACTACGGTCTGGTCGACGAAGAAAAAAGTTTCTTTCCAACTTCCCGCATTCGATTTCGTGGTTTTTGTGAAATTTTGGCGTGCGAAGAAG
Source organism: Rutidosis leptorrhynchoides (assembly GCF_046630445.1). Classification (NCBI taxonomy): domain Eukaryota; kingdom Viridiplantae; phylum Streptophyta; class Magnoliopsida; order Asterales; family Asteraceae; genus Rutidosis; species Rutidosis leptorrhynchoides. The sequence continues at coordinate 128,995,348 of NC_092341.1, forward strand.
GTGAACCAAGATTTATGGTGGTTGGCTAAGCGGAATAGGTGGCAAAAAACCTTCACCAATGGTACTGTGTTGAGTGCAACACACCACATCTCGAATAGAACAATTTTGCCTATAGCATACGGGTGCAATTGCCCTAGCCCTACTTTGAAATGATCTAGTACGCCTAAAAAGAAGTCGGAGGGTGGAACCCTAAAATTACCATGCTTAAAAGCATGTTCGTAGATCGCCACCTTATTCTCTGGTGGCTGATGGGCTCGCTGGCTAGGCAGTGGTGGTACCGGATTGTAACCCGCTAGAGGGGGGTATTGCTTAACTAAGTGGTCGATGTTTTTCTGGCCTATGTTGGACTCTACATTCTCTACGAAAGTTTCATTAGCTTTGGTCATTTTTAGATGAATGGAGAACGACTGACCTTTAAATGACGATCGGAATATGACGGAGTTGATCGGAATTGATAGGATTTGGAGGCGAGAGCGTATTTGGGAAGCTTGACACCGGAAAAGTGAAAATGTGTGTGATTTGGGGCTATTTATAGGCAAGATTGGGGGAGCGTGGGTTGGAATGGTGTGATCGTGGCCATACACGTGTAATGCAATCGACGGATAGCATTTGCTGATTGCGCGTGGTGTCAGTTAAAATGATTACAAACACGCGCGTGGTTCGCACGCGCCTGCGGCACTGTTACTTTATGTCTTGTCAGCCGAATGGGCTTCTGCGATTGTGACAGGCATCGAGGCGCACGCGAGGACATTAAATGCTCGTCGTCCTTTTGTTTTCTCTTTTTCGCTTAATAGTTTGATATCATATGACTTGCGTCATATAACATCAAACTGGGGGGACTTAATGATACCGCAGCCCGCATGCGCATGTAACATACACACGGGCATGCGCTATGGTGCGTATGCGGGGTGCTCTCATGCATCATACGGCATGCGGATCCGTATCTGGTCCCTTTACGGCGGTTGCTTAGCTAACAAGCAAATATCTTTTCCATAATTATATCCGTGATTCGGGGGAGATGGTTATGGAAACGATTATCACTATCCTATGACGGTTTTAGAATTAGGGTTTGCCTATAAATACGAACCCTAATCGTCGTTAGCAACATACCACGTTACGTAGCCATCTTCTACCACACATCCTACGTAACTTACATCCTCTATCATCTTCTAAAGGTTAACAGGTTAGTCCTTTATTAACTGGTATCTACGACCTTGCTTGGGGCCTTCTGATCGACGGACGTCATCAAAGGTGGACTTAATCACTTGGCCACCCCACCGACATCATCATGTCGGCCAGGGTTATTCACGGTAGCCGGACCGGAGAGCCACGTTCTAAGATCCTTAAACCCCTCCTTTACGTTGAGCAAGCATGTTAAGACCCCTCGGTTAAAATATGCATGATCAATCATTACTACCTTAAGTTCCTTGGATAAACCTACTGGAAAAGAGAAAATTGGATCTAGCTTCAATGGATCCTTGGATGGCTCGAAGTTCTTGAAGCAGAATCATGACACGAAAACAAGGTCAAGTAAGATCATCACTTGAAATAAGATTGTTATAGTTATAGAAATTGAACCAAAGTTTGAATATGATTATTACCTTGTATTAGAATGATAACCTACTATAAGAAACAAAGATTTCTTGAGGTTGGATGATCACCTTACAAGATTGGAAGTGAGCTAGCAAACTTGAAAGTATTCTTGATTTTATGAAACTAGAACTTTTGGAATTTATGAAGAACACTTAGAACTTGAAGATAGAACTTGAGAGAGATCAATTATATGAAGAAAATTGAAGAATGAAAGTGTTTGTAGGTGTTTTTGGTCGTTGGTGTATGGATTAGATATAAAGGATATGTTATTTTGTTTTCATGTAAATAAGTCATGAATGATTACTCATATTTTTGTAATTTTATGAGATATTTCATGCTAGTTGCCAAATGATGGTTCCCACATGTGTTAGGTGACTCACATGGGCTGCTAAGAGCTGATCATTGGAGTGTATATACCAATAGTACATACATCTAAAAGTTGTGTATTGTACGAGTACGAATACGGGTGCATACGAGTAGAATTGTTGATGAAACTGAACGAGGATGTAATTGTAAGTATTTTTGTTAAGTAGAAGTATTTTGATAAGTGTATTGAAGTCTTTCAAAAGTGTATGAATACATATTAAAACACTACATGTATATACATTTTAACTGAGTCGTTAAGTCATCGTTAGTCGTTACATGTAAATGTTGTTTTGAAACCTTTAGGTTAACGATCTTGTTGAATGTTGTTAACCCATTGTTTATTATAACAAATGAGATGTTAAATTGTTATATTATCATGATATTATGATATATAATATATCTCAGTATGATGTATATACAGTTAAATGTCGTTACAACGATAATCGTTACATATATGTCTCGTTTCGAAATCATTAAGTTAGTAGTCTTATTTTTACATATGTATTTCATTGTTAATACACTTAATAATATATTTACTTATCATTTAACATAATTAACCAAGTGTATCAATATCTTAATATGATTCATATGTACCTAGTAAGACATTGTTATAACGATAATCGTTATATATATCGTTTTCGAGTTTCTTAAATTAATAGTCTCATTTTTATGTATATAACTCATTGTTAAAATACCTAATGAGATACATACTTATAATAAAAACATGTTAACTATATATATAACCATATATATGTCATCGTATAGTTTTTAGAAGTTTTAACGTTCGTGAATCACCGGTCAACTTGGGTGGTCAATTGTCTATATGAAACATATTTCAATTAATCAAGTCTTAACAAGTTTGATTGCTTAACATGTTGGAAACATTTAATCATGTAAATATCAATCTCAATTAATATATATAAACATGGAAAAGTTCGGGTCACTACAGTACCTACCCGTTAAATAAATTTCGTCCCGAAATTTCTTCTTCATCTGATCTTCACGCTCCCAGGTGAACTCAGGTCCTCTACGAGCATTCCATCGAACGTTAACAATTGGTATCTTGTTTTGCTTAAGTCTTTTAACCTCACGATCCATTATTTCGACGGGTTCTTCGATGAATTGAAGTTTTTCGTTAATTTGGATTTCATCTAACGGAATAGTGAGATCTTCTTTAGCAAAACATTTCTTCAAATTCGAGACGTGTAAAGTGTTATGTACAGCCGCGAGTTGTTGAGGTAACTCAAGTCGGTAAGCTACTGGTCCGAGACGATCAATAATCTTGAATGGTCCATTATACCTTGGATTTAATTTCCCTCGTTTACCAAATCTAACAACGCCTTTCCAAGGTGCAACTTTAAGCATGACCATCTCTCCAATTTCAAATTCTATATCTTTTCTTTTAATGTCAGCGTAGCTCTTTTGTCGACTTTGGGCGGTTTTCAACCGTTGTAGAATTTGGATGATCTTCTCGGTAGTTTCTTGTATAATCTCCGGACCCGTAATCTGTCTATCCCCCACTTCACTCCAACAAATCGGAGACCTGCACTTTCTACCATAAAGTGCTTCAAACGGCGCCATCTCAATGCTTGAATGGTAGCTGTTGTTGTAGGAAAATTCTGCTAACGGTAGATGTCGATCCCAACTGTTTACGAAATCAATAACACATACTCGTAGCATGTCTTCAAGCGTTTGTATCGTCCTTTCGCTCTGCCCATCAGTTTGTGGATGATAGGCAGTACTCATGTCTAGACGAGTTCCTAATGCTTGCTGTAATGTCTGCCAGAATCTTGAAATAAATCTGCCATCCCTATCAGAGATAATAGAGATTGGTATTCCATGTCTGGAGATGACTTCCTTCAAATACATTCGTGCTAACTTCTCCATCTTGTCATCTTCTCTTATTGGTAGGAAGTGTGCTGATTTGGTGAGACGATCAACTATTACCCAAATAGTATCAAAACCACTTGCAGTCCTTGGCAATTTAGTGATGAAATCCATGGTAATGTTTTCCCATTTCCATTCCGGGATTTCGGGTTGTTGAAGTAGACCTGATGGTTTCTGATGCTCAGCTTTGACCTTAGAACACGTCAAACATTCTCCTACGTATTTAGCAACATCGGCTTTCATACCCGGCCACCAAAAATGTTTCTTGAGATCCTTGTACATCTTCCCCGTTCCAGGATGTATTGAGTATCTGGTTTTATGAGCTTCTCTAAGTACCATTTCTCTTATATCTCCAAATTTTGGTACCCAAATCCTTTCAGCCCTATACCGGGTTCCGTCTTCCCGAATATTAAGATGCTTCTCCGATCCTTTGGGTATTTCATCCTTTAAATTTCCCTCTTTTAAAACTCCTTGTTGCGCCTCCTTTATTTGAGTAGTAAGGTTATTATGAATCATTATATTCATAGATTTTACTCGAATGGGTTCTCTGTCCTTCCTGCTCAAGGCATCGGCTACCACATTTGCCTTCCCCGGGTGGTAACGAATCTCAAAGTCGTAATCATTCAACAATTCAATCCACCTACGCTGCCTCATATTCAGTTGTTTCTGATTAAATATGTGTTGAAGACTTTTATGGTCGGTATATATAATACTTTTGACCCCATATAAGTAGTGCCTCCAAGTCTTTAATGCAAAAACAACCGCGCCTAATTCCAAATCATGCGTCGTATAATTTTGCTCGTGAATCTTCAATTGTCTAGAGGCATAAGCAATCACCTTAGTTCGTTGCATTAATACACAACCGAGACCTTGCTTTGATGCGTCACAATAAATCACCAAATCATCATTCCCTTCAGGCAATGACAATATAGGTGCCGTAGTTAGCTTTTTCTTCAATAACTGAAACGCTTTCTCTTGTTCATCATTCCATTCAAATTTCTTCCCTTTATGCGTTAATGCAGTCAAGGGTTTTGCTATTCTGGAAAAGTCTTGGATGAACCTTCTGTAGTAACCAGCTAGTCCTAAAAACTGGCGTATGTGTTTCGGAGTTTTCGAGGTTTCCCACTTTTCAACAGTTTCTATCTTTGCCGGATCCACCTTAATACCTTCTTTGTTCACTATGTGACCGAGGAATTGAACTTCTTCCAACCAAAATGCACACTTTGAAAACTTAGCGTACAATTCTTCCTTCCTCAATACTTCTAACACCTTTCTCAAATGTTCACCGTGTTCTTGGTCATTCTTTGAGTAAATAAGTATGTCATCAATGAATACAATGACAAACTTGTCAAGGTATGGTCCACACACTCGGTTCATAAGGTCCATGAACACAGCTGGTGCATTAGTTAAACCAAACGGCATGACCATAAACTCGTAATGACCGTAACGTGTTCTGAAAGCAGTCTTTGGAATATCATCTTCTTTCACCCGCATTTGATGATACCCGGAACGTAAGTCAATCTTTGAATAAACAGACGAGCCTTGTAGTTGATCAAATAAGTCGTCGATTCTCGGTAGTGGGTAGCGGTTCTTGATGGTAAGTTTGTTCAACTCTCGGTAGTTGATACACAACCTGAATGTACCATCTTTCTTCTTGACAAACAAAACAGGAGCTCCCCACGGTGATGTGCTTGGTCGAATGAAACCACGCTCTAAAAGTTCTTGTAATTGGCTTTGCAGTTCTTTCATCTCGCTGGGTGCGAGTCTGTAAGGAGCACGAGCTATTGGTGCAGCTCCTGGTACAAGATCTATTTGAAATTCAACGGATCGATGTGGGTGTAATCCCGGTAATTCTTTCGAAAATACATCAGGAAATTCTTTTGCAATGGGAACATCATTGATGCTCTTTTCTTCAGTTTGTACTTTCTTGACGTGTGCTAGAACAGCATAGCAACCTTTTCTTATTAGTTTTTGTGCCTTCAAATTACTAATAAGATGTAGCTTCGTGTTGCCCTTTTCTCCGTACACCATTAAGGGTTTTCCTTTTTCTCGTATAATGTGAATTGCATTTTTGTAACAAACGATCTCTGCTTTCACTTCTTTCAACCAGTCCATACCGATTATCACATCAAAACTCCCTAACTCTACTGGTATCAAATCAATCTTAAATGTTTCGCTAACCAGTTTAATTTCTCGATTCCGACATATATTATCTGCTGAAATTAATTTACCATTTGCTAATTCGAGTAAAAATTTACTATCCAAAGGCGTCAATGGACAACTTAATTTAGCACAAAAATCTCTACTCATATAGCTTCTATCCGCACCCGAATCAAATAAAACGTAAGCAGATTTATTGTCAATAAGAAACGTACCCGTAACAAGCTCCGGGTCTTCCTGTGCCTCTGCCGCATTAATATTGAAAACTCTTCCGCGGCCTTGTCCATTCGTGTTCTCCTGGTTAGGGCAATTTCTAATAATGTGGCCCGGTTTTCCACATTTATAACAAACTACATTGGCATAACTTGCTCCGACACTACTTGCTCCGCCATTACTCGTTCCGACACCATTTGTTCCTTTCGTTCTATTAACCCCTGGTCCGTAGACCTCACACTTCGCCGCGCTATGACCATTTCTTTTACACTTGTTGCAAAATTTGGTGCAGAACCCCGAGTGATACTTTTCACACCTTTGGCATAGCTGCTTCTGATTGTTGTTGTTATTGCGGTTATTATTGTTGTTGGGATGATTGTTGTAGTTGCTGTTGTTGTTGTTGTGGTTGTTGTTGGGCTGTTTGTTGTAGTTGCGATTGATGTTGCGATTGTTGGGATAATTGTTGCGATTATTGTTGTAATTGCTGTTGTTGTTGTATTGGTGATTCTTATCACCGTTTTCCTCCCACTTTCTTTTGACTTGCTTCACATTGGCCTCTTCAGCAGTCTGTTCTTTAATTCTTTCTTAAATCTGGTTCACTAGTTTGTGAGCCATTCTACATGCCTGTTGTATGGAGGCGGGCTCGTAAGAACTTATATCTTCTTGGATTCTTTCCGGTAATCCTTTCACAAACGCGTCGATCTTCTCTTCCTCATCTTCGAATGCTCCCGGACACAATAGGCACAATTCTATGAATCATCTTTCGTACGTGGTAATATCAAATCCTTGGGTTCGTAACCCTCTAAGTTCTGTCTTGAGCTTATTGACCTCGGTTCTGGGACGGTACTTCTCGTTCATCAAGTGCTTGAATGCTGACCACGGTAGTGCGTATGCATCGTCTTGTCCCACTTGCTCTAGATAGGTATTCCACCATGTTAACGCAGAACCTGTGAAGGTATGCGTAGCGTACTTCACTTTATCCTCTTCAGTACACTTACTTATGGCAAACACCGATTCGACCTTCTCGGTCCACCGTTTCAATCCGATCGGTCCTTCGGTTCCATCAAATTCCAAAGGTTTGCAGGCAGTGAATTCTTTGTAGGTGCATCCTAAACGATTTCCTGTACTGCTAGATCCAAGGTTATTGTTGGTATGTAGCGCAGCCTGTACTGCGGCTATGTTTGAAGCTAGAAAAGTACGGAATTCCTCTTCATTCATATTCACGGTGTGTCGAGTAGTCGGTGCCATTTCCTTCAAAATAGTCAAATGGAACAAGTTAATCATACAGAATATTAAGAGTAGTTAATAGTATTTCGTAGCATAATATGAACTCATTTATTAAAGCTTTTTCTTCATATTAGCGTTTTATAAGTTTAAATTCGGGTAGTACCTACCCGTTAAGTTCATACTTAGTAGCTAATATACAATTCAACTACTACAATTCTATATGAAAAACTGATTATAATAATATTTCGCGTTCAAACTTTTGCACAATATTTTACAAACTTACAATACTGCTTATTTTACATATAGCATGAAATATAGCACACAATAAATTTGATACAAGATGGTTGTGAAGATAATTCTAGCTAGTACGCAAGTCGTTCAGCAAAGGCAATAAAGACACGTAATTCATACGTCCAGAAACAAGTCATGCATTCTGGTTTTACTAGGATTACTTCCCATCCTTGGTCTTGTGGGACATAACCGTTATGGCCGTTGATAAGACAGCGTGTTGTAACGTCGTCAAAGGGACGAGGGTTACGTAATGTCCAACAGTCCTGTAACAATCTAAAAACCTCATTTCTTACCCCAATTACCGACTCCGTCACTTGTGGGAACGTTTTGTTTAATAGTTGTAGCCCGATGTTCTTGTTCTCACTTTGGTGAGAAGCGAACATTACTAATCCGTAAGCATAACATGCTTCTTTATGTTGCATGTTAGCCGCTTTTTCTAAATCACGAAGTCCAATATTCGGATATATTGAGTCAAAATAATTTCTTAACCCATTGCGTAAAATAGCATTTGGGTTCCCCGCAATATATGCGTCAAAGTAAACACATCGTAACTTATGGATTTCCCAATGTGATATCCCCCATCTTTCGAACGAAAGCCTTTTATAAACCAAGGCATTCTTGGAACGTTCTTCGAATGTCTTACAAACTGATCTCGCCTTAAATAGTTGTGCCGAAGAATTCTGACCGACTCTAGACAAGATTTCATCAATCATGTCTCCGGGTAGGTCTCTTAAAATATTGGGTTGTCTATCCATTTTGTGTTTTTATACTGTAAAATAGACAAGAGTTAGATTCAAAAAAAAAAATACTTATTAATACAAGCAATTTTTACATATATCATAAAGCATAAGCACACTATATTACATATATTACACCACACGAATACAACTATCTTATTCCGACTCGCTTGTTTCTTCTTCTTCGGTTTTGGTTCGTTTTGCCAAGTTTCTAGGGATATATGATGTTCCCCTAATACGAGCCGTCGTAATCCACATTGGTTTAGAAAAACCTGGTGGTTTAGAGGTTCCCGGGTCATTGTTACAACTTAAGGACTTCGGGGGTTGACGATACATATAAAGTTCATCGGGGTTGGAATTAGATTTCTCTATTTTTATGCCCTTTCCCTTATTATTTTCTTTTGCCTTTTTAAATTCAGTTGGGGTAATTTCTATAACATCATCGGAATTCTCGTCGGAATCCGATTCATCGGAGAATTGGTAATCCTCCCAATATTTTGCTTCCTTGGCGGAAACACCATTGACCATAATTAACCTTGGTCGGTTGGTTGAGGATTTTTTTTTACTTAACCGTTTTATTATTTCCCCCACCGGTTCTATTTCTTCATCCGGTTCCGATTCTTCTTCCGGTTCCGATTCTTCTTCCGGTTCCATCTCTTCTTCCGGTTCCTCTTCGGGAACTTGTGAATCAGTCCACGAATCATTCCAATTTACATTTGACTCTTCATTATTATTAGGTGAGTCAATGGGACTTGTTCTAGAGGTAGACATCTATCACATAATATCAAACGCGTTAAGAGATTAATATATCACATAATATTCACATGTTAAAAATATATAGTTTCCAACAAAATTTGTTAAGCAATCATTTTTCAAGTAAACACGGTCGAAGTCCAGACTCACTAATGCATCCTAACAAACTCGATAAGACACACTAATGCAAAATTCTGGTTCTCTAAGACCAACGCTCGGATACCAACTGAAATGTCCCGTTCTTATTGATTAAAAATGTTCCATATTAATTGATTTCGTTGCGAGGTTTTGACCTCTATATGAGACGTTTTTCAAAGACTGCATTCATTTTAAAACAAACCATAACCTTTATTTCATCAATAAAGGTTTAAAAAGCTTTACGTAGATTATCAAATAATGATAATCTAAAATATCCTGTTTACACACGACCATTACATAATGGTTTACAATACAAATATGTTACAACAAAATAAGTTTCTTGAATGCAGTTTTTACACAATATCATACAAGCATGGACTCCAAATCTCGTCCTTATTTAAGTATGCAACAGCGGAAGCTCTTAATAATCACCTGAGAATAAACATGCTTAAAACGTCAACAAAAATGTTGGTGAGTTATAGGTTTAACCTATATATATCAAATCATAATAATAGACCACAAGATTTCATATTTCAATACACATCCCATACATAGAGATAAAAATCATTCATATGGTGAACACCTGGTAACCGACATTAACAAGATGCATATATAAGAATATCCCCATCATTCCGGGACACCCTTCGGATATGATATAAATTTCGAAGTACTAAAGCATCCGGTACTTTGGATGGGGCTTGTTGGGCCCGATAGATCTATCTTTAGGATTCGCGTCAATTAGGGTGTCTGTTCCCTAATTCTTAGATTACCAGACTTAATAAAAAGGGGCATATTCGATTTCGATAATTCAACCATAGAATGTAGTTTCATGTACTTGTGTCTATTTTGTAAATCATTTATAAAACCTGCATGTATTCTCATCCCAAAAATATTAGATTTTAAAAGTGGGACTATAACTCACTTTCACAGATTTTTACTTCGTCGGGAAGTAAGACTTGGCCACTGGTTGATTCACGAACCTATAACAATATATACATATATATCAAAGTATGTTCAAAATATATTTACAACACTTTTAATATATTTTGATGTTTTAAGTTTATTAAGTCAGCTGTCCTCGTTAGTAACCTACAACTAGTTGTCCACAGTTAGATGTACAGAAATAAATCGATAAATATTATCTTGAATCAATCCACGACCCAGTGTATAAGTATCTCAGTATTGATCACAACTCAAACTATATATATTTTGGAATCAACCTCAACCCTGTATAGCTAACTCCAACATTCACATATAGAGTGTCTATGGTTGTTCCGAAATATATATAGATGTGTCGACATGATAGGTCGAAACATTGTATACGTGTCTATGGTATCTCAAGATTACATAATATACAATACAAGTTGATTAAGTTATAGTTGGAATAGATTTGTTACCAATTTTCACGTAGCTAAAATGAGAAAAATTATCCAATCTTGTTTTACCCATAACTTCTTCATTTTAAATCCGTTTTGAGTGAATCAAATTGATATGGTTTCATATTGAACTCTATTTTATGAATCTAATCAGAAAACATATAGGTTTATAGTCAGAAAAATAAGTTACAAGTCGTTTTTGTAAAGGTAGTCATTCAGTCGAAAGAACGACGTCTAGATGACCATTTTAGAAAACATACTTCCACTTTGAGTTTAACCATAATTTTTGGATATAGTTTCATGTTCATAATAAAAATTATTTTCTCAGAATAACAACTTTTAAATCAAAGTTTATCATAGTTTTTAATTAACTAACCCAAAACAGCCCGTGGTGTTACTACGACGGCGTAAATCCGGTTTTACGCTGTTTTTCGTGTTTCCAGGTTTTAAATCATTAAGTTAGAATATCATATAGATATAGAACATGTGTTTAGTTGATTTTAAAAGTCAAGTTAGAAGGATTAACTTTTGTTTGTGAACAAGTTTAGAATTAACTAAACTATGTTCTAGTGATTACAAGTTTAAATCTTCGAATAAGATAGCTTTATATGTATGAATCGAATGATGTTATGAACATCATTACTACCTTAAGTTCCTTGGATAAACCTACTGGAAAAGAGAAAAATAGATTTAGCTTCAATGGATCCTTGGATGGCTCGAAGTTCTTGAAGCAGAATCATGACACGAAAACAAGTTCAAGTAAGATCATCACTTGAAATAAGATTGTTATAGTTATAGAAATTGAACCAAAGTTTGAATATGATTATTACCTTGTATTAGAATGATAACCTACTGTAAGAAACAAAGATTTCTTGAGGTTGGATGATCACCTTACAAGATTGGAAGTGAGCTAGCAAACTTGAAAGTATTCTTGATTTTATGAAACTAGAACTTTTGGAATTTATGAAGAACACTTAGAACTTGAAGATAGAACTTGAGAGAGATCAATTATATGAAGAAAATTGAAGAATTAAAGTGTTTGTAGGTGTTTTTGGTCGTTGGTGTATGGATTAGATATAAAGGATATGTTATTTTGTTTTCATGTAAATAAGTCATGAATGATTACTCATATTTTTGTAATTTTATGAGATATTTCATGCTAGTTGCCAAATGATGGTTCCCACATGTGTTAGGTGACTCACATGGGCTGCTAAGAGCTGATCATTGGAGTGTATATACCAATAGTACATACATCTAAAAGTTGTGTATTGTACGAGTACGAATACGGGTGCATACGAGTAGAATTGTTGATGAAACTGAACGAGGATGTAATTGTAAGCATTTTTGTTAAGTAGAAGTATTTTGATAAGTGTATTGAAGTCTTTCAAAAGTGTATGAATACATATTAAAACACTACATGTATATACATTTTAACTGAGTCGTTAAGTCATCGTTAGTCGTTACATGTAAATGTTGTTTTGAAACCTTTAGGTTAACGATCTTGTTGAATGTTGTTAACCCATTGTTTATTATAACAAATGAGATGTGAAATTGTTATATTATCATGATACTATGATATATAATATATCTCAGTATGATGTATATACAGTTAAATGTCGTTACAACGATAATCGTTACATATATGTCTCGTTTCGAAATCATTAAGTTAGTAGTCTTATTTTTACATATGTATTTCATTGTTAATACACTTAATAATATATTTTCTTATCATTTAACATAATTAACCAAGTGAATCAATATCTTAATATGATTCATATGTACCTAGTAAGACATTGTTATAACGATAATCGTTATATATATCGTTTTCGAGTTTCTTAAATTAATAGTCTCATTTTTATGTATATAACTCATTGTTAAAATACCTAATGAGATACATACTTATAATAAAAACATGTTAACTATATATATAACCATATATATGTCATCGTATAGTTTTTACAAGTTTTAACGTTCGTGAATCACCGGTCAACTTGGGTGGTCAATTGTCTATATGAAACATATTTCAATTAATCAAGTCTTAACAAGTTTGATTGCTTAACATGTTGGAAACATTTAATCATGTAAATAACAATCTCAATTAATATATATAAACATGGAAAAGTTCGGGTCACTACAGGTACTACCCGAATTTAAACTTATAAAACGCTAATATGAAGAAAAAGCTTTTATAAATGAGTTCATATTATGCTACGAAATACTATTAACTACTCTTAATATTCTGTACGATTAACTTGTTCCATTTGACTATTTTGAAGGAAATGTCACCGACTACTCGACACACCGTGAATATGAATGAAGAGGAATTCTGTACTTTTCTAGCTTCAAACATAGCCGCAGTACAGGCTGCGCTACATACCAACAATAACCTTGGATCTAGCAGTACAGGAAATCGTGTAGGATGCACTTAAAAAGAATTCACTACCTGCAAACCTTTGGAATTTGATGGAACCGAAGGACCGATCGGATTGAAACGGTGGACCGAGAAGGTCGAATCGGTGTTTGCCATAAGTAAGTGTACTGAAGAGGACAAAGTAAAGTACGCTACGCATACCTTCACAGGTTCTGCGTTAACATGGTGGAATACCTATCTAGAATAAGTGGGACAAGACGATGCGTACGCACTACCGTGGTCAGCATTCAAGCACTTGATGAACGAGAAGTACCGTCCCAGAACCGAGGTCAATAAGCTCAAGACAGAACTTAGAGGGTTACGAACCCAAGGATTTGATATTACCACGTACGAAAGACGATTCACAGAATTGTGCCTATTGTGTCCGGGAGCATTCGAAGATGAGGAAGAGAAGATCGACGCGTTTGTGAAAGGATTACCGGAAAGAATCCAAGAAGATATAAGTTCACACGAGCCCGCCTCCATACAACAGGCATGTAGAATGGCTCACAAACTAGTGAACCAGATTGAAGAAATAATTAAAGAACAGACTGCTGAAGAGGCCAATGTAAAGCAAGTCAAAAGAAAGTGGGAGGAAAACGGTGATAAGAATCACCAATACAACAACAACAGCAATTACAACAATAATCGCAACAATTATCCCAACAATCGCAACATCAATCGCAACTACAACAAATGGCCCAACAACAACAACAACAGTAACTACAACAATCATCCCAACAACAATAATAACCGCAACAATAACAACAATCAGAAGTAGCTATGCCAAAGGTGTGAAAAGTATCACTCGGGGTTCTGCACCAAATTTTGCAACAAGTGTAAAAGAAATGGTCATAGCGCGGCGAAGTGTGAGGTCTACGGACCAGGGGTTAATAGAACGAAAGGAACAAATGGTGTCGGAACGAGTAATGGCGGAGCGAGTAGTGTCGGAGCAAGTTATGCCAATGTAGTTTGTTATAAATATGGAAAATCGGGCCACATTATTAGAAATTTCCCGAACCAGGAGAACACGAATGGACAAGGCCGCGGAAGAGTTTTCAATATTAATGCGGCAGAGGCACAGGAATACCCGGAGCTTGTTACAGGTACGTTTCTTATTGACAATAAATCTGCTTACGTTTTATTTGATTCGGGTGCGGATAGAAGCTATATGAGTAGAGATTTTTGTGCTAAATTAAGTTGTCCATTGATGCCTTTGGATAGTAAATTTTTACTCGAATTAGCAAATGGTAAATTAATTTCAGCAGATAATATATGTCGGAATCGGGAAATTAAAATGGTTAGCGAAACATTTAAGATTGATTTGATACCAGTAGAGTTAGGGAGTTTTGATGTGATAATCGGTATGGACTGGTTGAAAGAAGTGAAAGCAGAGATCGTTTGTTACAAAAATGCAATTCGCATTATACGAGAAAAAGGAAAACCCTTAATGGTGTACGGAGAAAAGGGCAACACGAAGCTACATCTTATTAGTAATTTGAAGGCACAAAAACTAATAAGAAAAGGTTGCAATGCTGTTCTAGCACATGTCGAGAAAGTACAAACTGAAGAAAAGAACATCAATGATGTTCCCATTGCAAAAGAATTTCCCGATGTATTTCCGAAAGAATTACCGGGATTACCCCCACATCGATCCGTTGAATTTCAAATAGATCTTGTACCGGGAGCTACACCAATAGCTCGTGCTCCTTACAGACTCGCACCCAGCGAGATGAAAGAACTGCAAAGCCAATTACAAGAACTTTTAGAGCGTGGTTTCATTCGACCAAGCACATCATCGTGGGGAGCTCCTGTTTTGTTTGTCAAGAAGAAAGATGGTACATTCAGGTTGTGTATCGACTACCGAGAGTTGAACAAACTTACCATCAAGAACCGCTACCCACTACCGAGAATCGACGACTTATTTGATCAACTACAAGGCTCGTCTGTTTATTCAAAGATTGACTTACGTTCCGGGTATCATCAAATGCGGGTGAAAGAAGATGATATTCCAAAGACTGCTTTCAGAACACGTTACGGTCATTACGAGTTTATGGTCATGCCGTTTGGTTTAACTAATGCACCAGCTGTGTTCATGGACCTTATGAACCGAGTGTGTGGACCATACCTTAACAAGTTTGTCATTGTTTTCATTGATGACATACTTATTTACTCAAATAATGACCAAGAACACGGTGAACATTTGAGAAAGGTGTTAGAAGTATTGAGGAAGGAAGAATTGTACGCTAAGTTTTCAAAGTGTGCATTTTGGTTGGAAGAAGTTCAATTCCTCGGTCACATAGTGAACAAAGAAGGTATTAAGGTGGATCCGGCAAAGATAGAAACTGTTGAAAAGTGGGAAACCCCGAAAACTCCGAAATACATACGCCAGTTTTTAGGACTAGCTGGTTACTACAGAAGGTTCATCCAAGACTTTTCCAGAATAGCAAAACCCTTGGCTGCATTAACGCATAAAGGGAAGAAATTTGAATGGAATGATGAACAAGAGAAAGCGTTTCAGTTATTGAAGAAAAAGCTAACTACGGCACCTATATTGTCATTGCCTGAAGGGAATGATGATTTTGTGATTTATTGTGATGCATCAAAGCAAGGTCTCGGTTGTGTATTAATGCAACGAACGAAGGTGATTGCTTATGCGTCTAGACAATTGAAGATTCACGAACAAAATTATACGACGCATGATTTGGAATTAGGCGCGGTTGTTTTTGCATTAAAGACTTGGAGGCACTACTTATATGGGGTCAAAAGTATTATATATACCGACCACAAAAGTCTTCAACACATATTTAATCAGAAACAACTGAATATGAGGCATCGTAGGTGGATTGAATTATTGAATGATTACGACTTTGAGATTCGTTACCACCCAGGGAAGGCAAATGTGGTAGCCGATGCCTTGAGCATGAAGGACAGAGAACCCATTCGAGTAAAATCTATGAATATAATGATTCATAATAACCTTACTACTCAAATAAAGGAGGCGCAACAAGGAGTTTTAAAAAAGGGAAATTTAAAGGATGAAATACCCAAAGGATCGGAGAAGCATCTTATTATTCGGGAAGACCGAACCCGGTATAGGGCTGAAAGGATTTGGGTACCAAAATTTGGAGATATGAGAGAAATGGTACTTAGAGAAGCTCATAAAACCAGATATTCAATACATCCTGGAACGGGGAAGATGTACAAGGATCTCAAGAAACATTTTTGGTGGCCGGGTATGAAAGTCGATATTGCTAAATACGTAGGAGAATGTTTGACGTGTTCTAAGGTCAAAGCTGAGCATCAGAAACCATCAGGTCTACTTCAACAACCCGAAATCCTAGAATGGAAATGGGAAAACATTACCATGGATTTCATCACTAAATTGCCAAAGACTGCAAGTGGTTTTGATACTATTTGGGTAATAGTTGATTGTCTCACCAAATCAGCACACTTCCTGCCAATAAGAGAAGATGACAAGATGGAGAAGTTAGCACGACTGTATTTGAAGGAAGTCGTCTCCAGACATGGAATACCAATCTCTATTATCTCTGATAGGGATGGCAGATTTATTTCAAGATTCTGGCAGACATTACAGCAAGCATTAGGAACTCGTCTAGACATGAGTACTTCCTATCATCCACAAACTGATGGGCAGAGCGAAAGGACGATACAAACGCTTGAAGACATGCTACGAGCATGTGTTATTGATTTCGGAAACAGTTGGGATCGACATCTACCGTTAGCAGAATTTTCCTACAACAACAGCTACCATTCAAGCATTGAGATGATGCCGTTTGAAGCACTTTATGGTAGAAAGTGCAGGTCTCTGATTTGTTGGAGTGAAGTGGGGGATAGACAGATTACGGGTCCGGAGATTATACAAGAAACTACCGAGAAGATCATCCAAATTCAACAACGATTGAAAACCGCCCAAAGTCGACAAAAGAGCTACGCTGACATTAAAAGAAAAGATATAGAATTTGAAATTGGAGAGATGGTCATGCTTAAAGTTGCACCTTGGAAAGGCGTTGTTCGATTTGGTAAACGAGGGAAATTAAATCCAAGGTATATTGGACAATTCAAGATTATTGATCGTGTCGGACCAGTAGCTTACCGACTTGAGTTACCTCAACAACTCGTGGCTGTACATAACACTTTCCACATCTCGAATTTGAAGAAATGTTTTGCTAAAGAAGATCTCACTATTCCGTTAGATGAAATCCAAATCAACAAAAAACTCCAATTCATCGAAGAACCCGTCGAAATAATGGATCGTGAGGTTAAAAGACTTAAGCAAAACAAGATACCAATTGTTAAGGTTCGATGGAATGCTCGTAGAGGACCCGAGTTCACCTGGGAGCATGAAGATCAGATGAAGAAGAAATACCCGCATCTATTTCCAGAAGATTCGTCAACACCTTCAACAGCTTAAAATTTCGGGACGAAATTTATTTAACGGGTAGGTACTGTAGTGACCCGAACTTTTCCATGTTTATATATATTAATTGAGATTGATATTTACATGATTAAATGTTTCCAACATGTTAAGCAATCAAACTTGGTAAGACTTGATTAATTGAAATATGTTTCATATAGACAATTGACCACCCAAGTTGATCGGTGATTTACGAACGTTAAAACTTGTAAAAACTATATGATGACATATATATGGATATATATATATAGTTAACATGATACTATGATAAGAAAACATATCATAAAGTATATTAACAATGAACTACATATGTAAAAACAAGACTACTAACTTAATGATTTTTAAACGAGACATATATGTAACGATTATCGTTGTAAAGACATTTAATGCATATATATCATATTAAGAGATATTCATACATGATAATATCATGATAATATAATAATTTAAAATCTCATTTGATATTATAAACATTGGGTTAACAACATTTAACAAGATCGTTAACCTAAAGGTTTCAAAACAACACTTACATGTAACGACTAACGATGACTTAACGACTCAGTTAAAATGTATATACATGTAGTGTTTTAATATGTATTTATACACTTTTGAAAGACTTCAATACACTTATCAAAATACTTCTACTTAACAAAAATGCTTACAATTACATCCTCGTTCAGTTTCATCAACAATTCTACTCGTATGCACCCGTATTCGTACTCGTACAATACACAGCTTTTAGATGTATGTACTATTGGTATATACACTCCAATGATCAGATCTTAGCAGCCCATGTGAGTCACCTAACACATGTGGGAACCATCATTTGGCAACTAGCATGAAATATCTCATAAAATTACAAAAATATGAGTAATCATTCATGACTTATTTACATGAAAACAAAATTACATATCCTTTATATCTAATCCATACACCAACGACCAAAAACACCTACAAACACTTTCATTCTTCAATTTTCTTCATCTAATTGATCTCTCTCAAGTTCTATCTTCAAGTTCTAAGTGTTCTTCATATATTCTACAAGTTCTAGTTACATAAAATCAAGAATACTTTCAAGTTTGCTAGCTCACTTCCAATCTTGTAAGGTGATCATCCAACCTCAAGAAATCTTTGTTTCTTACAGTAGGTTATCATTCTAATACAAGGTAATAATCATATTCAAACTTTGGTTCAATTTCTATAACTATAACAATCTTATTTCAAGTGATGATCTTACTTGAACTTGTTTTCGTGTCATGATTCTGCTTCAAGAACTTCGAGCCATCCAAGGATCCGTTGAAGCTAGATCTATTTTTCTCTTTTCCAGTAGGTTTATCCAAGGAAATTAAGGCAGTAATGATGTTCATAACATCATTTGATTCATACATATAAAGCTATCTTATTCGAAGGTTTAAACTTGTAATCACTAGAACATAGTTTAGTTAATTCTAAACTTGTTCGCAAACAAAAGTTAATCCTTCTAACTTGACTTTTAAAATCAACTAAACACATGTTCTATATCTATATGATATGCTAACTTAATGATTTAAAACCTGGAGACACGAAAAACACCGTAAAACCGAATTTACGCCGTCGTAGTAACACCGCGGGCTATTTTGGGTTAGTTAATTAAAAACTATGATAAACTTTGATTTAAAAGTTGTTATTCTGATAAAATGATTTTTATTATGAACATGAAACTATATCCAAAAATTATAGTTAAACTCAAAGTGGAAGTATGTTTTCTAAAATGGTCATCTAGACGTCGTTCTTTCGACTGAAATGACTACCTTTACAAAAACGACTTGTAACTTATTTTTCCGACTATAAACCTATACTTTTTCTGTTTAGATTCATAAAATAGAGTTCAATATGAAACCATAGCAATTTGATTCACTCAAAACGGATTTAAAATGAAGAAGTTATGGGTAAAACAAGATTGGATAATTTTTCTCATTTTAGCTACGTGAAAATTGGTAACAAATCTATTCCAACCATAACTTAATCAACTTGTATTGTATATTATGTAATCTTGAGATACCATAGACACGTATACAATGTTTCGACCTATCATGTCGACACATCTATATATATTTCGGAACAACCATAGACACTCTATATGTGAATGTTGGAGTTAGCTATACAGGGTTGAGGTTGATTCCAAAATATATATAGTTTGAGTTGTGATCAATACTGAGATACGTATACACTGGGTCGTGGATTGATTCAAGATAATATTTATCGATTTATTTCTGTACATCTAACTGTGGACAACTAGTTGTAGGTTACTAACGAGGACAGCTGACTTAATAAACTTAAAACATCAAAATATATTAAAAGTGTTGTAAATATATTTTGAACATACTTTGATATATATGTATATATTGTTATAGGTTCGTGAATCAACCAGTGGCCAAGTCTTACTTCCCGACGAAGTAAAAATCTGTGAAAATGAGTTATAGTCCCACTTTTAAAATCTAATATTTTTGGGATGAGAATACATGCAGGTTTTATAAATGATTTACAAAATAGACACAAGTACGTGAAACTACATTCTATGGTTGAATTATCGAAATCGAATATGCCCTTTTTATTAAGTCTGGTAATCTAAGAATTAGGGAACAGACACCCTAATTGACGCGAATCCTAAAGATAGATCTATTGGGCCTAACAAACCCCATCCAAAGTACCGGATGCTTTAGTACTTCGAAATTTATATCATATCCGAAGGTTGTCCCGGAATGATGGGGATATTCTTATATATGCATCTTGTTAATGTCGGTTACCAGGTGTTCACCATATGAATGATTTTTATCTCTATGTATGGGATGTGTATTGAAATATGAAATCTTGTGGTCTATTATTATGATTTGATATATATAGGTTAAACCTATAACTCACCAACATTTTTGTTGACGTTTTAAGCATGTTTATTCTCAGGTGATTATTAAGAGCTTCCGCTATCGCATACTTAAATAAGGACGAGATTTGGAGTCCATGCTTGTATGATATTGTGTAAAAACTGCATTCAAGAAACTTATTTTGTTGTAACATATTTGTATTGTAAACCATTATGTAATGGTCGTGTGTAAACAGGATATTTTAGATTATCATTATTTGATAATCTACGTAAAGCTTTTTAAACCTTTATTGATGAAATAATGGTTATGGTTTGTTTTAAAATGAATGCAGTCTTTGAAAAACGTCTCATATAGAGGTCAAAACCTCGCAACGAAATCAATTAATATGGAACGTTTTTAATCAATAAGAACGGGACATTTCACATTACAGCAAGCATTAAGAACTCGTCTAGACATGAGTACTGCCTATCATCTACAAACTGATGGGCAGAGCGAAAGGACGATACAAACTCTTGAAGACATGCTACGAGCATGTTTTATTGATTTCGGAAACAGTTGGGATCGACATCTACCGTTAGCAGAATTTTCCTACAACAACAGCTACCATTCAAGCATTGAGATGGCGCCGTTTGAAGCACTTTATGGTAGAAAGTGCAGGTCTCTGATTTGTTGGAGTGAAGTGGGGGATAGACAGATTACGGGTCCGGAGATTATACAAGAAACTACCGAGAAGATCATCCAAATTCAACAACGGTTGAAAACCGCCCAAAGTCGACAAAAGAGCTACACTGACATTAAAAGAAAAGATATAGAATTTGAAATTGGAGAGATGGTCATGCATAAAGTTGCACCTTGGAAAGGCGTTGTTCGATTTGGTAAACGAGGGAAATTAAATCCAAGGTATATTGGACCATTCAAGATTATTGATCGTGTCGGACCAGTAGCTTACCGACTTGAGTTACCTCAACAACTCGCGGCTGTACATAGCACTTTCCACGTCTCGAATTTGAAGAAATGTTTTGCTAAAGAAGATCTCACTATTCCATTAGATGAAATCCAAATCAACGAAAAACTCCAATTCATCGAAGAACCCGTCGAAATAATGGATCGTGAGGTTAAAAGACTTAAGCAAAACAAGATACCAATTGTTAAGGTTCGATGGAATGCTCGTAGAGGACCCGAGTTCACCTGGGAGCGTGAAGATCATATGAAGAAGAAATACCCGCATCTATTTCCAGAAGATTCGTCAACACCTTCAACAGCTTAAAATTTCGGGACGAAATTTATTTAACGGGTAGGTACTGTAGTGACCCGAACTTTTCCATGTTTATATATATTAATTGAGATTGATATTTACATGATTAAATGTTTCCAACATGTTAAGCAATCAAACTTGTTAAGGCTTGATTAATTGAAATATGTTTCATATAGACAATTGACCACCCAAGTTGACCGACGATTCACGAACGTTAAAACTTGTAAAAATGACATGACGATATATATATGGATATACATATGGTTAACATGAGATTATGATAAGTAAGTATCTCCATAAGTATATTAACAATGAGTTATATACATATAAATAAGACTACTAACTTAAGGATTTCGAAACGAGACGTAACGATTATCGTTGTAACGACATTTAAATGTATATATATCATATTAAGATATATTAATATATCATAATATCATGATAATATAATAATTTAACATCTCATTAGATATAATAAACAATGGATTAACAACATTAATTGAGATCGTTAACTTAAAGGTTTCAAAACAACACTTACATGTAACGACTAACGATGACTTAACGACTCAGTTAAAATGTATATACATGTAGTGTATTTAGATGTATTAAAATACTTTTGGAAGACTTCAAGACATATAACAAAACACTCATACTTAACGAAAATGGTTACAGTTACTTTCCCATTCTTTTCTTTCATCAAGAATTCTAGTCGTATTCTTACCCGTATTATACACAGCTTCAAAACGTACTTACTATGGGTATATACCAATAGGAACTAGCATGGGATTCCACTCTTGATTATGTCATGTATGACTAATCAATTTTAACTTCTACCATGAGCTAGTCAACTAACTATAACTCCTTTTAACCCCACTCACCACTCACCAATTACCACTCATCATTCACTCCATTTCACTTCCAATTCTCTTTCTAATTCTCTCTCAACACACACACACACACTATTATGAACGTATTTTTCCAGTAGTTAATCATCATCTTCATCAAAAATCACTTCAAGAATCAAGCTATAATCATCATAGGAAGAACACTTCAAGAACACTTCAAAAATCCCTTCAAGTTTACTAATTTACTTCCAAGCTTTCTAATCCATTCTAAGTAATCATCTAAGATCAAGAAACCTTTGTTATATACAGTAGGTTATATTTCTTATTCAAGGTAATATTCATATTCAAACTTTGATTCAATTTCTATAACTATAAACTATCTTAATTCGAGTAAAAATCTTACTTGAACTTGTTTTTGTGTCATGATCCTACTTCAAGAACTTTCAAGCCATCCAAGATCCTTTGAAGCTAGATCATTTCTTGTCACTTCTAGTAGGTTTACCTAATAAACTTGAGGAAGTAATGATGTTCATAACATCATTCGATTCATATATATAAAACTATCTTATTCGAAGGTTTAAACTCGTAATCACTAGAACATAGTTTAGTTAATTCTAAACTTGTTCGCAAACAAAAGTTAATCCTTCTAACTTGACTTTTAAAATTAACTAAACACATGTTCTATATCTATAAGATATGCTAACTTAATGATTTAAAACCTGGAAACACGAAAAACACCGTAAAACCGAATTTACGCCGTCGTTGTAACACCGCGGGCTGTTTTGGGTTAGTTAATTAAAAACTATGATAAACTTTGATTTAAAAGTTGTTATTCTGAGAAAATGATTTTTATCATGAACATGAAACTATATCCAAAAATTATGGTTAAACTCAAAGTGGAAGTATGTTTTCTAAAATGGTCATATAGACGTCGTTCTTTCGACTGAAATGACTACCTTTACAAAAACGACTTGTAACTTATTTTTCCAACTATAAAAATATACTTTTTCTGTTTAGATTCATAAAATAGAGTTCAATATGAAACCATAGCAATTTGATTCACTCAAAACGGATTTAAAATGAAGAAGTTATGAGTAAAACAAGATTGGATAATTTTTCTCATTTTAGCTACGTGAAAATTGGTAACAAATCTATTCCAACCATAACTTAATCAACTTGTATTGTATATTATGTAATCTTGAGATACCATAGACACGTATACAATGTTTCGACCTATCATGTCGACACATCTATATATATATTTCGGAACAACCATAGACACTCTATATGTGAATGTTGGAGTTAGCTATACAGGGTTGAGGTTGATTCCAAAATATATATAGTTTGAGTTGTGATCAATACTGAGATACGTATACACTGGGTCATGGATTGATTCAAGATAATATTTATCGATTTATTTCTGTACATCTAACTGTGGACAACTAGTTGTAGGTTACTAATGAGGACAGCTGACTTAATAAACTTAAAACATCAAAATATATTAAAAGTGTTGTAAATATATTTTGAACATACTTTAATATATATGTATATATTGTTATAGGTTCGTGAATCAACCAGTGGCCAAGTCTTACTTCCCGACGAAGTAAAAATCTGTAAAAGTGAGTTATAGTCCCACTTTTAAAATCTAATATTTTTGGGATGAGAATACATGCAGGTTTTATAAATGATTTACAAAATAGACACAAGTACGTGAAACTACATTCTATGGTTGAATTATCGAAATCGAATATGCCCCTTTTTATTAAGTCTGGTAATCTAAGAATTAGGGAACAGACACCCTAATTGACGCGAATCCTAAAGATAGATCTATTGGGCCTAACAAACCCCATCCAAAGTACCGGATGCTTTAGTACTTCGAAATTTATATCATATCCGAAGGGTGTCCCGGAATGATGGGGATATTCTTATATATGCATCTTGTTAATGTCGGTTACCAGGTGTTCACCATATGAATGATTTTTATCTCTATGTATGGGATGTGTATTGAAATATGAAATCTTGTGGTCTATTATTATGATTTGATATATATAGGTTAAACCTATAACTCACCAACATTTTTGTTGACGTTTTAAGCATGTTTATTCTCAGGTGATTATTAAGAGCTTCCGCTGTCGCATACTTAAATAAGGACGAGATTTGGAGTCCATGCTTGTATGATATTGTGTAAAAACTGCATTCAAGAAACTTATTTTGTTGTAACATATTTGTATTGTAAACCATTATGTAATGGTCGTGTGTAAACTGGATATTTTAGATTATCATTATTTGATAATCTACGTAAAGTTTTTTTAAAACCTTTATCTATGAAATAAAGATTATGGTTTGTTTTAAAAATGAATGCAGTCTTTGAAAAACGTCTCATATAGAGGTCAAAACCTCGCAACGAAATCAATTAATATGGAACGTTTTTAATCAATAAGAACGGGACATTTCAGAAAGGACCCGTCCTAATCCATCCGTACGAAGTCCATATCGATTATAAACGATTCATAACAGTTGATTACATCACGAGGTACTTGACCTCTATATGATACATTTTTACAAACATTGCATTCGTTTTTGAAAAGGCAATCTTCCATTACATCGATAGTTGACGACATGCATACCATCTCATAATATATCCAACTATAATTGACTTAATAATAATCTTGATGAACTCAACGACTCGAATGCAACGTCTTTTGAAATATGTCATGAATGACTCCAAGTAATATCTCTTGAATGAGCAAATGCACAGCGGAAGGTTTCTTTAATACCTGAGAATAAACATGCTTTAAAGTGTCAACCAAAAGGTTGGTGAGTTCATTAGTTTAACATAAATAATTATTTTATAACTTTAATAGACCACAAGATTTCATATTTCCATTTCTCATAAACATACGTCCCATGCATAGAGACAAAAATATCATTCATATGGATTGAACACCTGGTAACCGACATTCACAATATGCATATAAGAATATCCCCATCATTCCGGGATCCTCCTTCGGACATGATATAAATTTCAAAGTACTAAAGCATCCGGTACTTTGGATGGGGCTTGTTGGGCTCGATAGATCTATCTTTAGAGTTCGCGTCAATTAGGGTGTCTGTTCCCTAATTCTTAGATTACCAGACTTAATAAAAAGGGGCATATTCGATTTAATAATTCAACCATAGAATGTAGTTTCGATTACTTGTGTCTATTTCGTAAAACAGTTATAAAAGCAGCGCATGTATTCTCAGTCCCAAAAATATATATATTGCAAAAGCATTTAAAAGGGGAGCAAATGAAACTCACCATACTGTATTTTGTAGTAAAAATACATATAACATCAATGAACAAAAGTAAGGTTGACCTCGGGTTCACGAACCTATATTAATTATATGTATATTAACACATATAATGGAAATCGATCAAATTCATATATCTAGATTTATTAGTTATATCATTTTTTTATATTAAGAACTTATATAATTCATTATTCAGTTAAATATCTTCATTTTATAGATAAAAATATTAATATAGTTAAGTTATGTATATTAAATATATTTTTATATGAAGATTGTTTGTTTGTGAAATTAAATAATTATGATAATACTAATATTAGTAATAATAAGGATACTATATAAAAATAATGATAAAAGCGATAGTAATAATAATAATGTTAATAAAAATAATAATATTAATAATGTTAATATTACTAAGTTGTATTATAATAACTATGATAATAATAATTTTGTTAATTCCTTTAAATCATAACCTAATTGAAATTTTTAATCTTAATGGCACTAAATTTTAACCTTAGTGAATATTCTAACAATAATAATAATAACGATAATAGTAATGATAGTTTCAAAAATAATGATAATGATAGTAATAATAATAATAATTCTGATAATAATAATAATTATAATGATAATTAAAATGTTAATACTTATAATAATATTAATAATGATATAAATAATAATTCTAATAATAATAATAATTTTAATTATAATGTTAATTTTAATGTTAATGATAACAACAACAATAATAATAATAATAATAATAATAATAATATTAATAATAAAAATAGAATAACTACCTCAAAGATTAAGTTCCAAAAGAAAATGCCTTTGCCCAGGCTCGAACCCTCGACCTCTCGCTAACACGAAACCCCCCTAAACAATTCAGCTAATATTCACTTTCCTGGCTTATAACAAAATATAAATCGATTTAAACTGAATTTCTGATTATGTGTCAAATATACAATCGGCCCAACATACACTTGATCTCGGTCCATCACCTAAACAAGCCTCTGGCCCAACAGCAACTAAATTATTTCGGCCCAACTAGCCTGATCCATAATCTTAACAGTTGGTGTGTAATTAAAAAGAAAAAAAAAATTATGTTGCAGGCCATAATCGAATCTGTGACCTCCCGTTAAACAACCATATGCCCAAACCACTGAAGCACTCGAGGATTCTTGTTCTCATACGCGTTTTCAATTATTTATAGTATATTCCAGCAGTTATCATCATCTATTAAACAGAAGAAAAGAAATAAGGCAGCGATGGTTGTTTGATCTTTCTCCTTAATTTTATTTCGCCACCAAACCATCATTATTATCGTTATTTTATGAAAGGACCCGTTCATATACATTATAAACGATTCACAATAGTTGATTACATCGCGAGGTATTTGACCTCTATATGATACATTTTACAAACATTGCATTCGTTTTTAAAAGACAAACTTTCTTTACAACGAAAGTTGATGGCATGCACACCAATTCATAATACATCCAACTATAATTGGCTTAATAATAATCTTGATGAACTCAATGACTCGAATGCAACGTCTTTCAAAATATGCCATGAATGACTCCAAGTAATATCCTTAAAATGAGCTAATGCACAGCGGAAGATTTCTTTAATACCTGAGAATATACATGCTTTAAAGTGTCAACTAAAAGGTTGCTGAGTTCATAGGTTTATCATAACAATCACTTCAATATATTAATAGACCACAAGATTTCCGTTTATAAATATATGTACACTCGCAAGTGTATAAAAGTATTCTATAAATTGTAGGCACCTGGTAACAAGCCTTAACGTTCATGTTTTACCCTCTAAAGTACACCAGATCAGGTGTGTTTAATATAACTTCGAAGTACTAAAGCATCCCATAGTCAGGATGGGGTTTGTCAGGCCCAATAGATCTATCTTTAGGATTCGCGCCTACCGTACATAGACTAGTAGTTTAATGTTACCAAGCTAAGGGTATATTTCTGGTTTAAATCCATGTAGAATTAGTTTTAGTACTTGTGCCTATTTCGTAAAGCATTTATAAAACAGCGCATGTATTCTCAGCCCAAAAATATATATTGCAAAAGCAATTAAAAAGGGAGCAAATGAAACTCACAATACTGTATTTCGTAGTAAAAATACATATAACGTCATTTAACAAGTGCAAGGTTGGCCTCGGATTCACGAACGTATCAATATTGAGATTCAATATTGCAGGAAAGTACGTAGACGCAACGGAGATGATAAACACTAGATTGACCTCACGAGCATACCCATGAACCATAACCATCACCTCCATAGCTATAACCCATAATTTCCTTAGCTTCGACTCATTCAAAAAAACTATTTTAAAATCACTCGGACAGCACTCCGTCATAATATTTTATGTATACTAATAATATCTTGAAATAATACAGAGCAAATATATATATATATATATATATATATATATATATATATATATATATATATATATATATATATATATATATATATATATCGATTGAGAGAGTTTAGAGAAATATATTTTCAAGTTTCTATGAAATAATGAAACCTATTGAATTCTATTTATAATAGATTTTTGAATTATTAAAGTGAATTATTAAAGTATGAATTATTAAAGTGAATTATTAAAGTATGAATTATTAAAGTGAATTATTAAAGTATGAATTATTAAAGTGAATTATTAAAGTATGAATTATTAAAGTGAATTATTAAAGTTAAAGTAAAGTAAAAGTAAAGTAAAAGTAAAGTTAAAGTATAGTAAAAGTTTAAAAACTATGCATGTATAATACGCGTATAAATATATATAATATTAATTTAAATCGTTATATATATTTAATGAAATAAAATATAAATATCGTTATATTTATTATACTGGTTAAGTAATGAGTTGTCAAAAGTGATTCTAGATATTTATAAAAGTTATATACATTTTAATAATAAAGTTCTTTTTAAACTGAAAACGTCTTTGTACGTTTGAAAATAGATTAATAGAATATTATGGAAACCAATTCTCCACTAACTTTTGTCTAACTTTCGTAAATGACACTTTTTGTTTTTATTTATAAATAGCTTTACAAATTATTCTGAATATCGTTAAGAGGAATAGATTTTCTCAAATCATAGTGGACCTCTCAACAGAGACTTGTAATCATAATTCAATGTTTCTGATAATTCAATCATTTAATATATTTCTTTTTAATTTCGTCAAAAATCATATTGAAACAAATACATTCGTGTAAAGGATTATACGTTTAATATATTATTAATATTCTCAAGTTATAATATATATATACATATACATATCTATTTATATATAACGGTTCGTGACTCGTCGGAATTTGGTCGAGGTTATAATGAATGTATGAACACAGTTTAAAATTCTTGAGATTTAACTTAACAAACTTTGCTTATCGTGTCGGAATAATATAAAGATTAAAGTTTAAATTTGGTCAAAAATTTCTGGGTCGTCACAGTACCTACCCGTTAAAGAAATTTCGTCCCCGAAATTTGATAGAGGTCGTCATGACTAACAATGAGAATGTTATTATAACGATTATAGAGTTTTATTATGTTCAACAAGAATGGATAAAATAATCCGATTACTCGAAGCGTGTTAGTGAAGTTATCGTAAATGAATGAAATAAGATAATAGTGATTCGTCGTATCTTTTGACGTCATCACGATTGATCTCCGAAAAGAAAATCTTTGTAATCTATATTGGATTTGATTATTCGGCGATTAAGGAAATTATGATCCTCTTCGAATTAATGCGATAATCCATTTTGATTTCTCTGTCGGATATTTCACTATAAATCCACCTCATTTGTTTTCTTACAACTCACACCTTCTCAACTCATATTTTAAAGTATTTGTCAATATGCTTCATCCAGTGTTGATTCTTGATATACTCCTCACTTTCATATCTGTCGCTCTTCTTTTTCATCTGCCTCCAGAAGAATCTCTTTACTTCTACTATACTCTTGGTTTTATAGTGTTTTTTAGTTCTCCCGTGTCTTTATATTGCTATATGCATTGATATATACGGTTTGTGATCAACAGTTAATGCTTGCTTCTTCTATAATCATTGTCATCTACAGTTAATGCTCTCTTCTATTTGCTATGATTTATACTCCCATTTCTAGTTCGGAGCTTTGTCCTTTCGTTTCTTCTTCTTGCGATTAAGCACCGATTGTAATGGTCCAGAATTCGCAGATATAAATTTCGGATGAACATTGTTAATGTTCTAGGAAGAAAATTGTAATGGTACGATCTTAACTTATCAACATACCAGAATACCTCGGAAAGGGCCGAATCATCAAGAAATATTTTCTTGATATTTAGAGATCAAAGAGAATACAAGAGTCGTGTAACATAGCACATGATGATGTTATGATCTGTGAATCATCATGTTCCATTTAGAAACTCAGCATGAATTACTGTAATATAATCACGTTGATCAAGTGTCATTATATTATACTAACTTATGCTTCAGCTCCCAACACTTCTTCAAGAATATTCCTATTTTAAACTCGAATGTTTCAGAATTTAGAAACTAAAATAGTTTCTTTTATGATATAATACAGATAGCGCGAAGAGGTAAATGATTTTAGATAAGAATAATTATAAAAATATCTTCAGGAGTATGGATGATACTTATAATGAAATATACGATGATATCTTAGAATGTCTAATATCAGAGGATGATGAAGGATATTGTCAGCAGGGGTTTAGAGTCAGGAGCAAGGTATTCGTTAATGACTTCAGTAAGTACTGAATCATTTGGATTCTTTGAAGGCAGGTTCAGCCTTTGTGATTTGTCCACAGCCTCCTTCATACTTTGCTCAATCCGTTTTCCAGTTCCAAAGCTTCTCTTTTTCTGAGCTTTGCCAATATACTATCCTTTATCATCCAACTTTTTACTGTTAAGGTCGTTTACAGTTTTTGCTGCTACATCAGCATTTTTCAATATTTCGAGTACTGGTTCGCAGTTTAGGGTGTTTTTCAGAAATTTCTCATTCAAAGAATGTAAGTCTTGGAGGTAGACGTTGTGTGTATATGTAATTGTTGATGTAGACATGCTGCGAGGTTTCAAAATATTGATTGCTGATTCTCAATAATTGGTATGGCAATTCTTGTTATAAGGTACGAATGAGTATATGATAGGGTTTCAATAATTATAATGATTTTTTTTTTTGAAAGTCAAAGATCAGTGAAGTTGTTGGTAAGTTTATTGCTAATGTGGTGAATATAAACGATTCCCCGATAACGTTGGCGAAAGGGCAATGTATCTATCGAGGTTATAATAAGACTGTTTTGATTGAGAAGTCGAAGTTGACTTGCTGGAGCTGTGACAAAACTGTCTATTTTGAAACGGAATTGAAAAGTTATTTTAGCTAGTAAATGAAAAAGGGTCTAACACGGATACGTGTCAAACTATGACTTGGGTTTTGAGAGTTTTTCAAGTGTATAACTGTGGGTAACATGTGGTTGGATCATCATCTTGATTGTTCCTTAGTTGAAGTGTCTCCAGGAATTTCGAAGGCTTTGAGCGCATATTGTAATCGTTATTACATATGATGTTCTAACACAGTTTTGAAGTCAAAGTATAGCTTTGAAAGATATAAGAATCTAAGAGTGATGATACTGGTTATATTTCGAATTGAATTATGCGATTTCAAAATCAGAATATGTAATTGAATTTGAATGAGTATGATTGTTTTGATTTATATGAAAGAATGGATATTGTTGTGAAAGTAGGGAGTATAGTTGATGACTGCTGAATCAGTTTCGAAAAATGTAATATATTAATTGTGAATTTATATATCTCTCGGGTATTACCTACCCGTTAAAAAAAATTTCACAATTAATATTTTGTACAAAAGAAGTTTATTACAGTCTTTATGAAAATATATGTGTATATTTTCTTTAGATGTAATATAGATTTAATGATTTAATATTAAATTAAACTCATTTGTTTTATGGTTGGAACTAGAATTGAGTAATCCCTAAAACTTTATAAATTGCATAAGTATTTCTTCAATAATATTGAAATTATGAATCATTACTTTGTTATTTGTTGGTTTTCGTGAAATTCTTGTGAACTTCGCAAGGTACGAATGATGTTATTTGAAAAGTTTAAAGTACATCGATGATGAAAGTGTAAAATCAAACATATATTCGAATAATACACTTGATTTATTATGAATTGGATTTTTATTGAATTGAGACAGAGATTGAAATTAATGATGGTTAAGTTGCGAATGAAGGACGTACATCATTGCATATTTGTAATATGAATTAACTGAGTAGTTAAGATTCACACATAATAGCTTAGTACGGGAAGATTTATTATGGTTTAAAATTTTATACATATAAAATATACATATAAATCTTTCGATTGGAAATGAGTTAATACTTCATAACTTGTTGATACAATATATTTGTTGTTGATTCGTAATGATGTCCACAATGATTCTTGAACTGACAGAGTTTGTGATGTTACAGGTGCTGTTGATTCTGACGATACTGACGGCACTGACTGTGTTGATGATGCTACGGTCCTGTTGATGCTGTTGGTAAAACAATTCTTGCTTGTAAATCATACACCATTTTCGATCAAAGTTTCTACTCTACCATCTCCGTTCACTCATCCGATTTACGGTCAGAATTAAATAATCTCTAAGATTTTGGAGATTGCATAACTGCCGCAGAGATATCTCTTCAATGAATTTTATGAATTAATACTTCATCGTTTGTTGTTGTTGATATTCCTGGATATTTACAGGGCGTATGACATTGATGTTTGAGATACAGATTGTGATGTTGCGGTGTGGGATGTGGATGTTGTTGTTGGTGGTGGTGATGGTACTGTTGGTGTTGCTGATGGTGGTACTGTTTATGCTGCTGATGCTGCTGCTGGTGTTTGTAATCTTTGCACCATATTCTCCAAAGCCACTACCCGAGCGCGAAGCTCGTTGACTTCTTCTATTACACCGGGGTAATTGTCGGTTCGGACGAGTAGATAAATAAAATCTAGAATTTGGTGTAGTATGTAATCGTGACGAGATACTCTAGAAATAAGAGAGAAAATGGTGTTTCGGATAGGTTCGCCGGTAAGTGCTTCAGGTTCTTCGCCAAGAGGGCAATGTGGTGGATGGAAGGATCACCTTCTTCTTGTCTCCAATGATTAAGGAGGCTACGAACCCATTCCCAATTCATCCAGAATAGATGATGAATAATTGGTTGATCCATTCCGGTCACACTGCTTTCGGAACTTGAGTGGGATTCCATTTCGGAATCCGAGGGACTTGAACTAATGACGAATTCCATTTCGTACGATTGAATAAAGAATTTTTCGATATGAAATGATTTTCTGGCTATCGGGTGGTATTCTAATTATATAGAGCAAAAGGTTTCGTAGATTATGGAGGAATTTACGGAATATGTCAGGCAAAGTTTACAGTAACAGATACGCTAAGATATGAATTAGCAGATACGCTAAGATATGAATTTTGTCTATACACTATTCATACAATCAATGTAATAAGATGTGTCTAGACTAAGAATGATAAGCAGGTAATTTCCGACAAAAATGATGAGCAAAACTTTTGACATGCAGACACGGTTGAAGTCCAGACTCACTAATGCATCCTAACGACTATCAGTTAGACACACTAATGCAGACCTGGTTCGCTAAGACCACTGCTCTGATACCAACTGAAAGGACCCGTTCATATACATTATAAACGATTCACAATAGTTGATTACATCGCGAGGTATTTGACCTCTATATGATACATTTTACAAACATTGCATTCGTTTTTAAAAGAAAAACTTTCTTTACAATGAAAGTTGATGGCATGCACACCAATTCATAATACATCCAACTATAATTGGCTTAATAATAATCTTGATGAACTCAATGACTCGAATGCAACGTCTTTCAAAATATGCCATGAATGACTCCAAGTAATATCCTTAAAATGAGCTAATGCACAGCGGAAGATTTCTTTAATACCTGAGAATAAACATGCTTTAAAGTGTCAACCAAAAGGTTGGTGAGTTCATAGGTTTATCATAACAATCACTTCAATATATTAATAGACCACAAGATTTCCGTTTATAAATATATGTACACTCGCAAGTGTATAAAAGTATTCTATAAATTGTAGGCACCCGGTAACAAGCCTTAACGTTCATGTTTTACCCTCTGAAGTACACCAGATCAGGTGTGTTTAATATAACCTCGAAGTACTAAAGCATCCCATAGTCAGGATCGGGTTTGTCAGGCCCAATAGATCTATCTTTAGAATTCGCGCCTACCGTACATAGACTAGTAGTTTAATGTTACCAAGCTAAGGGTATATTTCTGGTTTAAACCCACGTAGAATTAGTTTTAGTACTTGTGCCTATTTCGTAAAGCATTTATAAAACAGCGCATGTATTCTCAGCCCAAAAATATATATTGCAAAAGCAATTAAAAAGGGAGCAAATGAAACTCACAATACTGTATTTCGTAGTAAAAATACATATAACGTCATTTAACAAGTGCAAGGTTGGCCTCGGATTCACGAACGTATCAATATTGAGATTCAATATTGCAGGAAAGTACGTAGATGCAATGGAGATGATAAACACTAGATTGACCTCACGAGCATACCCATGAACCATACCCATCACCTCCATAGCTATAACCCATAATTTCGTTAGCTTCTACTCATTCAAAAAAACTATTTTGAAATCACTCGGACAGCACTCCGTCATAATATTTTATGTATACTAATAATATCTTAAAATAATACAGAGCATATATATATATATATACATATATATATATATATATATATATATACATATATATATATATATACATATATATATATATATATATATATATATATATATATATATATATATATATATATATAAATCGATTGAGAGAGTTTAGAGAAATATATTTTAAAGTTTCTATGAAATAATGAAACCTATTGAATTCTATTTATAATAGATTTTTGAATTATTAAAGTGAATTATTAAAGTATGAATTATTAAAGTGAATTATTAAAGTGAATTATTAAAGTGAATTATTAAAGTATGAATTATTAAAGTGAATTATTAAAGTATGAATTATTAAAGTGAATTATTAAAGTATGAATTATTAAAGTGAATTATTAAAGTAAAAGTAAAGTTAAAGTAAAGTTAAAGTATAGTAAAAGTATAAAAACTATGTATGTATAATACGCGTATAAATATATATAATATTAATTTAAATCGTTATATATATTTAATGAAATAAAATATAAATATCGTTATATTTATTATACTGGTTAAGTAATGAGTTGTCAAAAGTGATTCTAGATATTTATAAAAGTTATATAAGTTTTAATAATAAAGTTCTTTTTAAACTGAAAACGTCTTTGTACGTTTGAAAATAGATTAATAGAATATTATGGAAACCAATTCTCCACTAACTTTTGTCTAACTTTCGTAAATGACACTTTTTGTTTTTATTTATAAATAGCTTTACAAATTATTCTGAATATCATTAAGAGGAATAGATTTTCTCAAATCATAGTGGACCTCTCAACAGAGACTTGTAATCATAATTCAATGTTTCTGATAATTCAATCATTTAATATATTTCTTTTTAATTTCGTCAAAAATCATATTGAAACAAATACATTCGTGTAAAGTATTATACGTTTAATACATTATTAATATTCTCAAGTTATAATATATATATACATATACATATCTATTTATATATAATGGTTCGTGACTCGTCGGAATTTGGTCGAGGTTATAATGAATGTATGAACACAGTTTAAAATTCTTGAGATTTAACTTAACAAACTTTGCTTATCGTGTCGGAATAATATAAAGATTAAAGTTTAAATTTGGTAAAAAATTTCCGGGTCGTCACATTTTAGCTATCATCATCATCAATTATCAACTCATCATCGATCGTTATCTATCATCGTCTTTATCAGTATCATTAACTCATATCGTGGTCACATAATCGTTATCATCATCATCGTATCATTAACGTACCATTATCATACATGATTAACATTATTGTAATCATGATACTCGTTATCATAACCATCGTTATTCATACTCTTCCTTATCGTAACAATACCACCATTTTTATCATTATCACCCATTATCTTCTCCGCTATAGTTAATGAATTATATCAACCGATAGGACTTACTACAGCAGAAATTATATCACAACAGCTGTGACATTAAACGAAGAAGGAAATAAACAAGGTGAGTAATAGCGTAACAGAAAACAGAAGACTGGAATAGGAGAACATCTTGTTGGTTTTGAAGAGGATGTCGTGATGGTGGTGGCGTTAGATGGTGATTGTTGTGGTGTTTTCATCAAGCAAGTAATAAGGAAGATATATATATATATATATATATATATATATATATATATATATATATATCTAGAGAGAGAGAGTGTGTGTGTGGTGGTGTTGCGGTGGTTTGTGGTTGTGTCAGACGGTGGCACGTTTCTGGTGGTGGTGTTCGGTTGATGGTGGTTTGAGTAATGGTGGCCTACGGTGGGACTAGGGTGCTGTGGTGGTTTGACATCGAAAAGTGGTGAGATGGTGGTGATTTCATGGATGTTTGTAGGGTGGTACATGGTGATAGTCTAGTGGCGGTTCACGAGGTGGTGATCGACGGTGGTCATGGATGGCGGCATGGTGGCACCCGGTGGTGGTGAAAGGTGTGAATTGATTTATGAATCTTCTTCCTAAATCTCTAGATGTATTACTTACATCTATATTATATAAGATCTTATATGTTGATTAT
Organism: Rutidosis leptorrhynchoides; assembly: GCF_046630445.1. Lineage (NCBI taxonomy): Eukaryota > Viridiplantae > Streptophyta > Magnoliopsida > Asterales > Asteraceae > Rutidosis > Rutidosis leptorrhynchoides. Next base: position 129,032,016 of record NC_092341.1, read on the forward strand.
AGTATTAATATTTATTAATAATAATTATTAATAATAATATAATTATAATATAAAAATAATAACTTTTATGCATAGTAAGCCATCACAAATAATGCTGCCGACACTTTTCCCGGGATGGACATATCGCATCCATTGCTAAACAGTTACCGTATAAAGTGTCCCTAAAAATCCTAATTTTTTTAGATTAAGCATATTTAATTATTTCACTCATTACCTGTTTGAAACCAGATCAAAAAGGTTCAATAATTATTTATTTTCTGTTCCAATTTATATGTACGGAGTACTAATAGTTAAACTTAAAAAGGTAAAAATACTTTTAACAAATCTAAAATCTTCGTAATCAGTTTACAGTTTAACTTTTCTTTTAACTCTTCATGAACATGGGTTATATCTATATTAAAACTAACGAATCGTTAACCGAGTGCTACCGACGTTTACTAATTAGACACGAAATCATTTATTTTTAATATATTCTCTTTATATATATAAAGAGTTTTAAATAGAAAGTTTAACTACTAAATAAATATATTATATATCCTTAATCCATTTAGTTTAATATTATTTATATATTTACAAGTAATATTTATATTCATATATTTATATATATATAAATATATATCTATATATTTATAATAATAGTTTTCATTACATCGCATATTATTTTTCATATTTATTTTCAACAATTAGATCATATATTATCTTAAATAATATTTTCAAATTAATGTATATGTATCTATTTATACATAGTTGTTCGTGAATCATCGAGAATGGTCGAAGGTCAATTGAATATACAAAATAGTTCAAAGTTTTTGAGACTCAACATTACAGACTTTGCTTATCGTGTCGGAATCATATAAGAATTACGTTTAAATTTGGTCGGAAATTGCCGGGTCGTCACACACACACATATATATATATAAAATTTATAATTTTAATTTTAATTTAATATTTATAATAATAATAAGGGTATGTTAGCGAATGTTGTAAGTGTGTAAGTCGAAATTCTGTCCGTGTAACGCTACGCTATTATTAATCATTGTAAGTTATGTTCAACCTTTTTAAATTAATGTCTCGTAGCTAAGTTATTATTATGCTTATGTAAATTGAAGTAATCGTGATGTTGGGCTAAAATATTAAAGACAGAGTTATTGGGCTTTGTACCATAATTGGGGTTTGGACAAAAGAACGATACTTGTGGAAATTAGACAATGGACTATTAATGGGCTTTATATTTGTTTAATTGAATGATAGTTCGTTAATTTAATATAAAGATTTACAATTGAACGTACCTATAAATAACCATATACACTCGATCGGACACGATGGGCGGGATATTTATAAGTACTAATAATCGTTCATTTAACCGGACACGGGAATGGATTAATAGTTAATGAACTTATTAAAACAGGGGTGAATTACATACAAGGAAAATTGTGTAATTATAGTTTAAATCCCCAATTAGTTGGAATATTTGACTTCGGATATAAGAATAATTTGACGAGGACACTCGCAATTTATATTTATGACTGGTGGATTGTTATGGACAAAAACCAGATGGACATATTAAATAATCCAGGACAAAGGACAATTAACCCATGGTAATAAACTAAAATCAATACGTCAAACATCATGATTACGGAAGTTTAAATAAGCATAATTCCTTTATTTCATATTTCATCGCACTTTTATTTACTGTCATTTTATTTATCGCACTTTTAATTATCGTACTTTTTAATTATCATAATTTTATTTATTGTCATTTTATTTATCGCACTTTTATTTATTAAAAATTTAATTATTGTCATTAACTTTACGCTTTAAATTAAGTTATTTTTATTTTTAATATTTTACATTAGGTTTTAACTACGACTAAAGTTTTAAAATCGACAAACCGGTCATAAAACGGTAAAAACCCCCTTTTATAATAATAATAATAATAATACTTATATATATATATATATATATATATATATATATATATATATATATATATATATATATATATATATATATATATATTTATATTTATACAAATATAGTTTTTAAAAAATATAGCGTTAAACTTGGCTAGATCCATGTGGAACGAACCAGACTTACTAAAAACTACACTACTGTACGATTAGGTACACTGCATATAAGTGTTATAGCAAGGTTTAGGTATATCCACTCTATAAATAAATAAATAACTTTTGTAAACTTGTATCGTATTTAATAGTATTTCCTAGTAAAATATAAGCTATTTCGTATACACCTCTACGCACATCAAGTATTTGATAATACTAAAAACGAACATATATTTCATAGCATTATCCCTCAAGAAAGACAAGCTTTTAGATGCAATTGTTCTATTTACAAGTGATATTAGTTTAAATAATAAAAGGTGAAGACAAAAGACAGATTCGACGAATTGAAGACGCAAATGACTAAAAAGCTAAAAAGTACAAAGTACAATCAAATTGGTTTAAATTATTGATGAGAAACGTCTAAAAATTACAAGAATACAAGCCTTGAAACACAAAGTACAAGATATTAAATTGTACGAAAAGGCGTTCGAAAATCCAGAACCGAGACATGAACCAACTTTCAGCGTGCAACGCAATGGACCAAAAATTACAAGTCAACTATGCACAAGAATATAATATTATATATAATTAATTATATATATTATATATTATTTTAATCAAAGCAGCCAACGTTTAATTCAATTGGTGAGATGGATTCCAGACCTTCGCACTCGCGGAGGTTTAAAGCATAAAAGTACAGCACTCGCGGAGATCTACAGTATAACGTGGGCCTATAAAAGTCGCACATTCTGATCGATTTTAACACACCTTTTTCTAATCTATCTCTCACTCTTACGATATATATATATATATATATATATATATATATATATATATATATATATATATATATATATATATATATATATATATATATATAATTTATAATTTTAATTTTAATTTAATATTTATAATAATAAGGGTATGTTAGAGAATGTTGTAAGTGTGTAAGTCGAAATTCTATCGGTGTAACGCTACGCTATTATTAATCATTGTAAGTTATGTTCAACCTTTTTAAATTAATGTCTCGTAGCTAAGTTATTATTATGCTTATTTGAATTGAAGTAATCGTGATGTTGGGCTAAAATATTAAAGACATGGTTATTGGGCTTTGTACCATAATTGGGGTTTGGACAAAAGAACGACACTTGTGGAAATTAGACTATCGACTATTAATGGGCTTTATATTTGTTTAATTGAATGATAGTTCGTTAATTTAATATAAAGATTTACAATTGGACGTACCTATAAATAACTATATACACTCGATCGGACACGATGGGCGGGATATTTATAAGTACTAATAATCTATCATTTAACCGGACACGGGAATGGATTAATAGTTAATGGACTTATTAAAACAGGGGTGAATTACATACAAGGAAAATTGGTGTAATTATAGTTTAAATCCCCAATTAGTTGGAATATTTGACTTCGGATATAAGAATAATTTGACGAGGACACTCGCACTTTATATTTATGACTGATGAACTGTTATGGACAAAAACCAGATGGACATATTAAATAATCTAGGACAAAGGACAATTAACCCATGGTAATAAACTAAAATCAATACGTCAAACATCATGATTACGGAAGTTTAAATAAGCATAATTCCTTTATTTCATATTTCATCGCACTTTTATTTACTGTCATTTTATTTATCGCACTTTTAATTATCGTACTTTTTAATTATAGCAATTTTATTTATTGTCATTTTATTTATCGCACTTTTATTTATTAAAAATTTAATTATTGTCATTTACTTTATGCTTTAAATTAAGTTATTTTTATTTTTAATATTTTACATTAGGTATTAACTGCGACTAAAGTTTTAAAATCGACAAACCGGTCATTAAACGGTAAAAACCCCCTTTTATAATAATAATAACAATAATACTTATATATATATATATATATATATATATATATATATATATATATATATATATATATATATATATATATATATATATATATATATATATATTTATTTATACAAATATAGTTTTTAAAAAATATAGCGTTAAACTTGGCTAGATCCCTGTGGAACGAACCGGACTTACTAAAAACTACACTACTGTACGATTAGGTACACTGCCTATAAGTGTTGTAGCAAGGTTTAGGTATATCCACTCTATAAATAAATAAATAACTTGTGTAAAACTGTATCGTATTTAATAGTATTTCCTAGTAAAATATAAGCTATTTCATATACACCTCTACACACATCAAGTATTTGATAATACTAAAAACGAACATATATTTCATAGCATTATCCCTCAAGAAAGACAAGCTTTTAGATGCAATTGTTCTATTTACAAGTGATATTCGTTTAAATAACAAAAGGTGAAGACAAAAGACAGATTCGACGAATTGAAGACGCAAATGACTAAAAAGCTAAAAAGTACAAAGTACAATCAAATTGGTTCAAATTATTGATGAGAAACGTCTAAAAATTACAAGAATACAAGCCGTGAAACACAAAGTACAAGATATTAAATTGTACGAAAAGGCGTTCGAAAATCCGGAACCGAGACATGAACCAACTTTCAGCGTGCGACGCAATGGACCAAAAATTACAAGTCAACTATGCACAAGAATATAATATTATATATAATTAATTATATATATATTATATATTATTTTAATCAAAGCAGCCCACGTTTAATTCAATTGGTGAGGTGGATTCCAGACCTCCGCATTCGCGGAGGTTTAAAGCATAAAAGTACAGCACTCGCGGAGATCTACAGTACAATGTGGGACTATAAAAGTCGCGCGTTCTGATCGATTTTAACACACCTTTTTCTAATCTATCTCTCAGTCTTACGATATATATATATATATATATATATATATATATATATATATATATATATATATATATATAAAATTTATAATTTTAATTTTAATTTAATATTTATAATAATAATAAGGGTATGTTAGCGAATGTTGTAAGTGTGTAAGTCGAAATTCTGTCCGTGTAACGCTACGCTATTATTAATCATTGTAAGTTATGTTCAACCTTTTTAAATTAATGTCTCGTACCTAAGTTATTATTATGCTTATTTAAATTGAAGTAATCGTGATGTTGGGCTAAAATATTAAAGACGGGGTTATTGGGCTTTGTACCATAATTGAGGTTTGGACAAAAGAACGACACTTGTGGAAATTTGACTATGAGCTATTAATGGGCTTTATATTTGTTTAATTGAATGATAGTTCGTTAATTTAATATAAAGATTTACAATTGGACGTAACTATAGATAACCATATACACTCGATCGGACACGATGGGCGGGATATTTATAAGTACTAATAATCGTTCATTTAACCGGACACGGGAATGGATTAATAGTTAATGGACTTATTAAAATAGGGGTGAATTACATACAAGGAAAATTGGTGTAATAATAGTTTAAATCCCCAATTAGTTGGAATATTTGACTTCGGATATAAGAATAATTTGATGAGGACACTCGCACTTTATATTTATGACTGATGGACTGTTATGGACAAAAACCAGATGGACATATTAAATAATCCAGGTCAAAGGATAATTAACCCATGGTAATAAACTAAAATCAATACGTCAAACATCATGAATACGGAAGTTTAAATAAGCATAATTCCTTTATTTAATATTTCATCGCACTTTTATTTACTGTCATTTTATTTATCGCACTTTTAATTATCGTACTTTTTAATTATCGCAATTTTATTTATTGTCATTTTATTTATCGCACTTTATTTAATAAAAATTTAATTATTGTCATTAACTTTACGCTTTAAATTAAGTTATTTTTATTTTTAATATTTTACATTAGGTTTTAACTGCCACTAAAGTTTTAAAATCGATAAACCGGTCATTGAACGGTAAAAACCCCCTTTTATAATAATAATAATACTACTTATATATCTATATATATATATATATATATATATATATATATATTTATACAAATATAGTTTTTAAAAAATATAGCGTTAAACTTGGCTAGATCCCTGTAGAACGAACCGGACTTACTAAAAACTACACTACTGTATGATTAGGTACACTGCCTATAAGTGTTGTAGCAAGGTTTAGGTATATCCACTCTATAAATAAATAAATAATTGTGTAAAATTGTTTCGTATTTAATAGTATTTCCTAGTAAAATATAAGCTATTTCGTATACACCTCTACGCACAACAAGTATTTGATAATGCTAAAAACAAACATATATTTCATAACATTATCCCTCAAGAAAGACAAGCTTTTAGTTGCAATTGTTCTATTTACAAGTGATATTCGTTTAAATAATAAAAGGTGAAGACAAAAGACAGATTCGACGAATTGAAGACGCAAACGACCAAAAAGCTCAAAAGTATAAAGTACAATCAAAGTGGTTCAAATTATTGATGAGAAACGTCTAAAAATTACAAGAGTACAAGCCGTGAAACACAAAGTACAAGATATTAAATTGTACGAAAAGGCGTTCGAAAATCCGGAACTGAGACATGAACCAACTTTCAGTGCGCGATGCAACGGAACAAAAATTACAAGTTAACTATGCACAAGAATTTAATATTATATATAATTAATTATATATATATTATATATTATTTTAATCAAAGCAGCCCACGTTTAATTCAATTTGTGAGCTGAATTCCAGACCTCCGCACTCTCGGAGGTTTAAAGCTTAAAAGTTCGGCACTCGCGGAGATCTACAGTGAAATGTGGGGCTTTAAAAGTCGTGCATTCTGATCGATTTTAACACACCTTTTTCTCTCTATCTCTCACGATATATATATATATATATATATATATATATATATATATATATATATATATATATATATATATATATATATATATATATATATATATATATATATATATATATATATATATATATAATTTTAATTTTAATTTAAGATTAATAATAATAAGGGTATGTTAGCGAATGTTGTAAGTGTGTAAGTCAAAATTCTGTCCGTGTAACGCTACGCTATTATTAATCATTGTAAGTTATGTTCAACCTTTTTAAATTAATGTCTCGTAGCTAAGTTATTATTATGCTTATTTAAATCGAAGTAATCATGATGTTGGGCTAAATATTAAAGACGGGGTAATTGGGCTTTGTACCATAATTGGGGTTTGGACAAAAGAATGACACTTGTGGAAATTAGACTATGGTCTATTAATGAGCTTTATATTTGTTTAATTGAATGATAGTTTGTTAATTTAATATAAAGATTTACAATTGGACGTACCTATAAATAACCACATACACTCGATCGGACACGATGGGCGGGATATTTATAAGTACTAATAATCGTTCATTTAACTGGACACGGGAATGGATTAATAGTCAATGGACTTATTAAAATAGGGGTGAATTACATACAAGGAAAATTGGTGTAATTATAGTTTAAGTCCCCAATTAGTTGGAATATTTTACTTCGGATATAAGAATAATTTGACGAGGACACTCGCACTTTATATTTATGACTGATTGACTGTTATGGACAAAAACCAGATGGACATATCGAATAATCCAGGACAAAGGACAATTAACCCATGGTACTAAACTAAAATCAAAACGTCAAACATCATGATTACTAAAGTTTAGATAAGCATAATTCCTTTATTTCAAATTTCATTGAATTTTTATTTACTGTCATCTTATTTAATTGCACTTTTAATTATCGTACTTTTTATCGCAATTTTATTTATTGTCATTTTATTTATCGCACTTTAATTATTGTCATTTACTTTACGCTTTAAATTAAGTTATTTTTATTTTACATTAGGTTTTAACTTCGACTAAAGTTTTAAAATCGACAAACCGTTCATTAAACGGTAAAAACCCCCTTTTATAATAATAATACTACTTATATATATATATTTATATTTATACAAATATAGTTTTAAAAATATAGCGTTAAACTTGGCTAGATCCCTGTGGAACGAACCGGACTTACTAAAAACTACACTACTGTACGATTAGGTACACTGCCTATAAGTGTTGTAGCAAGGTTTAGGTATATCCACTCTATAAATAAATAAATAACTTGTGTAAAATTGTATCGTATTTAATAGTATTTCCTAGTAAAATATAAGCTATTTCGTATACACCTCTACGCACATCAAGTATTTGATAATGCTAAAAACGAACATATATTTCATAGCATTATCCCTCAAGAAAGACAAGCTTTTAGTTGCAATTGTTCTATTTACAAGTGATATTCGTTTAAATAATAAAAGGTGAAGACAAAAGACAGATTCGACGAATTGAAGACACAAACGACCAAAAAGCTCAAAAGTACAAAGTACAATCAAAGTGGTGCAAATTATTGATGAGAAACGTCTAAAAATTACAAGAGTACAAGTCGTGAAACATAAAGTACAAGATATTAAATTGTACGAAAAGGCGTTCGAAAATCCAGAACCGAGACATGAACCAACTTTCAGTGCGCGACCTAACGGACCATAAATTACAAGTTAACTATGCACAAGAATTTAATATTATATATAATTATATATATATATATATATATATATATATATATATATATATATATATATATATATATATATATGTTATATATTATTTTAATCAAAGCAGCCCACGTTTAATTCAATTTGTGAGCTGGATTCCAGACCTCCGCACTCGCGGAGGTTTAAAGCTTAAAGTTCAGCACTCGCGGAGATCTACAGTAAAATATGGGGCTATAAAAGTCGCGCATTCTGATCGATTTTAACACACCTTTTTCTCTCTATCTCTCACGATATATATATATATATATATATATATATATATATATATATATATATATATATATATATATATATATATATATATATATATATATATATATATTTATATATATAATTTATAATTGTAATTTTAATTTAAGATTAATAATAATAAGGGTATGTTAGCGAATGTTGTAAGTGTGTAAGTCTAAATTCTGTCCGTGTAACGCTACGCTATTATTAATCATTGTAAGTTATATTCAACCTTTTTAAATTAATGTCTCGTAGCTAAGTTATTATTATGCTTATTTAAATCGAAGTAATCGTGATGTTGGGCTAAATATTAAAGACGGGGTAATTAGGCTTTGTACCATAATTGGGGTTTGGACAAAAGAACGACACTTGTGGAAATTAGACTATGGGCTATTAATGAGCTTTATATTTGTTTAATTGAATGATAGTTTGTTAATTTAATATAAAGATTTACAATTGGACGTACCTAAAAATAACCACATACACTCGATCGGACACGATGGGCGGGATATTTATAAGTACTAATAATCGTTCATTTAACCGGACACGGGAATGGATTAATAGTCAATGGACTTATTAAAATAGGGGTGAATTACATACAAGGAAAATTGGTGTAATTATAGTTTAAGTCCCCAATTAGTTGGAATATTTGACTTCGGATATAAGAATAATTTGACGAGAACACTCGCACTTTATATTTATGACTGATGGACTGTTATGGACAAAAACCAGATGGACATATTGAATAATCCAGGATAAAGGACAATTAACTCATGGTAATAAACTAAAATCAAAACGTCAAACATCATGATTACGGAAGTTTAAATAAGCATAATTCCTTTATTTCATATTTCATTGCATTTTTATTTACTGTCATCTTATTTAATTGCACTTTTAATTATCGTACTTTTTATCGCAATTTTATTTATTGTCATTTTATTTATCGCACTTTAATTTATCGCACTTTAATTATTGTCATTTACTTTACGCTTTAAATTAAGTTATTTTTATTTTACATTAGGTTTTAACTGCGACTAAAGTTTTAAAATCGACAAACCGTTCATTAAACGGTAAAACCCCCCTTTTATAATAATAATACTACTTATATATATATATATTTATATTTATACAAATATAGTTTTAAAAATATTGCGTTAAACTTGGCTAGATCCCTGTGGAACGAACCGGACTTACTAAAACCTACAATACTGTACGATTTGGTACACTGCCTATAAGTGTTGTAGCAAGGTTTAGGTATATCCACTCTATAAATAAATAAATAACTTGTGTAAAATTGTATCGTATTTAATAGTATTTCCTAGTAAAATATAATCTATTTCGTATACACCTCTATCACATCAAGTATTTTTGGCACCGATGCTGGGGACACCTAAACGCCGAAAGCGCAATGCTATAAAAAAAAGATTTTTTAAGTCGTAATCTATTTCTGTAAAAATATACGTTTTAAATATTAAAAATACTAGAAAAAGAAAAATATATCTATATATTTTTAAGTTTAGTTAAATTAAAAATTTTATATTTTTTTATTGTGAAAAAGTTATAAAATAAGTAATAAGTTATATTTGTATTTTATATATATTAAAAACAAAAAAATAATAAAAAAATAAATAAAAAAACAACTGAACCTGCACAAAATCGACCGGCACCTCATGTGAATCTGTGACATCCGCACTCGCGGTACTTTTTCCAGCTGGGATCCGCACTCGCGGAGGCTTCTGACTAGCTGAACCTTGTACGCATTTATTACACAATTAGGTTTAAATTAATTATTCTTATTATTATTAAACCTAATTAGGGTTTATATTTACTATTAATTAGTTTTAGTTTAATTAATTTTGTATTTTAAGTTTTATTTATTTTTATAAAAATTAATACTTTTATAAAATAATAATATAAAAATAATATTTTTGTAAAAATTGTATTTTTATAATTTAAGTTTTATTTTTAAATTTTGTATCTTTTTAATCGTTTATTCGTAATATTTATATTTTTAGTTCGTAATTAGACTAAGATTTGCCGTAAAATCCCTTAAGTGCTTTTTATTTAGACTAAGATTTAGGTGCTTTAGAATTTTACGACGTTGTTTATCGCTTTAGTTTTAAATATATTTTAGTACCTTTTTAAGATATTGCCGTCTTGGATATAGAATTTCTCTAAGCTTTAATACCTTTAGACGCAACTTTTAATTTTTTGTTTTTAAAATTTTAAATTTCGACGCGCTACTTTCTTATTTTTATTTTTCAGCCTTTTATTTTTCGACGTTTTTCGACGTGCTTCTTTTTCTTTCTTATTTCTTGCCGGTCTAGTTTTTAGGACATAGAATTTTCTATTTCTTCTCTAAAATTTCTTTAAACTTCGATGAAAAATTATTTTAAGCAGTTAAATTGATAGACATCCAAAATTTTCTGGTTCGTAGTAATAGTTGGATTTGTTAGTGGCTGAGTTGTGAGCTTCCGATTTAAAGGGTTCTGGCTCCCTGTTACATCTTTTGGCTATTCGAAACATGGGCAAAATCCGAAAAGTCTATTAATTTGATAACTTATATAATTTTTATTTTTATAACTAAGAGGATATTCAGTGAATGCACCGAGCAAAACGTTCACCACCTTTCATACGTTCACCACCTGTAACTCGATCAAGACATCTAGCCAATATTGTCACCGTTGATTTTTCTTTAGAATCGTCATCCAGTCGACCAAGTACTCCAATTCAAATTTCTGATAATCCATAATTTGAACCCGACCTCATAATTGAGAATTCGGAGGATATTCAGGGACAATTCAGAGATCCTGAACCAATAATCATTCCTCCTGAACCACCAATCATTCAAACAGAGATTGTCGAGGAACAAACCATTAAATCAGAATTCTCTAGTGATTCAGATACAACAAATTCAATAATGGAAAATCTGGAACCTCTAAGTATGGAAGACCGAATGAGAGCTAAATGCACTGGTCAAGGTCATGCAATTACTCAACCAGACATTAATGCGCCAGATTATGAAATCAAAGGACAAATACTACACATGGTAACTAATCAATGCCAATTTAGTGGTGCACCGAAGGAAGATCCAAATGAACATCTTCGTACCTTTAATAGGATTTGTACTCTATTTAAAATCCGAAAAGTTGAGGATGAACAGATATATCTCATGTTATTTCCCTGGACTTTAAAGGGAGAAGCCAAAGATTGGTTAGAATCGTTACCTGAAGGGGCGATTGATACATGGGACGTTTTAGTTGAAAAATTTCTTAAACAATTCTTTCCGGCATCTAAAACCGTAAGACTTCAAGGATAAATAGTTACGTTCTCGTAAAATCCAAATGAAACTCTATATGAGGCGTGGACAATGTAGCGACCCGACAAAATCGTCATTGACGGCGCCATCTACTTAGGTCCCGTTACGTGGTCATAAGTCTTTAAAACAAAGTTTGACCAAAAGATATGTCGCATTCATTTCAAATGTAAAGATTGTTCAAAGTTTACGAGAATAGTTCCACCACAAGTTACATTACAAAGTTATAAGTACAAATGAAACTTATGCGACACAATTTAAAAGTAGCCAAAAGACGCTCCATGTATGCATATATACTCGTCATCCAATGCAAGTATCAAAATAATGAGCGGAAGCATGTATCATGTATCGTTCAAGGACCTGAGAAAAACATAGAAATCTGTCAACGAAAATGTTGGTGAAATCATAGGTTTAAGTAAGTAAGTACAAGTGAACCACAAGATTTGCATCAATGAAATAATAGTAATACATTCCAAAAGTTTGTTTCACGAGCACCCAATTATCAATGCTTAACATTCCTTCCATAGAACCCCATCACTTAGTGCTAGAACATACACTGTTTCTCGAAAATATATTTCATTCGTAAACGGTAGCGAACCGTTTGAATGAGGGTTTGTCAAACCCATATGGATCCATACAACATAAGTTCTCGCTTACACCCGGCAAGTGTAACTAATGATAATCGAATTGAGGATTTTGTTCTAAACTCGTATGTAGAATGTTTGTTTTTCTGTACTTGTGTTCACTTAGTAAAGAAATGTTTATGTTTTCTCATCCCAAATGTAAGTTCAAAAAGAGTAAAAGTGGGACTATGATCTCACCTTGAGTGCACGAGTAGTAAAGTACTTCAACAAGTAACGTGTGCAAAGAACAATGCTAGTCTTGACCTAAACAATAGGTTGTATCAATAACGGTAAACACGATAGGTCAAAGATGTTCAATTAGTCCTATGGCTCATTAAGACTCGATCATAATAGCATGTGAATCAAATTGTCATGTTTCATGCAAGGTACAAGTATAAAAACATGTTAGAACGATTGCACAATTATTTGGTTAAGTTTGATTAAAAGTCAACTTGGTCGGGTCAAAGTCAACGGAAAAGTCAACGGGGTCGGGTTGGGTATCCGACAATTTTTCTAAGTTATATAATCATATATGAGCATGTTGGCCAAGTTTCATGTTAATCGGAGGTCCGTAGCATAGCAAACATTTTTATGTCAAATGACCAAAGCAAACAGCCAGTTTTAGTGTATCAGGACGGTGTCCCAGTATGAAGAGTGGGACGGCGTCCCAAAATCAGGACGGTGTCCTAATATGAAGAGTGGGACGGTATCCAAGAGGGTAGGACGGCGTCCCAAATGGCTTACAGGTCCTGTTTGCTGAATTACACAAGTGCACGACCCAAACTTCAAATAATCATAACTTATGATCCGCAAACAATTAGAACATGTATTTTATATCACCGGAAAGCTCTTTCGACAAGGAACACAACTAGATACATTAAATAAATCAAATTTATCATTTAAGACAACAATAACCTCATCGAATGTTCGTTAAACGTCCAAAATCAAAGTTTCAAGTTCATCAAGATGCATTTCAAGTTCCGGGAATCCAATTTACATGTATGATATGCCGTTTTGAAGGTAATGAAACATGTAATACAACTAAACACTTATCAATAACATTAACAAGCATTCAACGCATCAAAAGTTCGTTTTAAAGCTATCAAACCCTAACCAAAAGTTCACAAAATCAATAATCGCGTTTATGAAGTTTCTTTAATCAATCTATACATCAAAATGAAGCTAATGATACTAGTAACACTTTTAAAACATGCACATTAATAATCTAATAATATTTGATCATCCAAAATCAAGGATTTAGCAAGTAATTTTCATAATGAACTAGTTACACCAAAAACAACAAATCGAGCATACAAATTACATACACGACATCACAATGAGCCATAGACACTAATTAACATACTTTTAAGTCAGTTAAGGCGGAAGATCTAAACGATAAGCAACGGTTCCAATACGCTCCAAGATTTCGAAAGGACCAATATACCGCGGATTTAGCTTCCCGCGTTTCCCAAAACGGATTACACCCTTCCAAGGTGTGACTTTTAACATTACTCGGTCACCGAATTGAAATTCAAGATCGTTGCGTCGTTTGTCGGTATAGCTCTTTTGACGACTTCGGGCCGTCCTAAGCCTATCTCGGATTTGAACGATTTTCTCGGTGGTTTCGTGAATGAGTTCGGGTCCGGTGATTTGCACGTCGCCTACCTCGGCCCAACAAAGAGGTGAACGACATTTGCGGCCATATAGCGCTTCAAAAGGTGCGGCTTTAATACTCGCGTGATAACTATTGTTATAAGAGAACTCGGCGAGAGGTAAGTGCTTGTCCCAAGCTTTTCCGAAATCAACCACGCAAGCTCGTAACATGTCTTCCAAAGTTTGAATTGTGCGTTCGCTTTGTCCATCGGTTTGTGGATGATATGCGGTGCTCATGTCTAAATGCGTTCCCAACGCTTCTTGCAATGTACGCCAAAATCTAGAAACGAAACGGCCATCTCGGTCGGAGATAATCGATAAAGGTATACCGTGTCGGGCTACGATCTCCTTAATGTAAAGTTGTGCAAGTTTCTCCATTTTGTCCGTTTCTTTCATGGCAAGGAAGTGTGCGAATTTGGTGAGACGGTCAACAATAACCCAAATGGTATCATAACCGCCCGTCGTTTTTTATAGTTTGGTGATAAAATCCATCGTTATTCTTTCCCACTTCCATTGCGGGATCTCGGGTTGTTGAAGTAGTCCGGACGGTCTTTGGTGTTCGGCTTTGACTTTGGAACATGTCAAACACTTGGAAACATAAGTAGCTACGTCCCTTTTGATGTTCGGCCACCAATATAGTTGTTTAAGGTCGTGGTACATCTTATTGGCACCGGGGTGAATCGAGTATCGTGACTTATGGGCTTCATCTAAAATAAGGCTTCGTAGGTCCCCATAACTAGGCACCCAAATCCTTCCAGCGTAATATCGGAGTCCGGTCTCCCTAATTTCGAATCGAGAGACGAGAATGTTCAAGAGCTCGTGTGAAAGGTTTTCATCCTTGAGGGCCTCATCTTGGGCTACACGAATTTGACTATTGAGGTTGGTGTGAATGGTGATGTTTAAAGCTCGGACACGAAGAGGCACCGCTCTTTCTTTTTGACTTAAGGCATCGGCTACTACGTTTGCCTTCCCGGGATGGTAACGAAGCTCGCAATCGTAATCGTTCAAAGTTTCAATCCACCGTCGTTGTCTCATGTTTAGTTGCTTTTGATCGAAAATGTGTTGGAGACTTTTGTGGTCGGTAAAGATAGTACTCTTGGTTCCATAAAGATAGTGTCTCCACATTTTAAGTGCAAAGACAACGGCTCCGAGTTCGAGATCATGCGTCGTGTAGTTTCGTTCATGAATTTTGAGTTGTCGAGAAGCATAAGCAATGACTTTCGTTCGTTGCATCAATACACACCCAAAACCATGTTTCGAGGCATCGCAATATACAACAAAGTCATCATTGCCTTCGGGAAGTGACAAGATAGGAGTGGTGGTTAGCTTCGTTTTCAAGATTTGAAACGCGGATTCTTGCTCGGTCGCCCAAATGAATTTCTTTCCCTTGTGAGTTAATGCGGTTAGAGGACGTGCAACCAAAGAGAAGTTTTCGATGAATCTACGATAGTACCCCAGCGAGACCCAAGAATTGATGAATGTGAGTAGGAGTAGTAGGAGTCTCCCATTTACTAATGGCTTCGATCTTCGTGGGATCGACTTTAATGCCTTGATCACTTACAACATGACCAAGAAATTGAACTTCCTTCAACCAAAATTCACACATGGAGAATTTGGCATAAAGTCGTTCTTGTCTCAAGAGTTCAAGCACAAGTCGGAGATGTTGTTCGTGCTCTTCTTCATTTTTAGAATAGATCAATATATCATCGATGAACACAATAACGAATTTATCGAGATACGGTTTGCACACGCGGTTCATAAGATCCATGAACACCGCCGGTGCGTTAGTGAGACCAAATGGCATGACGAGGAATTCATAACTACCATAACGAGTCCGGAAAGCGGTTTTGGAGACATCTTCCCCCTTAACCCTTAATTGATGATAACCCGAGCGGAGATCGATTTTCGAATATACACAAGACCCTTGTAGTTGATCAAAGAGGTCATCGATGCAAGGAAGAGAACCGTCAATTTATTTAGTTCACGATAATCAATGCACATTCGTAGGGATCCGTCTTTCTTTTTAACAAACAAAATCGGAGCTCCCCAAGGTGAATGGCTAGGTTGGATAAAACCACGGTCAAGTGGTTCTTGGATTTAACTTTTCAATTCTTGCATTTCGGATGGAGCAAGTCTATACGGTGCACGTGCTACGGGTGCGGCTCCCGGAATAAGATCGATTTGGAATTCAACCGGTCGATGAGGTGGAAGACCCGGCAGTTCGTCGGGAAATACATCGGAAAAGTCACTAACAATTGGCACATCATCGATATGCTTCTCATCGGACTCGACTTTCTTAACGTGGGCAAGGATCGCAAAACAACCCTTACGGAGTAGTTTTCAAACTTTAAGGCACGAAACGAGGTTGAGTCTGGTGCAACTCTTATCGCCATAAACAATCAAAGGTTCACCATTCTCGATAGGAATTCGGATTGCGTTAAGATCACAAAGGATGTGAGATTTCGTTTTGACTAACCAATTCATACCGATTATTACATCAAAGCTTCCTAGTTCCATGGGTATCAAGTCAATTTCAAATTCCTTACCCAAAATGTTTAACGTACACCCCCGGTAATATGTGTCGGCACTTAATAGTTTCCCGTTAACCACTTCAATGGTATAAGTGGTATCTAATGGAAGAGGTGGAGTGCTAAAAGAATGAGTCAAAGTCTTGGATACAAAGCATTTATCGGCACCCGAATCGAATAAGCAAGAGACATAAGAATTGTTGAGAAGAAACGTACCCGTGACTAGTTCAGTGTCATCCCGGGCTTCCTCGGTGTTGATGTTGAAAGCTCGGCCGCGCGTATTGGGGTTATCTTTCCTCTTCGGGCATGCATTTCTATAATGGCCCATTTGGCCACATTCGTAACAAGTGCCCGTCTTTGGTGCATTGGGCCACTTTCGAGCGACGGGAGTGGCACTTTTACAATCGTTGGCCTTATGACCAATTCCTTGGCACCGATGGCAAATTAGCTTACTACAATCGCCAAAGTGATGTTTGTTGCATTTGTTGCAAAGAGGTAGAATTCTGGCATAACCCTTCTTGCCGTCGGAGGTGAAAGATTTCTTGGCAAGGTTGTTGTTGCTTGATTGGGGAGCTTCCCATTTTCTTTTGTTGTTACCCGACTTGTCCTCGGCTTTAGGTGCCGGTACTAAGATTTCGTCCACTGTCTCTATCAATTTGCGGGCCATGTTCAAAGCTTCTTGATGATTAGGGGGTTTGGATGACATTACTCCGTGTTTGATGCTCTTTGGAAGACCATCCATGTAAAATTCAACCCTTAAAGCTTCGGGGTTCACAAGATTTGGGCACATCAAGGCTAGTTCGGAAAATCGTTGATTATAAGCCTTGAGATCATTTCCGATCACCTTTAAAGTTCTTAGCTCTTGTTCGAGCCTTCGGGTTTCTTCACGAGGGAAATATTCGACAATCATCTTTTCTCTCAAGTCAGCCCAAGAGAGAGCGTGAGCTTCATCGGTACCCACCGATTGTACATAAGTATTCCACCATGTAAGAGCGACACCGGCGAAGGTGTGAGTGGAGTATTTGACCTTATCTTGGTCCCGACAACCGCTTATGCTAAAGACGGCTTCCGTTTGCTCAAATCATCGGGTGAGCACGACCGGTCCCCCGGTTCCATCAAAAGTGTGAGGTTTGCACCCCATGAAAGCTTTATAGGAGCATCCTTCGTTTGAGTTACCGGATCCATTGTTGTTGTTGTTGTTGTTGTTGTTGTTGTGGTTGTTATTATTATTGTTGTTGGATGAGTGACCGGCCATGGCCGCATCTACAGCGGTAGCTATCATCCGTTCGAGAGCTTGTTTGGGAGTTTCATTGCGGCGTACACGACGAGGAGCCATTGTTCCTTCAAGACACAAGAATATCATTGATTAGTATTCTCAATAATACTAACCGTGATATAGAATAAAGATAAAGAGAAGTTTTTCCTCGACTCGCCTTAAATTCTTTATGTCATAATGTCGGAACGTTCATATGAGTCACCGTAATATAATCCCAGAAATTATATTACCCTGATTCATATGTGCATTCGACATCATTTCATATAGTCAAGGTGGCGTGTCAATCAAATTAAACAACGTGAGATTAAGATGAACTAAGAGTAGATATGAGTAGAAGCATTCGAGTATAAATGCACAAGTAGTCAAGTAATTCCTACTTCAAGTCTATATGCCGGTTGTAGTCTAGACTCACCAATGTACCCTATGACTCGGGGTCGACACCAATGAACTCTAAATCCCCACAACCAACGCTCTGATACCATCTGTAGCGACCCGACAAAATCGTCATTGACGGCGCCGTCTACTTAGGTCCCGTTACGTGGTCATAAGTCTTTAAAACAACGTTTAACCAAAAGATATGTCGCATTCATTTCAAATGTAAAGATTGTTCAAAGTTTACGAGAATAGTTCCACCACAAGTTACGTTACAAAGTTATAAGTACAAATGAAACTTATGCGACACAATTTAAAAGTAGCCAAAAGACGCTCCATGTATGCATATATACTCGTCATCCAATGCAAGTATCAAAATAATGAGCGGAAGCATGTATCATGTATCGTTCAAGGACCTGAGAAAAACATAGAAATCTGTCAACGAAAACGTTGGTGAAATCATAGGTTTAAGTAAGTAAGTACAAGTGAACCACAAGATTTGCATCAATGAAATAATAGTAATACATTCCAAAAGTTTGTTTCACGAGCACCCAATTATCAATGCTTAACATTCCTTCCATAGAACCCCATCACTTAGTGCTAGAACATACACTGTTTCTCGAAAATATATTTCATTCGTAAACGGTAGCGAACCGTTTGAATGAGGGTTTGTCAGACCCATATGGATCCATACAACATAAGTTCTCGCTTACACCCGGCAAGTGTAACTAATGATAATCGAATTGAGGATTTTGTTCTAAACTCGTATGTAGAATGTTTGTTTTCCTGTACTTGTGTTCACTTAGTAAAGAAATGTTTATGTTTTCTCATCCCAAATGTAAGTTCAAAAAGAGTAAAAGTGGAACTATGATCTCACCTTGAGTGCACGAGTAGTAAAGTACTTCAACAAGTAAACGTGTGCAAAGAACAATGCTAGTCTTGACCTAAACAATAGGTTGTATCAATAACGGTAAACACGATAGGTCAAAGATGTTCAATTAGTCCTATGGCTCGTTAAGACTCGATCATAATAGCATGTGAATCAAATTTTCATGTTTCATGCAAGGTACAAGTATAAAAACATGTTAGAACGATTGCACAATTATTTGGTTAAGTTTGATTAAAAGTCAACTTGGTCGGGTCAAAGTCAACGGAAAAGTCAACGGGGTCGGGTTGGGTATCCGACAATTTTTCTAAGTTATATAATCATATATGAGCATGTTGGCCAAGTTTCATGTTAATCGGAGGTCCGTAGCATAGCAAACATTTTTATGTCAAATGACTAAAGCAAACAGCCAGTTTTAGTGTATCAGGACGGTGTCCCAGTATGAAGAGTGGGACGGCGTCCCAAAATCAGGACGGTGTCCTGATATGAAGAGTGGGACGACGTCCAAGAGGGTGGGACGGCGTCCCAAATGGCTTACAGGTCCTGTTTGCTGAATTACACAAGTGCACGACCCAAACTTCAAATAATCATAACTTATGATCCGCAAACAATTAGAACATGTATTTTATATCACCGGAAAGCTCTTTCGACAAGGAACACAACTAGATACATTAACTAAATCAAATTTATCAGTTAAGACAACAATAACCTCGTCGAATGTTCGTTAAACGTCCAAAATCAAAGTTTCAAGTTCATCAAGATGCATTTCAAGTTCCGGGAATCCAATTTACATGTATGATATGCCGTTTTGAAGGTAATGAAACATGTAATACAACTAAACACTTATCAATAATATTAACAAGCATTCAACACATCAAAAGTTCGTTTTAAAGCTATCAAACCCTAACCAAAAGTTCACAAAATCAATAATCGCGTTTATGAAGTTTCTTTAATCAATCTATACATCAAAATGAAGCTAATGATACTAGTAACACTTTTAAAACATGCACATTAACAATCTAATAACATTTGATCATCCAAAATCAAGGATTTAGCAAGTAATTTTCATAATGAACTAGTTACACCAAAAAACAACAAATCGAGCATACAAATTACATACACGACATCACAATGAGCCATAGACACTAATTAACATACTTTTAAGTCAAGAACACAAATTTAAAGAAAACTAGTGTTTTAGAAATGTTACCCAAACGAGATGAAGTTGGTACCAAAATGAAGAGGATGAAGAGAGGATCACGAATATGTAATTTATTTTGTTGTAAGCCTCCTAGGTCGAATTTAGATGATGATTGAATGAATTTGGTAAATGTGTGTGTGTTCTTGCTAGAGAGAAAGAGAGAGAGAGAGGGAGATGGTTGAATGGTGGTGATTGGGGTGGACTAGTTGACCTAGTCAACTAGTTTGCCCCGTGTCAATTTTAGTCCCTCGAGTTTGTAGTCGGTTGCGGAAAATACCTAAACGGAATATTTTAAAACGCGTATTAATGGGAGATGTTATAAACATATAACGGAGTTTAAATTAGTATAACGGAAAAGTAAATGGAAAAAGGCGGGATGTTACAGACAAGATTTGGAAAATTGTTAAGAGGATGTCCGCAACATGGTTTAGACACTTATCAAATAGTACAAATATTCGACCAAGGATGCGACATCACTACACAGAAAGACATCGATATAGCAGCTGGTGGTTCCATTATGAAGAAAACCGCTACTGAAGCTTACAAAATTATTGATAACACTGCTTCCCACTCACATGAGTGGCATCAAGAAAAAGATATCGTTAGATCATCTAAAGCAGCTGGAGCCGATTCTAGCCATGACTTTAATTCCATTTCTGCAAAGATAGATGTTGTCGAGAGACGATTGGAAAAGATGACTAAAGATATTCACTCAATACGAATTAATTATGAGTAGTGTGGAGGACCACATTTGACAAAAGATTGTCTTAGTATTGAACAAACAATGGAACAAAAAGAGAATATTTCATATATAAACCAAAGGCCTGGAAATAATTATCAGAATAATTATCAACCGCCAAGATCAATCTACAATCAAAATCAGAATTATAACCGAAATGTTCCATACAACAATCAACAAGGTCCTAACAATCAACAAGTATCTAACAACACTTACAATCAGCAAAGACCTATTTTTCAAAATAAACCACCACAAACCGATGATAAAAAGCCAAATTTAGAAGATATGATGTCGAAGCTAGTTGAATCTCAAACGCAATTTTTCACATCTCAGAAACAAACCAATGAACAAAATGCTCAAGCATTTAGAAATCAACAAGCTTCTATTCAAAATCTGGAACAAGAAGTAAGCAACCTAGCAAGGTTGATAGGTGAAAGAAAACAGGGAAGTCTACCTAGCGATGCAAATGCTAACCCCCGGAATGAAACAGCTAAAGCCATTACCACGAGAAGTGGTATTACGCTTAAACCACCTGAAATGCCTGTAATTTCTGATGAAGCTATTTCCACTCCACAAGAACCACAATCTGAGCAAGAGAAGGAAAAAGAACCAGTAGTTGAAAAGGTTAACGAAGATAACACAGTTAAGGCTAAACCTTATGTTAAACCATACCAACCACCACTTCCTTACCCAAGTAAAATGAGAAAAGAAAGATTTGAAGCCGAGCAATCCAAATTCTTGGATATGTTTAAACAAATAAATGTCAATCTTCCTTTCATTGATGTAATTTCAGGAATGCCTAGATGTGCTAAATTCTTGAAAGATCTAATCACAAATAGAAAGAAAATGGAAGAAATCTCGGCTGTTACTATGAATGCAAATTGTTCTGCAGTGCTGTTGAATAAGATACCAGAAAAATTATCAGATCCAGAAAGTTTCACAATTTCATGTTTTCTGGGTAGTCTTAGTTCAATAGAAGCATTGGAAGATTTAGGTGCTACTATAAATTTAATGCTGTATTCAATATACGCTAAACTAGACCTTGGAGAATTGAAACTGTAATGACCTGGAAATTTTTGACCAAATTTAAACCTTAATCTTTATATATTTCCGACACGATAAGCAAAATCTGTAATGTTGAGTCTAGAAAGTTTGAAATCTATATTCGAATAATCAGATACCCTTTGACCATGCCTGACGATTCACGAACAATTGTTGTTAATATATATATATATATATATATACATATATATATATATGTATATATATATATATATATATATATATATATATAACTAAATATAAGTGTATATATTAATTTGAAATAAAAAGATATAATTTAAAATATAAAGTAATATGTAAAATAACTAAACTGTTATTTAAAATAACATCTATATGTAATTAATACTATATGAATTGTAATGTATATATGAAATACATAAATATTAAACATTCAAATATCATATTATATAAACTAAGTATTACATATTTAACAAATTGTGAAGTTAATATATTACAATTTTAAGTTTAAAAGTTGTTACATTAATATTTACATTATTAGTATTAATATTAAGATTAATATTAATATCTATATTACTGATATTACTATTATTTCAAAAATAAAAGATATAAATATGAGATTTGATATATGTAATTTATTATATCCTAATTAGTAATTGTATTATCATCATTGTTATTATTAATATTATCATATTATCATTATCACCTTATTGCTAATTAAAGTGTTCATTTTTTTTAGTGTCATTATTATTATTATTAATATTATTATTATTATTAGAAATATTAATATTGTTATCATTATTATTTTATTTATTAATTTTATTAATACTGAGTTATTTTAATTAAAAATATTATTATTATTAATAATATATATAATAATATCAATATTTTTATAATATAGTTATTATTTAATTAAAATTAAAATAATTTTTATATATAAAATCAGATATTACGCGTATTTGGTGATAGGTCACAATCTAATCTGATTTTTTTTATTTCTGCTGTTTACCTGTGATATTTGGTCGATCCTATATCTTTATATAAACATCGAAGTTCTTAATCTGTGATACGATTATCTATTTTTTATTTATTTTTTTTAAAAAAACCTCTGTTCGAACTCTTTGAATCCATAACTTAAATCGGAATCAATTGTCAAAAACTAAAATTGCCAAAGTGTTAGGAATCCATCAAACAAACTTTCTGCAAAATATTGAGTTCCAATTCTTGTTATTAAATCCCAATTATCGAGTCAAAGTTTTGAATTCTAAAAGTCAAACATTTGTTCATGATCAAATTCGAGTTTTCTGTTAGAATTCAGGTTCAATTAATGAAATGAAAAGTTTCTAGGAACGATTTAGTATATTTTTTGTTTTGTAACCTTTGTCAAAAACTGTTTTATTTTTGAAATCAGGATCTGGGTGTTCATCGTGGTTTCAGTCTACTGCTACGACTTTTTTTTTTCTTCTTGTTTTAACAGCTATTGACAATTGATCAATACGATGGATTTAATTTCTGTTTCACCTTTTAATCCGAGTTTTAAAAACGTGTTATTATAAATGGGATGGAATTGGGTCGATTACAGTTATGAGGAAGAAGATAAAACAGATTAGATAGATATATCAGTTATATAAATAAAAGTGGGGGTTTTAAATCAGAAAAGCTTAAATGGTACGATGGTTAGGAGCTTGTGTGTGTAACCGAGAGGTCACGGGTTCAAACCCGGTTCGGTGCTTTTTTTTTACAAACAGATTTCATTGAAGGTAGTTTCCTTCTCTTTTATTATTATTATTATTATTATTATTATTATTATTATTATTATTATTATTATTATTATTATTATTATTATTATTATTATTATTATTATTATTATTATTTTTATTATTATTATTAATAAATATTGTTATTACAAGTATTATGATTATTATTACTAATACCACTACTAATGAATGTATTATTATTTTTCACATGACTAAGATTATTATTAGTATCATTATTTAGTTATTAGGATTGTTATTAATATTAACCTAAGTATCATTATATTAACATGTGTATTATTTTAATAATTAACATTATCATTATTAGTATCACCTATAATATTATTAATAAAGATAATTACGTTTATGAAAATAAAAGCCTTAAGAGGTTATAAGTATGTTTTAAACGTATTAACAAAATTATATAAATATTCATATATAACATGTTAGATATTCTTGTTAAAATACCAATCAAACATATTTTTTTTTATATAAATGTTAAGTATTTTGAAAATATACAAAAATCAAATAAATATAGTATATAATTTAAGATAATATATAAACTTGTTCGATTACTATTATACATTTTAATTTATATACAAATGATATAGGTTCGTGAATCCGAGGCCAACTCTATACTTGTTCAATGATGTTATATGTATTTTTACTACAAAATACATTAGGTGAGTATATAGTCCCTTTTAAACTCTAAATATTTTGGGATGAGAATACATGCATTTTATGATTTACGTTATGGACACAAGTGATCAAAAATAAATTCTATGTTGAGTTGTACCATGGCATATTTCTTTATACTTGGTAGCTAATATTTACATGAGAAATGTAAACGCGAATCCTGTTGATAGATCTATCGGGCCTGACAACCCCAACCGGGCTGGACGACCAGTTTTCAACGGTTGCACAATACTTCGTTTCTGTATACTACACTTGGTACGGTGTAGTGATTATTTAAGAATATGCTGCGATGATTTAAATGTTAAGTATGGTTACCAAGTGCTCAACTACTTTTACATACACTTGCGAGTGT
Organism: Rutidosis leptorrhynchoides; assembly: GCF_046630445.1. Taxonomy (NCBI): domain Eukaryota; kingdom Viridiplantae; phylum Streptophyta; class Magnoliopsida; order Asterales; family Asteraceae; genus Rutidosis; species Rutidosis leptorrhynchoides. The sequence goes on from NC_092341.1 coordinate 129,057,270, forward strand.
ATTATGTTTAAATATATGAAATCTTGTGGTCCATAGTTATAACGCTGCTAGCAATAAAACCTATATCTCACCAACTTTATGTTGACGTTTTAAAGCATGTTATTCTCAGGTACGAATTAAGCCTTCCGCTGTGCATTTGCTCGTGCTAAGGACATTACTTGGAGTCGATCATCGCAATGGGACCAAATGTTGATGACTTCGTCCAGGAGGATTAGGACGGGTTGTTAAAGTTGGTATCAGAGCGGTGGTCTTAGTGAACCAGGTCTTGCATTAGTATGCCTAACAGATAGTCGTTAGGATACATTAATGAGTCTGGATTTTGACCGTGTCTACATGCCAAAAGTTTTGCTTATCATATCTAGTCAGAAATCACCTACTTATCATCATTAGGGAATTGCCTGCTTATCATTCTTAAGTCTAGACACGTCTTACTGCATTTACTGCATTGATAGTGTATAGACAAAATTCATATCTCAGTGTATCTGATAATTCATATCTTAGCGCATCTGTAGACTTGCCTGACATATGCCGTAAATTCCTCTGTAGTCTACGAAATCTTTAGGACTATATATATAGATATTCTATATAGTTAGAATATCATCCGATATTCGAAAATCATTTCACATCAAAGATACCTTCCATCCACCAAATTTCCATCTTGGCAAGGAACCTGAAGCACTTACCGGCGAACCTGTTCGAAACACCATTTTCTCTCTCATTTCTAGAGTGTCTCGTTATGATTATATACTTCCCATATTTCGAATCTTATTCATCCGCTTGCTCCAACCGCCAATCATCCCGGTGTACTAGCAGAAGTTAACAAACTTAGCGCTCGCGTGACGGCTTTGGAAAACATGGTTCGAAGGTTACAAACACCAGCAGCAGCACCGGCAGCATAATCAGCATTACCATCATCAACGCCAACAGTACCCTTATCACCCTCAACCACAACCGTTTCATAAACCTCAACATCATAATCTGTGCCTCGGATATCAACATCACACGCCTCAATATCACCATCTATATTTCGAGTATGATCTTCGTTCTACATATCGTTCTACATCGATTATCTTCGCTTTACATATCGTTCTATCTCATTTATCCTCGTTCGACATAACGATTATGTAATCTCTAATGTTTTAGAGATCATGTAATCTAGTAATAACGATAAATCAAATGAGTTTAATATCCGATTGACTCATTAAATCTATAATTACATCTGAAGAAAATATATATACAAGTATATTTTCATAAAGATTGTAAATAAAAAAATTCTTTCGTACAAACTATTAATGATGAAAATATTTTAACGGGTAGGTAGCACCCGAGGAATATTTGATTCAACGGTCGTTTACTATCCTACTTACATCCACAAAGTATGAATCCGTTCACCGCAGAATAACCATTTTCATTCAATTTCATATTTGGATTTTGACCTATCAGAATCCAACAAGTGGCATAACGAAGAAAACATTGGACAAAATAAAAAGTGTTAGAAACAAACAGTTTAATTATAAAGATTTTTGTTAAGAATCCACGCTAACTGTTCCTAGCTAACTGTTCCCAGCTAACTGTAAATTCCGTATTACATTTTAATTATCGCAATTTAAATTATCGCAATTTTATTTATCGTCATTTAATTTCTGTTATTTACTTTTACGCATTTTAAATCGGGACACATGTACACAATACGTCGGATTAATTCTGAGACAATACGTTGTATATGGGTCATGATATATATTTATTTATTTTACGCACTTTAAATAACGGGACACGTATACAAGGTTTCGACCTATCATATCGACCCATCTATATACATATTTCGGAAGAACCATAGACACTCTATATGTGAATGTTGGAGTTGGCTATACAGGGTTGGAGTTGATTCCAAAATATATATATGGTTTGAGTTGTGATCAATACTGAGACCGGTACACGGGTCACGATACGTATTAATTAATTTGAATATTATATATATAATTGTATATGAATCATTGGACTATTGGACCATTGGACAATTGGACTATTGGACTGCTAACTTTGGACAATTAAAATGAAATAAAATATTGATTATAACATATGAAATTAAACAATTCTTCAAGTTTGCCACTTGATTTTATCTTACACCTCATTTGTACCTCGATAATTACAATCCGCGTTCAAACCTTTCATGATTTTTGAAAGCACCTCGATCGAGAGGATGAACCAGCCGCACTTCATCTACGGAAGAAAAGATTTATGCACCTGAAAAACTCTCGAACCCAAATTCATAGTTTAACACGTACCCGTGTTGAATCCTTTACCATTTATTAGCAAAAACAACCCTACAATTCTTCAAGCAGTCAATTTTGTCACAGCTCCAGCAGAACAACTTCAACCTTTCATTCGAATAAAGTCTTATTAAAATTCTGATATATACGATTGGCTTTCCTCATCGTTACCGGGGAACCTTTCATATTCCATCATGTTATCATCAGCATATAATCATCTAAAAATACAATTCTTCTGAAACCACCTCGGTTTGATAACCGATGACCCGGATCCGTTAACTTTGAAAATGCTGATGAAGCAGCATGTTGTAGATGATCTTAATGGTCAAAATTTGATAATAAAGAAGGAAGTGTTAGGAACGCTCGATAGAAAATTTGGTACTAAAAATCGAATTGAGCACACCATGAAGGAAACAAAGAACAAATACAAGGATTAAACCCTATATTCAAAGAATCCAGATGATTCTGTATCTTTAGCGAACACCTTGCTTCTGAATCTAAACCCTTACGGGTGAATCTTCATCATCATCCTTCGATATTAGAAATTTCTAGATATTATCGTATCTTTCATTGAAAATATCTTTAATACTTCTGACGATATCTTCAAAATACTCTCGCCCGATATTAATTATCTCTCCGCTCAATCTGTACTACAAAAGAAACTGTGTTAAATTCTGAAACCTCCGAGTTTAAAATATGAATGTTTTGAGATAGTGTTGGGAACTGATGCATGGATTAGTATAATATAATGAAACTTGATCAACGTCATTATATTACAGTAAGTCATGTTGAGTTTCTAATGGAATGTGATGATTCACAGTACCATCATTATGTGCCATGTTACAAGGCTCTTACATTCTATATAAATTCTAAAAATATCAAGAAAATATTTCTTGATGATTCGATCTTTTCCAGAATTTTCTGGTAATTTGACAAATAAAAATCGTTCCATTACCATTTCTTTCTTAGAGCATTAGCTATGTTCATTCTTGTAACGACCCGGAAATTTCCGACCAAATTTAAACCTTAATCTTTATATGTTTCCGTCACGATAAGCAAAATCTGTAATATTGAGTCTAGAAAGTTTGAAATCTATATTCGGATAATCAGTTACCCTTTGACCATGCCTGACGATTCACGAACAATTAATTGTAAATAGATATGAGTGTATGTATATATAAATAATAATTCGAAATATAATTTGAAGTATTATATGTTGTTGTTATTAAAAATTAATAAAATAAAAATAGGATGTTATAATAATTATTATTTAAAATATCTCTATATATATAAATAAAGTTAATTAATATAAAAACTTGGGAATTTTCTGAACACTTTTATCTGTCACTAATTAACAACGGAGTGCGATATATTATTCTTACAGCCTATTATTGTTTAAACACGTTTTTAAAATTTTATTGATATATTATATTTACTTTTCATTTTTGGAATTACACTGAATAATTGGATCCGTGATTTGTGGTGGAATTGTTATCATGAATGAAATTAAAGACAACTGTCTTTGTTGTCTTTGTCTGCTCACTCTCCATCTAGTTCTTTTATATAAACATACATACATTTGCATTCACTGCATTTTTGGAGGAAACCCATTTCATTTTTTTTTACTTCTTCGTTTACAACCACCACCCATCAACCTTGAGCTTAACGAGCTAGACAACCTTCACCAAACCACTTCTTCCATCACCATCTATATATTTACCACCGTTCCATTGTGATCACTGCCACAACCATTATAAGAATCATCATCACCATCTATTATCATCTTATCACCATCATACGAAACCTTTTATCACCACTTCCACCGATCACCACCCTAACCTTCTATCACCATTGAACACGTCATAAACACATGAAACCCGTCACCCTCCTTCACCGTTGCTCGAACTACACAAACCCAATCCCACTTCTAATTACTTTCTGTTCTCCCACGATAAGTAACACCACCAGCCGTCTCTCCTGCTTTCTTCTATTTCAACTTCTTTTATTCCGTTCGAAAATTTCACAAAACTAGAAGCACCCCTGCTGCTACGTTTTCTGTTTACTTTATCTGTGTCAACTACAAAGTCACCCTCTCAACCAACCCCTTATTCATTTGATCATCTTATTCTTCTTCAAATTATTAACCACCCATTTTTCTACTTTCTGTTTTCTGTTTCTTCAAATCCATCACCACGCACATAAACTGAAAGATACTGCATCGTTATTATATTTTTTTTTTGTTTTCAATGATAGTAAGATGGAAGGAGTGGGACACGAGATATATATATATAAATATTCAAAAGTTAAAGTGGCCATCAATTGAATTAAAGTACTCCGTATGCCTATTAAAAATTGGAACGTTTTGTGCAAGTGGGACAGACGAAAGATACAACCACTTACCTTTCCTTTTTGTAAGTTGAACGTTACCCAAAAATCAACCAAAGTGTCCGCGGGTTTAAATTTAAACAAGTCAGCAGGCCTTTTTGAATCCATGAAACCATGATTTGCTTAAACATGGGCCGGGGTCCGTTACCTTTCTGTTGGGCCTTGGACAATTTTTTTTGGTTGCATACGGTTTGATTAAATGGACCGAGACCCATTCCATTTTTGGCTGTGATGAAAACGATGGGATGAGAGGAAGTTACTATGAGGATGATGTAGTTATAATTATGATTATGATCATAATTATAGGAATGATTATGATGATGATGGTGATGATATTTAGATAATGATAAGTAATACCTGATGAACATGATGATAATAGATGATGATGACGATAGGCTTGTAAAAGGCAACAGGTATTTACGGGTTAAAATAGTTAATCGTAAAGATTAAATCAAAAATGAATTTACAATCAAATGGTTGGGCTTGTGTTCGTTAGGTGAGAGGTCGAGAGTTCAAACCTGGGCAGTGACAGTTATTTTCTTTTTATGGAATCTTGCTTATCTCTTAAGGTAGTTTTTGATAAAATTATTATTATCATTATTATTATTATTATTATTATTATTATTATTATTATTATTATTATTATTATTATTATTATTATTATTATTATTATTATTATTATTATTATTATTATTATTATTATTATTATTATTATTATTATTATTATTGTTATTTGTATCATTAAATCATTAAAATCATTATTATTACTAAGATAAGTATTATTAGTATTAATATCATTATGAATACCATTATTAGTAAAAGTATTATTATTATAATTATTATTATTATTGTTATCACTAACACTAAGAGTATCTCCATTTTTAAAACTCTATTATTTTATTAAAAAAAAAATTAGTATTATCATAGAGTAGTATCATTATTACTAACATTATAAAATATTAGTTACATAAAATTTTACCTAATACATATAACCTAACACTATTATTACTTTTATAATAGGTAAGATATATAGAATAAACACATGTAAGTTATTAATGTAATAACATAAATATAACTAATAATATATAAATTCGTTCGATTTTGAGTATATATGTTAATGTATATATATATGATATAGGTTCGTGAATCCAAGGCCAACCTTACACTTATTTAATGATGTTGTATGTATTTCTACTACGAAATACAGTATGGTGAGTATATAGTCCCTTTTAAATTATAAATATTTTGGGATGAGAATACATGCATTTTATGATTTACGTTATGGACACAAGTGATCAAAAATAAATTCTATGTTGAGTTGTACCATGGCATATTTCTTTATACTTGGTAGCTAATATTTACATGAGGAATGTAAACGCGAATCCTGTTGATAGATCTATCGGGCTTGACAACCCCAACCGGGCTGGACGACCAGTTTTAAATGGTTGCACAGTACTTCGTTTCTGTATACTACACTTGGTACAATGTAGTGATTATTTAAGAATATGCTGCGATGATTTAAATGTTAAGTATGGTTACCAAGTGCTCAACTACTTTTACATACACTTACGAGTGTATTATGTTTAAATATATGAAATCTTGTGGTCCATAGTTATAACGCTGCTAGCATTAAACCTATATCTCACCAACTTTATGTTGACGTTTTAAAGCATGTTATTCTCAGGTACGAATTAAGTCTTCCGCTGTGCATTTGCTCATTTTAAGGACATTACTTGGAGTCTATCATCGCAATGGAACCAGATGTTGATGACTTCGTCCAGGGGGATAAGGACGGGTTACTACAGATGGTATCAGAGCGGTGGTCTTAGTGAACCAGGTCTTGCATTAGTGTGTCTAACTAGTAGTTGTTAGGATACATTAATGAGTCTGGACTTTGACCGTGTCTACATGTCAAAAGTTTTGCTTATCATATCTAGTCGGAAATCATCTACTTATCATCCTTAGGGAATTGCCTGCTTATCATTCTTAAGTATAGACACGTCTTACTGCATTTAGTGCATCGATAGTGTATAGACAAAATTCATATCTTAGCGTATTTAATAATTCATATCTTAGCACATCTGTAGACTTGCCTGGCATATGCCGTAGGTTCCTCTGTAGTCTACGAAATCTTTAGTATTATATATTGATATTTAATATAGTTAGAATATCATCCGATATCTGAAACTCATTTCACATCGACGATCCCTTCTATCCACCAAATTGCTCGTTTGGCGATGAACCTGAAGAACTTACTGGCGAATCTGTTCGACAAACCATTTTCTCTCTCATTTCTAGAGTATCTCGTCACGATTACATAATATCCCATATTTCGGATCCTGTTCATTCGCTCGCTCCAACCGCCAATCATCCCGGTATAATAGAAGAAGTCAACGAACTCCGTGCTCGGGTAGTGGCTTTAGAGAATATGGTGCGAAGATTACAAACACCAGCAGTAGCACCAGCAGCACCAGTAGCATAATCCATACCACCATTATCAACGCCAACAGTACCCTTATCACCCCAACCACAACCGCGTCGTAAACCTCAATATCACCATCTGTACTTCGAGTGTAATCTTCATTCTACGTATCGTTCTACATCGATTATCATCGCTATACGTATCGTTCTACCTCATTTATCTTCGTTCGGAATGACGATTATGTAAATGAGATCATGAAATCTAGCAACAACGATAAATCAAATGAGTTTAATATCCTATTGACTCATTAAATTCATAATTGCATCCGAAGAAAATATATATGCAAGTATATTTTCATAAAGATTGTAATTAAAAATCCTTTAGTACAAACTATTAATGATGAAAATATTTTAACGAGTAGGTAGCACCCGAGGAATATTTAGATTTCGCATTAATAAGTTACACTGTACATTCTTCAAATTTGATCCAACGGTCATTTGCTATTCTACTTACAACCACCGATATTCGTATCTGTTCACCACCGAATAACATTCAAATTTCATATTTGGATTTTTACCTATCGAAATCCAACAAGTGGCATAATGAAGAAAACATCGGACAAAGTAAAATTTGTTAGAAACAAACGAACTAACTAATTGAAATATTGTTAAGAATCCCCGCTAACTGTTCCTAGCTAACTGTTCCTAGCTAACTGGTTACATTTTATTTATCGCAATTTACATTCTCGCAATTTTATTTATCGTCATTTAATTTCTGTATTTATTTTACGTACTTTAAATAACGGGACACGTATACAAGATTTCGACCTATCATATCGACCCATCTATATATATATTTCGGAACAACCATAGACACTCTATATGTGAATGATGGAGTTGGCTATACAGGGTTGAGGTTGATTCCAAATATATATATGGTTTGAGTTGTGATCAATACTGAGACCGGTACACGGGTCACGATACGTATTAATTATTTCGAATATTATATATTTAATTTATATATGAATTTATTGGACCATTGGACAATCGGACTACTGGACTGCTAACTTTGGACAATTAAAATGAATTAAAATATTGATTATAACATATGAAACTAAACAATTCTTCAAGTTTGCCACTTGAATTCATCTTAAACCTCATTTGTACCTCGACGATTATAATCCGCGATCAAACTTTCATGATTTTCAAAAACATCTTGATCGGGAAGATGAACTAGCCGCACTTCATCTACGGAAGAAAAGATTATGCATATAGTTATGCACCTGAAAAACTCTCGAACCCAAAGTCATAGTTTAACACGTACCGCGTCGAATTCTTTATCATTTATTAGTAAAAACAACCTTACGATTCCTTTTCAAAGTAGCCAATTTTGTCACAGCTCCAGCAGAACAACTTCGACCATTCATTCGAATAAAGTCTTGTTATAACTTTGATATATACGATTGGCTTTCCTCATCGATACCGGGGAATCTTTCATATTCCATCATGTTATCATCAGCATTTAACCATCTAAAAACACAATTCTTCTGAAACCACCTCGGTTTAATAACCAATGGCCCATATCCGTTAACTTTGAAAATGCTGACGAAGCAGCATGTAGTAAATGGTCTTAATGGCCAAAAGTGATGATAAAAGAATAGAGTGTTGGGAACGCTCGATAGAAAATTTGGTATTGAAAAACGGATTGAGCTAACCGTGAAGGAAACAAAGAACAAATACAAGGACCAAACTCTATATTCAAAGAATCCAGATAATTCTGGATCCGATGAAAACTTTAGAGAATATCTTGCTCCGAGGTCATGTTAAAATCTTGCGGAAAATTTTTCTTCATCAACCTCCGAACTTAGAAATTCCAAAATATCATCATAAATATCTTCGATATTTCTGAAGGTATTTTTGTAGCTATTCTTATCTGAAATCATTTATCTCGCAGTAATATCTGCGTTACAACATAATAGAAACTGTGTTAGTTTTTAAATTCTGAAACCTCCGAGTTTAAAATACGAATGTTTTGAAGTAGTGTTGGGAACTGATACATGAATTAGTATAATATAATGACACTTTGTCAACGTCATTATATTACAGTAGGTCATGTTGAATTTCTAATGAAATGTGATGATTCACAGTACCATCATCATGTATCATGTTACACAACTCTTACATTCTATTCAATTTCTAAAGATATCAAGAAAATATTTCTTAATGATTCGGTCTTTTCCAGGATATTCTGGTAATTTGACAAATAAAAATTTGTTCCATTACCATTTCTATCTTAGAGCATTAACAATGTTCATTCCAAAATGCATAGGCGTGAATTCCGGACCATTACAAGAGATGCTTAGTTAAAAAGGAGGAAAAGAAAAAGAATGAAGCTCCGAAATAAAAATTGTAGTAAAAATCGCAGCAAATAGGGAAGAGCATTAACTGTGGATGACAATGATTATAGAAGACAGAAGCAGGAACATCGAAGTATAAGGGAAGATATAAAACCCAACAACCACTCAGAAATTACAAACCGTGTATATCAATGCATATAGCAATATAAAGACACGGGAGAATTAGAAACACAATTAACCCAAGAGTATAGTAGAAGTAAATAGATTCTTCTGGTGGTAGATGAAAGAGAAGGATGACAGATGTGAAGATTAAGAGTATATCAAGAATCAGGATCGGATGGAGCATATTAAGGAATGAGTAGAGGGGGAAAGAGTAGAAGATGTGAGTTGTGGAAAATAAGGAAACGAAGGGGTAGATTTATAGTGAAATATCCGACAGAGAAATCGAAACAGATTGCCATATTAAATCAAAGAAGATCCTGATCGCCGAAGAATCCAAATCTTATTACGTAAGATTTTCTTTAAATCCCTTAAATTTCGGAAATCAATAGTAATTACGTCATCGGTTGAAACGAATATATTTATTTACTCATTTCACTCTTTTGTGATAGCTTCATTCGTACGCTTCACATAATCGAATTGTTTTACCACTATTACTAAATGGTGATAAAACTCTAGTTATCAATTCATATTCGTCATAAAAACATTTTATTGTTAGTCATGACGATCTCAATCAAATTTCGGGGATGAAATTTCTTTAACGGGTGGGTACTGTAACGACCCGGAAATTTCCGACCAAATTTAAACCTTAATCTTTATATGTTTCCGTCACGATAAGCAAAATCTGTAATATTGAGTCTAGAAAGTTTGAAATCTATATTCAGATAATCAGTTACCCTTTGACCATGCCTGACGATTCACGAACAATTAATTGTAAATAGATATGAGTGTATGTATATATAAATAATAATTCGAAATATAATTTGAAGTATTATATGTTGTTGTTATTAAAAATTAATAAAATAAAAATAGGATGTTATAATAATTATTATTTAAAATATCTCTATATATATAAATAAAGTTAATTAATATAAAAACTTGGGAATTTTCTGAACACTTTTATCTGTCACTAATTAACAACGGAGTGCGATATATTATTCTTACAGCCTATTATTATTTAAACACGTTTTTAAAATTTTATTGATATATTATATTTACTTTTCATTTTTGGAATTACACTGAATAATTGGATCCGTGATTTGTGGTGGAATTGTTATCATGAATGAAATTAAAGACAACTGTCTTTGTTGTCTTTGTCTGCTCACTCTCCATCTAGTTCTTTTATATAAACATACATACATTTGCATTCACTGCATTTTTGGAGGAAACCCATTTCATTTTTTTTTTACTTCTTCTTTTACAACCACCACCCATCAACCTTGAGCTTAACGAGCTAGACAACCTTCACCAAACCACTTCTTCCATCACCATCTATATATTCACCACCGTTCCATTGTGATCACTGCCACAACCATTATAAGAATCATCATCACCATCTATTATCATCTTATCACCATCATACGAAACCTTTTATCACCACTTCCACCGATCACCACCCTAACCTTCTATCACCATTGAACACGTCATAAAGACATGAAAACCGTCACCCTCCTTCGCCGTTGCTCGAACTACACAAACCCAATCCCACTTCTAATTACTTTCTGTTCTCCCACGATAAGTAACACCACCAGCCGTCTCTCCTGCTTTCTTCTATTTCAACTTCTTTTATTCCGTTCGAAAATTTCACAAAACTAGAAGCACCCCTGCTGCTATGTTTTCTGTTTACTTTATCTGTGTCAACTACAAAGTCACCCTCTCAACCAACCCCTTATTCATTTGATCATCTTCTTCTTCTTCAAATTATTAACCACCCATTTTTCTACTTTCTGTTTTCTGTTTCTTCAAATCCATCACCACGCACATAAACTGAAAGATACTGCATCGTTATTATATTTTTTTTTGGTTTTCAATGATAGTAAGATGGAAGGAGTGGGACACGAGATATATATATAAATATTCAAAAGTTAAAGTGGCCATCAATTGAATTAAAGTACTCCGTATGCCTATTAAAACTTGGAACGTTTTGTGCATGTGGGACAGACGAAAGATACAACCACTTACCTTTCCTTTTTGTAAGTTGAACGTTACCCAAAAATCAACCAAAGTGTCCGCGGGTTTAAATCTAAACAAGTCAGCAGGCCTTTTTGAATCCATGAAACCATGATTTGCTTAAACATGGGCCGGGGTCCGTTACCTTTCTGTTGGGCCTTGGACAATTTTTTTTGGTTGCATACGGTTTGATTAAATGGACCGAGACCCATTCCATTTTTGGCTGTGATGAAAATGATGGGATGAGAGGAAGTTACTATGAGGATGATGTAGTTATAATTATGATTATGATCATAATTATAGGAATGATTATGATGATGATGGTGATGATATTTAGATAATGATAAGTAATACCTGATGAACATGATGATAATAGATGATGATGACGATAGGGTTGTAAAAGGCAACAGGTATTTACGGGTTAAAATAGTTAATCGTAAAGATTAAATCAAAAACGAATTTACAGTCAAATGGTTGGGCTTGTGTTCGTTAGGTGAGAGGTCGAGAGTTCAAATCTGGGCAGTGATAGTTATTTTCTTTTTATGGAATCTTGCTTATCTCTTAAGGTAGTTTTTGATAAAATTATTATTATCATTATTATTATTATTATTATTATTATTATTATTATTATTATTATTATTATTATTATTATTATTATTATTATTATTATTATTATTATTATTATTATTATTATTATTATTATTATTATTATTATTATTATTATTATTATTATTATTATTGTTATTTGTATCATTAAATCATTAAAATCATTATTATTACTAAGATAAGTATTATTAGTATTAATATCATTATGAATACCATTATTAGTAAAAGTATTATTATTATAATAATTATTATTATTGTTATCACTAACACTAAGAGTATCTCCATTTTTAAAACTCTATTATTTTATTAAAAAAAATTAGTATTATCATAGAGTAGTATCATTATTACTAACATTATAAAATATTAGTTACATAAAATTTCACCTAATACATATAACCTAACTCTATTATTACTTTTATAATAGGTAAGATATATAGAATAAACACATGTAAGTTATTAATGTAATAACATAAATATAACTAATAATATATAAATTCGTTCGATTTTGAGTATATATGTTAATGTATATATATATGATATAGGTTCGTGAATCCAAGGCCAACCCTACACTTATTTAATGATGTTGTATGTATTTCTACTACGAAATACAGTATGGTGAGTATATAGTCCCTTTTAAATTCTAAATATTTTGGGATGAGAATACATGCATTTTATGATTTACGTTATGGACACAAGTGATCAAAAATAAATTATATGTTGAGTTGTACCATGGCATATTTCTTTATACTTGGTAGCTAATATTTACATGAGGAATGTAAACGCGAATCCTGTTGATAGATCTATTGGGCTTGACAACCCCAACCGGGCTAGACGACCAGTTTTAAACGGTTGCACAGTACTTCATTTCTGTATACTACACTTGGTACGGTGTAGTGATTATTTAAGAATATGCTGCGATGATTTAAATGTTAAGTATGGTTACCAAGTGCTCAACTACTTTTACATACACTTGCGAGTGTATTATGTTTAAATATATGAAATCTTGTGGTCCATAGTTATAACGCTGCTAGCATTAAACCTATATCTCACCAACTTTATGTTGACGTTTTAAAGCATGTTATTCTCAGGTACGAATTAAGTCTTCCGCTGTGCATTTGCTCATTTTAAGGACATTACTTGGAGTCTATCATCGCAATGGAACTAGATGTTGATGACTTCGTCCAGGGGGATAAGGACGGGTTACTACAATTCTAAACTCCATACCTACGAATTTCGGACCATTACTCGCTTGACTCGAAGTCGGGAAGAGAAAACGAAAGCATGAGGCTCTGAAAAATAATGAAGAATACAAAGGCCGATAACAACCTCGAAACTACAAACTGTGTATATCGATACATATGGCAATATAAAGACACGGGAGAACTAGAAATACTATAAACCCAAGAGAATAGTAGAAGTAATTAGATTCTTCTGACGGTAGATGAAAGAGGAGAATGACAGATACGAAAGTTAAGAATATATCAAGAATCAGAATGGGATTGAGCATATTAACAAATGCTTTAAGAGTATGAAACAAGGAAAAAGAATAAAAGATGTGGGGTATGGAAATAAGGAAGGGAAGGAGGTGGATTTATAGTGAAATATCCGACAGAGAAATCGAAACAGATTGCCGCATTAAATCAAAGAAGATCCTGATCGCCGAAGAACCAAATCTTATTACATAAGATTTTCCTTAAATCCCTTAAATTCCGGAAGTCAATAGTAACTACGTCATCGGTTGAAACGAATATATTTTTACTCATCTCACTCTTTTGCGATAGCTTCATTTATATTCTTCGCGTAATCGAATCGTTTTATCTATATCTCTCAATAATGATAAAACTCCATTATTACCTTATATTCGTCATGAAAACATTCTTATTGTTATCCATGACGACCTCTATCAAATTTCGGGGACGAAATTTCTTTAACGGGTAGGTACTGTAATGACCTGGAAATTTTTGACCAAATTTAAACCTTAATCTTTATATATTTCCGACACGATAAGCAAAATCTGTAATGTTGAGTCTAGAAAGTTTGAAATCTATATTCGGATAATCAGATACCCTTTGACCATGCCTGACGATTCACGAACAATTATTGTTAATATATATATATATATATATATATATATATATATATATATATATATATATATATATATATATATATATATACACACACATATATATATAACTAAATATAAGTGTATATATTAATTTGAAATAAAAAGATATAATTTAAAATATAAAGTAATATGTAAAATAACTAAACTGTTATTTAAAATAACATCTATATGTAATTAATACTATATGAATTGTAATGTATATATAAAATACATAAATATTAAACATTCAAATATCATATTATATAAACTAAGTATTACATATTTAACAAATTGTGAAGTTAATATATTACAATTTTAAGTTTAAAAGTTGTTACATTAATATTTACATTATTAGTATTAATATTAAGATTAATATTAATATCTATATTACTGATATTACTATTATTTCAAAAATAAAAGATATAAATATGAGATTTGATATATGTAATTTATTATATCCTAATTAGTAATTGTATTATCATCATTGTTATTATTAATATTATCATATTATCATTATCACCTTATTACTAATTAAAGTGATCATTTTTTTAGTGTCATTATTATTATTATTAATATTATTATTATTATTATTATTATTATTATTATTATTATTTGAAATATTAATATTGTTATCATTATTATTTTATTTATTAATTTTATTAATACTGAGTTATTTTAATTAGTAATATTATTATTATTAATAATATATATAATAATATCAATATTTTTATAATATAATTATTATTTAATTAAAATTAAAATAATTTTTATATATAAAATCAGATATTACGCGTATTTGGTGATAGGTCACAATCTAATCTGATTTTTTTTATTTCTGCTGTTTACCTGTGATATTTGGTCGATCCTATATCTTTATATAAACATCGAAGTTCTTAATCTGTGATACGATTATCTATTTTTTATTTAATTTTTTTTTTAAAAACCTCTGTACGAACCCTTTCAATCCATAACTTAAATCGGAATCAATTGTCAAAAACTAAAATTGCCAAAGTGTTAGGAATCCATCAAACAAACTTTCTGCAAAATATTGAGTTCCAATTCTTGTTATTAAATCCCAATTATCGAGTCAAAGTTTTGAATTCTAAAAGTCAAACATTTGTTCATGATCAAATTCGAGTTTTCTGTTAGAATTCAGGTTCAATTAATGAAATGAAAAGTTTCTAGGAACGATTTAGTATATTTTTCGTTTTGTAACCTTTGTCAAAAACTGTTTTATTTTTGAAATCAGGATCTGGGTGTTCATCGTGGTTTCAGTCTACTGCTACGACTTTTTTTTTCTTCTTCTTTTAACAGCTATTGACAATTGATCAATACGATGGATTTAATTTCTGTTTCACCTTTTAATCCGAGTTTTAAAAACGTGTTATTATAAATGGGATGGAATTGGGTCGATTACAGTTATGAGGAAGAAGATGAAACAGATTAGATAGATATATCAGTTATATAAATAAAAGTGGGGGTTTTAAATCAGAAAAGCTTAAATGGTACGATGGTTAGGAGCTTGTGTGTGTAACCGAGAGGTCACGGGTTCAAACCCGGTTCGGTGCATTTTTTTTACAAACTGATTTCATTGAAGGTAGTTTCCTTCTCTTTTATTATTATTATTATTATTATTATTATTATTATTATTATTATTATTATTATTATTATTATTATTATTATTATTATTATTATTATTATTATTATTATTATTATTATTATTATTTTTATTATTATTATTAATAAATATTGTTATTACAAGTATTTTGATTATTATTACTAATACCACTACTAATGAATGTATTATTATTTTTCACATGACTAAGATTATTATTAGTATCATTATTTAGTTATTAGGATTGTTATTAATATTAACCTAAGTATCATTATATTAACATGTGTATTATTTTAATAATTAACATTATCATTATTAGTATCACCTATAATATTATTAATAAAGATAATTACGTTTATGAAAATAAAAGCTTTAAGAGGTTATAAGTATGTTTTAAACGTATTAACAAAATTATATAAATATTTATATATAACATGTTAGATATTCTTGTTAAAATACCAATCAAACATATTTTTTTTATATAAATGTTAAGTATTTTGAAAATATACAAAAATCAAATAAATATAGTATATAATTTAAGATAATATATAAACTTGTTCGATTACTATTATACATTTTAATTTATATACAAATGATATAGGTTCGTGAATCCGAGGCCAACTCTATACTTGTTCAATGATGTTATATGTATTTTTACTACAAAATACATTAGGTGAGTATATAGTCCCTTTTAAACTCTAAATATTTTGGGATGAGAATACATGCATTTTATGATTTACGTTATGGACACAAGTGATCAAAAATAAATTCTATGTTGAGTTGTACCATGGCATATTTCTTTGTACTTGGTAGCTAATATTTACATGAGAAATGTAAACGCGAATCCTGTTGATAGATCTATCGGGCCTGACAACCCCAACCGGGCTGGACGACCAGTTTTCAACGGTTGCACAATACTTCGTTTATGTATACTACACTAGGTACGGTATAGCGATTATTTAAGAATATGCTGCGATGATTTAAATGTTAAGTATGGTTACCAAGTGCTCAACTACTTTTACATACACTTGCGAGTGTATTATATTTAAATATATGAAATCTTGTGGTCCATAGTTATAACGCTGCTAGCAATAAAACCTATATCTCACCAACTTTATGTTGACGTTTTAAAGCATGTTATTCTCAGGTACGAATTAAGCCTTCCGCTGTGCATTTGCTCGTGCTAAGGACATTACTTGGAGTCGATCATCGCAATGGGACCAAATGTTGATGACTTCGTCCAGGAGGATTAGGACTGGTTGTTAAAGAAACCAACAAGAATAAGCATACAACTAGCCAATCGATCAGTAAAATATCCTAGAGGAATAATGGAAAACATGCTAGTTAAAGTTGGTACTTTAGTATTTCTAGTAGATTTTGTTATTCTAGACATGAAAGAAGATTCTCGAGTTCTTCTCATATTAGGAAGACCATTCTTAAACACGGCTAAAGCAATAATAGACGTATTCGGTAAGAAATTGACCCTAAGTATAGAGGACTAGAGTGTTACCTTTTCAGTTGATAGAGCCATGCAACAACCGCAATCTGCAGATGATACATGTTATTACATTCAAACTATTGATTCACATGAAGAATTGTTAGAAGAATTTTCAGAATTATAAGGAACAGGAGAATGTTCTTTAGGAGAAGGAACTGAACCAATTGATGAAGCTGAAATGTTAGCTGTACGCATGGCTAATGATTATGAACCAACAACAGAAGAAATTCAAATGCTAAAAGAAGAAGACAGATATCGATACAAATCATCGATAGAAGAACCACCGACATTAGAGTTAAAACCACTTCCAAACCATTTGGAATATGCTTATTTTCATGGTGAATCTGAATTACCTGTAATAATATCGTCTTCTCTTACGAAAAATGAAAAATCTCAACTTATTTCTGTGCTAAAAGCTCATAAACCAGCTATTGCATGGAAGATTCATGATATTAAAGGCATAAGTCCTTCGTATTGCACACATAAAATCCTTATGGAAGAAGGTCATAAAATGTATGTGCAACGCTAACGAAGACTAAATCCGAATATGCAAGATGTTGTTAAGAAAGGAATTATTAAACTGCTAGATGCAGGTTTAATTTATCCAATCTCTGATAGTCCATGAGTAAGCCCAGTTCAATGTGTACCTAAGAAGGGTGGCATGACTGTCATCACAAATGAAAAAAATGAGCTTATTCCTACTAGGATTGTAACAGGATGGCGTGTTTGTATTGATTATAGAAAATTAAATGACGCCACCAGAAAAGATCACTTTCCCTTACCTTTTATTGATCAAATGTTGGAAAGATTAGCCAGAAATAATTACTATTGTTTTCTTGATGATTTTTTCGGATACTTTCAAATTCCAATCGCACCTGAGGACCAAGAGAAAACCACGTTCACGTGCCCTTATGGTACTTTTTCTTACAAACGCATGCCATTTGGACTTTGCAAAGCCCCTGCAACCTTTCAAAGGTGCATGATGGCGATTTTTCACGACATGATAGAAGAATGCATGGAAGTTTTCATGGATGACTTTTCAATCTTCGGTGATACATTTGAATCATGTCTAGTTAATCTTGAACGAATGCTTATTAGATGCGAGCAATCAAATCTAGTACTTAATTGGGATAAATTCCATTTCATGGTTAGAGAAGGCATCGTTCTTGGTCATAAATTTTAAAGGAAGGAATTGAAGTGGATAGAGCTAAAGTAGATGTAATTGCTAAACTTCCACATCCCACCAATGTTAGAGGAGTTAGGAGTTTTCTAGGGCATGCCGGTTTTTACCGACGTTTCATAAAATATTTTTCTAAAATTGCCACTCCTATGAATAAACTCCTTGAAAAAGATGCTCCATTTATCTTTTCAGATGAATGCATCAAATCTTTTAATATTCTTAAAGAAAAGCTCACTAATGCGCCTATCATGATAACTCCAAATTGAAATTTACCATTTGAACTCATGTGCGATGCAAGTGATTTTGCAATGGGAGCCATTTTAGGACAAAGGATTGAAAAACGATTTCAACCGATTTATTACGCTAGTAAGACGTTACAAGGAGCACAAACGAATTACACAACTACTGAAAAAGAACTCCTTGCTATTGTCTTTGTTTTTGACAAATTTCGTTCATATCTCGTTCTAGCTAAAACGGTGGTCTATACTGACTATTCTGCTCTTAGATACTTATTTTCAAAACAAGATCCCAAACCACGATTAATCCGGTGGATCTTACTCTTACAAGAGTTCGTTATTGAAATTCGAGATAAAAAGGGAGCAGAAAATCTCGCCGCTGATCATCTTTCTCGTCTAGAAAATCCTGAATTAGAAGTTCTAAATGAATCGGCCATACAAGATAACTTTCCTAATGAATATCTATTGAAGATAGATTATAATAAAATTCCATGGTTTGCAGACTATGCAAACTATTTAGTATGTGGATTCCATAAAAAAGGGTTGTCTTACCAAAAACGAAAGAAATTCTTTAGTGATATAAAACACTATTTCTGGGAAGATCTACATTTGTTTAAAAGTTGTCCCGATGGAATAATACGCCGATGTGTATTCGGGGATGAAGCTAGTCAAATCTTAAACCATTGTCACACAGGACCAACAGGAGGGCATTATGGGCCTCAACTCACAACAAGAAAAGTCTACAATGCTGGATTCTATTGGCCTACAATTTTCAAAGACGCACACCTTCTTTGCAAATCCTGTGATGCTTGTCAAAAGGCCGGAAAAATAAGTCAACGTGATGAAATGCCACAAAATGTCATTCAAGTATGTGAAGTATTTGACGTTTGGGGTATTGACTTTATGGGTCCATTTCCAAAATCTCATAATAATCTCTATATTCTCGTTGCCATTGATTATGTATCTAAATGGGCGGA
This sequence comes from Rutidosis leptorrhynchoides, assembly GCF_046630445.1. NCBI lineage: Eukaryota > Viridiplantae > Streptophyta > Magnoliopsida > Asterales > Asteraceae > Rutidosis > Rutidosis leptorrhynchoides. Next base: position 129,077,091 of record NC_092341.1, read on the forward strand.
AGCACAAGTTCTCCCAACTAACGATGCACGAGTTGTAGTCAACTTTTTAAAATGTCTTTTTATTAGGTTTGGAACACCGAAAGCTTTAATAAGTGGTCGGGGTACTCATTTTTGTAATAATCAACTTGAGAAAGTTCGCAAAAGATATGGAGTAACTCATAAAATCTCAACCGCGTATCATCCACAGACAAGTGGACAAGTTGAAAATACCAACCGAGCTTTAAAACGTATTCTAGAGAAAACCGTAGGATCAAATCCGAAGGAATGGTCCATGAAATTTAAGGATGCACTCTGGGCTTTTAGAACTGCCTACAAAACTCCAATTGGAACTACACCTTTCAGACTCGTTTACGGAAAAGCATGTCATCTTCCAGTAGAAATCGAGCACAAAGCATTTTGGGCTTTGAAGACATGTAATCTTGATTTATATGAAGCTGGACGTTTATTATTAAGTCAACTAAACGAATTAGAAGAATTAAGACATGAAGCATATGAAAATTCATTAATCTATAAAGAAAGAACGACGAAATGGCATGATAAAAGAATCAGAAGTTCAAAAGAATTTAAAGAAGGAGACATAGTTCTTCTTTTCAATTCACGATTCAAGCTATTTCCTGGAAAATTGAAATCAAGATGGTCTGGACCATTCATGGTCAAAAGAGTTTTCCCGTACGAAACAATAGAATTAATAAATTCAAATGGAATTGAATTTAAAGTTAATGGTCACAGAGTTATGAAATGTCCCGTTCTTATTGATTAAAAACGTTCCATATTAATTGATTTCGTTGCGAGGTTTTGACCTCTATATGAGACGTTTTTCAAAGACTGCATTCATTTTTAAAACAAATCATAACCTTTATTTCATAAATAAAGGTTTAAAAACCTTTATGTAGATTATCAAATAATGATAATCTAAAATATCCTGTTTACACACGACCATTACATAATGGTTTACAATACAAATATGTTACATCGAAATCAGTTTCTTGAATACAGTTTTTACACAATATCATACAAACATGGACTCCAAATCTTGTCCTTATTTTAGTATGCAACAGCGGAAGCTCTTAGTATTCACCTGAGAATAAACATGCTTTAAACGTCAACAAAAATGTTGGTGAGTTATAGGTTTAACCTATATATATCAAATCGTAACTATAGACCACAAGATTTCATATTTCAATACACATCCCATACATAGAGATAAAAATCATTCATATGGTGAACACCTAGTAACCGACATTAACAAGATGCATATATAAGAATATCCCCATCATTCCGGGACACCCTTCGGATATGATATAAATTTCGAAGTACTAAAGCATCCGGTACTTTGGATGGGGTTTGTTAGGCCCAATAGATCTATCTTTAGGATTTGCGTCAATTAGGGTGTCTGTTCACTAATTCTTAGATTACCAGACTTAATAAAAAGGGGCATATTCGAGTTCGATAATTCAACCATAGAATGTAGTTTCACGTACTTGTGTCTATTTTGTAAATCATTTATAAAACCTGCATGTATTCTCATCCCAAAAATATTAGATTTTAAAAGTGGGACTATAACTCACTTTCACAGATTTTTACTTCGTCGGGAAGTAAGACTTGGCCACTGGTTGATTCACGAACCTATAACAATATATACATATATATCAAAGTATGTTCAAAATATATTTACAACACTTTTAATATATTTTGATGTTTTAAGTTTATTAAGTCAGCTGTCCTCGTTAGTAACCTAAAACTAGTTGTCCACAGTCAGTTGTACAGAAATAAATCGATAAATATTATCTTGAATCAATCCACGACCCAGTGTATACGTATCTCAGTATTGATCACAACTCAAACTATATATTTTTTGGAATCAACCTCAACCCTGTATAGCTAACTCCAACATTCACATATAGAGGGTCTATGGTTGTTCCGAAATATATATAGATGTGTCGACATGATAGGTCGAAACATTGTATACGTGTCTATGGTATCTCAAGATTACATAATATACAATACAAGTTGATTAAGTTATGGTTGGAATAGATTTGTTACCAATTTTCACGTAGCTAAAATGAGAAAAATTATCCAATCTTGTTTTACCCATAACTTCTTCATTTTAAATCCGTTTTGAGTGAATCAAATTGCTATGGTTTCATATTGAACTCTATTTTATGAATATAAACAGAAAAAGTATAGGTTTATAGTCAGAAAAATAAGTTACAAGTCGTTTTTGTAAAGGTAGTCATTTCAGTCGAAAGAACGACGTCTAGATGACCATTTTAGAAAACATACTTCCACTTTGAGTTTAACCATAATTTTTGGATATAGTTTCATGTTTATAATAAAAATCATTTTCCCAGAATAACAACTTTTAAATCAAAGTTTATCATAGTTTTTAATTAACTAACCCAAAACAGCCCGCGGTGTTACTACGACGGCGTAAATCCGGTTTTGCGGTATTTTTCGTGTTTCCAGGTTTTAAATCATTAATTTAGCATATCATATAGATATAGAACATGTGTTTAGTTTATTTTAAAATTCAAGTTAGAAGGATTAACTTTTATTTGCGAACAAGTTTAGAATTAACTAAACTATGTTCTAGTGATCACAAGTTTAAACCTTCGAATAAGATAGCTTTATATGTATGAATCGAATGATGTTATAAACATCATTACTACCTCAAGTTCCTTGGATAAACCTACTGGAAATGAGAAAAATAGATCTAGCTTCAAAGGATCCTTGGATGGCTTGAAAGTTCTTGAAGCAGAATCATGACACGAAAACATTTTCAAGTAAGATTTCCACTCGAAATAAGATTGTTATAGTTATAGAAATTGAATTAAAGTTTGAATATGATTATTACCTTGTATTATAAAGATAACCTACTGTAAGTAACAAAGGTTTCTTGATCTTGGATGATTATTTGGAATGGATTTAGAAAACTTGGAAGTAAACTTGCAATCTTGGAAGTATTCTTGATTTTATGAAACTAGAACTTTTGGAATTTATGAAGAACACTTAGAACTTGAAGATAGAACTTGAGAGAGATCAATTAGATGAATAAAATTGAAGAATGAAAGTGTTTGTAGGTGTTTTTGGTCGTTGGTGTATGGATTAGATATAAAGGATATGTAATTTTGTTTTCATGTAAATAAGTCATGAATGATTACTCATATTTTTGTAATTTTATGAGATATTTCATGCTAGTTGCCAAATGATGGTTCCCACATGTGTTAGGTGACTCACATGGGCTGCTAATAGTTGATCATTGGAGTGTATATACCAATAGTACATACATCTAAAAGCTGTGTATTGTACGAGTACGAATACGGGTGCATACGAGTAGAATTGTTGATGAAACTGAACGAGGATGTAATTGTAAGTATTTTTGTTAAGTAGAAGTATTTTGATAAGTGTCTTGAAGTCTTTCAAAAGTGTATGAATACATATTAAAACACTACATGTATATACATTTTAACTGAGTCGTTAAGTCATCGTTAGTCGTTACATGTAAATGTTGTTTTAAAACCTTTAGGTTAACGATCTTGTTGAATGTTGTTAACCCATTGTTTATTATAACAAATGAGATGTTAAATTGTTATATTATCATGATATTATGATATATAATATATCTTAGTATGATATGATTACTCATATTTTTGTAATTTTATGAGATATTTCATGCTAGTTGCCAAATGATGGTTCCCACATGTGTTAGGTAACTCACATGGGCTGCTAAGAGCTGATCATTGGAGTGTATATACCAATAGTACATACATCTAAAAGCTGTGTATTGTACGAGTACGAATACGGGTGCATACGAGTAGAATTGTTGATGAAACTGAATGAGGATGTAATTGTAAGCATTTTTGTTAAGTATAAGTATTTTGATAAGTGTCTTGAATTCTTTCAAAAGTGTATGAATACATATTAAAACACTACATGTATATACATTTTAACTGAGTCGTTAAGTCATCGTTAGTCGTTACATGTAAGTGTTGTTTTGAAACCTTTAGGTTAATGATCTTGTTAAATGTTGTTAACCCAATGTTTATAATATCAAATGAGATTTTAAATTATTATATTATCATGATAATATGATGTATGAATATTTCTTAATATGATATATATACATTAAATGTCGTTACAACGATAATCGTTACATATATGTCTCGTTTCGAAATCATTAAGTTAGTAGTCTTATGTTTACATATGTATTTCATTGTTAATACACTTAATAATATATTTACTTATCATTTAACATAATTAACCAAGTGTATCAATATCTTAATATGATTCATATGTACCTAGTAAGACGTTGTTATAACGATAATCGTTATATATATCGTTTTCGAGTTTCTTAAATTAATAGTCTCATTTTTATGTATATAAGTCATTGTTAAAATACCTAATGAGATACATACTTATAATAAAATCATGTTAACTATATATATAACCATATATATGTCATCGTATAGTTTTTACAAGTTTTAACGTTCGTGAATCACCGGTCAACTTGGGTGGTCAATTGTCTATATGAAACCTATTTCAATTAATCAAGTCTTAACAAGTTTGATTGCTTAACATATTTTAAACACTTAATCATGTAAATAACAATTTCATTTAATATATATATATATAAACATGAAAAAGTTCGGGTCACTACAGTACCTACCCGTTAAATAAATTTCGTCCCGAAATTTTAAGAAGTTGGAGGTGTTGACGTATCTTCTGGAAATAAATGCGGGTATTTCTTCTTCATCTGATCTTCACGCTCCCAGGTGAACTCGGGTCCTCTACGAGCATTCCATCGAACCTTAACAATTGGTATCTTGTTTTGCTTAAGTCTTTTAACCTCACGATCCATTATTTCGACGGGTTCTTCGATGAATTGAAGTTTTTCATTGATTTGGATTTCGTCCAACGGAATAGTGAAATCTACTTTAGCAAAACATTTCTTCAAATTTGAGACTTGGAAAGTGTTATGTACAGCCGTGAGTTGTTGAGGTAGCTTCAGTTGGTAAGCTACTGGTCCGACACGATCTATAATCTTGAATGGTCCAATGTACCTTGGATTTAGTTTCTCCCGTTTACCAAATCGAACAACGCCTTTCTAAGGTGAAACCTTAAGCATGACCATTTCTCCAATTTCAAACTCTATATCTTTTCTTTTACTGTCCGCGTAGCTCTTTTGTCGACTCTGGGCGGTTTTCAATCTTTGTTGAATTTGGATGATTTTCTCAGTAGTTTCTTGTATTATCTCCGGACCCGTAATCTGTCTATCCCCCACTTCACTCCAACAAATCGGAGACCTGCACTTTCTACCATAAAGTGCTTCAAACGGCGCCATTTCAATGCTTGAATGGTAGCTGTTGTTGTAGGAAAATTTTGCTAACGGTAGATGTCGATCCCAACTGTTTCCAAAATCAATAACACATGCTCGTAGCATGTCTTCAAGCATTTGTATCGTCCTTTCGCTCTGCCCATCAGTTTGTGGATGATATGTAGTACTCATGTCTAGACGAGTTCCCAATGCTTGCTGTAATGTCTGCCAGAATCTTGAAATAAATCTGCCATCCCTATCAGAGATAATAGAGATTGGTATTCCATGTCTGGAGACGACTTCCTTCAAATACAGTCGTGCTAACTTCTCCATCTTGTCATCTTCTCTTATTGGCAGGAAGTGTGCTGACTTGGTGAGACGATCAACTATTACCCAAATAGTATCATAACCACTTGCAGTCCTTGGCAATTTAGTAATGAAATCCATGGTAATGTTTTCCCATTTCCATTCTGGGATTTCAGGTTGTTGTAGTAGACCTGATGGTTTCTGATGTTCAGCTTTGACCTTAGAACACGTCAAACATTCTCCTACATATTTAGCAATATCGACTTTCATACCTAGCCACCAAAAATGTTTCTTAAGATCCTTGTACATCTTCCCCGTTCCAGGATGTATTGAGTATCTGGTTTTATGAGCTTCTCTAAGTACCATTTCTCTCATATCTCCAAATTTTGGTACCCAAATTCTTTCAGCCCTATACCGGGTTCCGTCTTCCCGAATATTAAGATGCTTCTTTGATCCTTTGGGTATTTCATCCTTTAAATTTCCCTCTTTTAAAACTCCTTGTTGCGCCTCCTTTATTTGAGTAGTAAGGTTATTGTGAATCATTATATTCATAGATTTTACTCGAATGGGTTCTCTGTCCTTCCTGCTCAAGGCGTCGGCTACCACATTTGCCTTCCCCGGGTGGTAACGAATCTCAAAGTCATAATCATTCAACAATTCAATCCACCTACGCTGCCTCATATTCAGTTGTTTCTGATTAAATATGTGTTGAAGACTTTTGTGATCGGTATATATAATACTTTTGACCCCATATAAGTAGTGCCTCCAAGTCTTTAATGCAAAAACAACCGCACCTAATTCTAAATCATGCGTCGTATAATTTTGTTCGTGAATCTTCAATTGTCTAGACGCATAAGCAATCACCTTCGTTCGTTGCATTAATACACAACCGAGACCTTGCTTTGATGCGTCACAAAAAATCAAAAAATCATCATTCCCTTCAGGCAATGACAATATAGGTGCCGTAGTTAGCTTTTTCTTCAATAACTGAAACGCCTTCTCTTGTTCATCCTTCCATTCAAATTTCTTCCCTTTATGCGTTAATGCAGTCAAGGGTTTTGCTATTTTGGAGAAATCTTGGATGAATCTTCTGTAGTAACCAGCCAATCCTAAAAATTGACGTATATGCTTCGGAGTTTTTGGGGTTTCTCACTTTTCAACAGTTTCTATCTTTGCCGGATCCACCTTAATACCTTCTTTGTTCACTATGTGACCGAGGAATTGAACTTCTTCCAACCAAAATGCACACTTTGAAAACTTAGCGTACAATTCTTCCTTCCTCAATACTTCTAACACCTTTCTCAAATGTTCACCGTGTTCTTGGTCATTCTTTGAGTAAATATGTATATCATCAATGAAAACAATGACAAACTTATCAAGGTATGGTCCACACACTCGGTTCATAAGGTCCATGAACACAGCTGGTGCATTAGTTAAACTAAACGGCATGACTATAAACTCGTAATGACCGTAACGTGTTCTGAAAGCAGTCTTTGGAATATCATCTTCTTTCACCCGCATTTGATGATACCCGGAACGTAAGTCAATCTTTGAGTAAACAGACGAGCCTTGTAGTTGATCAAATAAGTCATCGATTCTCGGTAGTGGGTAGCGGTTCTTGATGGTAAGTTTGTTCAACTCTCGGTAGTCGATACACAACCTGAATGTACCATCTTTCTTCTTGACAAACAAAACAGGAGCTCCCCACGGTGATGTGCTTGGTCGAATGAAACCACGCTCTAAAAGTTCTTGTAATTGGCTTTGCAGTTCTTTCATCTCGCTGGGTGCGAGTCTGTAAGGAGCACGAGCTATTGGTGCAGCTCCTGGTACAAGATCTATTGGAAATTCAACGGATCGATGTGGGGGTAATCCCGGTAATTCTTTCGGAAATACATCGGGAAATTCTTTTGCGACGGGAACATCATTGATGCTCTTTTCTTCAGTTTGTACTTTCTCGACGTGTGCTAGAACAGCATAGCAACCTTTTCTTATTAGTTTTTGTGCCTTCAAATTACTAATTATATGTAGCTTCGTGTTGCCCTTTTCTCCGTACACCATTAAGGGTTCTCCTTCTTCTCGTACAATGCGAATTTCATTTTTATAACATACGATCTCTGCTTTCACCTTCTTCAGCCAGTCCATGCCAACTATTACATCAAAACTCCCTAACTCTACTGGTATCAAATCAATCTTAAATATTTCGCTAACCAGTTTAATTTCTCGATTCCGACATATATTATCTGCTGAAATTAATTTACCATTTGCTAATTCGAGTAAAAAATTACTATCCAAAGGCGTCAATGGACAACTTAATTTAGCATAAAAATCTCTACTCATATAGCTTCTATTCGCACCCGAATCAAATAAAATGTAAGCAGATTTATTGTCAATAAGAAACGTACCCGTAACAAGCTCCGGGTCTTCCTGTGCCTCTGCCGCATTAATATTGAAAACTCTTCTGCGGCCTTGTCCATTCGTGTTCTCCTGGTTCGGGCAATTTCTAATAATGTGGCCCGGTTTTCCACATTTATAACAAACTACATTGGCATAACTTTCTCCGACACTACTTGCTCCGCCATTACTCGTTCCGACACCATTTGTTCCTTTCGTTCTGTTAACTCCTGGTCCGTAGACCTCACACTTCGCCGCGCTATGACCATTTCTTTTACACTTGTTGCAAAATTTGGTGCAGAACCCCGAGTGATACTTTTCACACCTTTAGCATAGCTGCTTCTGATTGTTGTTGTTGTTGCGGTTGTTATTGTTGTTGGGATGATTGTTGTAGTTGCTGTTGTTGTTGTTGTTGTTGTTATTGTTGTTGTTGTTGTTGGGCCGTTTGTTGTAGTTGCGATCGATGTTGCGATTGTTGGGATAATTATTGCGATTATTATTGTAATTGCTGTTGCTGTTGTATTGGTGATTCTTATCACCATTTTCCTCCCACTTTCTTTTGACTTGCTTCACATTGGCCTCTTCAGCCGTCTGTTCTTTAATTCTTTCATCAATCTGGTTCACTAGTTTGTGAGCCATTCTACATGCCTGTTGTATGGAGGCAGGCTCGTGTGAAATTATATCTTCTTGGATTCTTTTCGGTAATCCTTTCACAAACGCGTCGATCTTCGCTTCCTCATCTTCGAACGCTCCCGGACACAATAGGCACAATTCTGTGAATCGTCTTTCATACATGGTAATATCAAATCCTTGGGTTCGTAACCCTCTAAGTTCTGTCTTGAGCTTATTGACCTCGGTTCTGGGATGGTACTTCTCGTTCATCAAGAGCTTGAATGCTGACCACGGTAGTGCGTACGCATCATCTTGTCCCACTTGCTCTAAATAGGTATTCCACCATGTTAACGCAGAACCTGTGAAGGTATGCGTAGCGTACTTCACTTTTTCCTCTTCAGTACACTTACTTATGGCAAACACCGATTCGACCTTATCGGTCCACCGTTTCAATCCGATCGGTCCTTCAGTTCCATCAAATTCCAAAGGTTTACAGGCAGTGAATTCTTTGTAGGTGCATCCTACACGATTTTCTGTACTGCTAGATCCAAGGTTATTGTTGGTATGTAGCGCAGCCTGTACTGCGGCTATGTTTGAAGCTAGAAAAGTATGGAATTCCTCTTCATTCATATTCACGGTGTGTCGAGTAGTCGGTGCCATTTCCTTCAAAATAGTCAAATGGAACAAGTTAATCATACAGAATATTAAGAGTAGTTAATAGTATTTCGTAGCATAATATGAACTCATTTATAAAAGCTTTTTCTTCATATTAGCGTATTATAAGTTTAAATTCGGGTAGTACCTACCCGTTAAGTTCATACATAGTAGCTAATATACAATTCAAAAACTACAATTCTATATGAAAAACTGATTATAATAATATTTCGCGTTCAAACTTTTATACAATATTTTACAAACTTACAATACCGCTTATTTTACATAAAGCATGAAATATAGCACACAATAACTTTGATACAAGATAGTTGTCAAGATAATTCTAGCTAGTACACGAGTCGTTCAGCAAAGGCAATAAAGACACGTAATTCATACGTCCAGAAATAAGTCATGCATTCTGGTTTTACTAGGACTACTTCCCATCCTTGGTCTTGTGGAACATAACCGTTATGGTCGTTGATAAGACAGCGTGTTGTAACGTCGTCAAAGGGACGAGGGTTACGTAATGACCAACAGTCTCGTAATAACCTAAAAACCTCATTTCTTACCCCAATTACCGACTCCGTCACTTGTGGGAACGTTTTGTTTAATAGTTGTAGCCCGATGTTCTTTTTCTCACTTTGGTGAGAAGCGAACATTACTAACCCGTAAGCATAGCATGCTTCTTTATGTTGCATGTTAGCCGCTTTTTCTAAATCATGAAGTCCTATATTCGGATACATTGAGTCAAAATAATTTCTTAACACGTTGCGTAAAATAGCATTTGGGTTCCCCGCAATATATGCGTCAAAGTAAACACATCGTAACTTATGGGTTTCCGAATGTGATATCCCCCATCTTTCAAACGAAAGTCTCTTATAAACCAAGACATTCTTGGAACGTTCTTCGAATGTCTTACAAACTGATTTCGCCGTAAATAGTTGTGCCGAAGAATTCTGACCAACTCTAGACAAGATTTCATCAATCATGTCTCCGGGTAGGTCTCTTAAAATATTGGGTTGTCTATCCATTTTGTGTTTTTATACTGTAAAATAGACAAGAGTTAGATTCATAAAAAAAATACTTATTAATACAAGCAATTTTTACATATATCATAAAGCATAAGCACACTATATTACATATATTACACCACACGAATACAACTATCTTATTCCGACTCGCTCGTTTCTTCTTCTTCGGTTTTGGTTCGTTTTGCCAAGTTTCTAGGGATATATGATGTTCCCCTAATACGAGCTTTCGTTTTCCACAACGGTTTAGAAAAACCTGGTGGTTTAGAGGTTCCCGGGTCATTGTTACAACTTAAGGGCTTCGGGGGTTGACGATACATATAAAGTTCATCGGGGTTGGAATTAGATTTATCTATTTTTATGCCCTTTCCCTTATTATTTTCTTTTGTCTTTTTAAATTCAGTTGGGGTAATTTCTATAACATCATCGGAATTCTCGTCGAAATCCGATTCATCGGAGAATTGGTAATCCTCCCAATATTTTGCTTCCTTGGCGGAAACACCATTGACCATAATTAACCTTGGTCGGTTGGTTGAGGATTTTCTTTTACTTAACCGTTTTATTATTTCCCCCACCGGTTCTATTTCCTCCTCCGGTTCCTCCTCTTCCGGTTCTAATTCTTCTTCCGGTTCTGATTCTTCTTCCGGTTCTTCTTCGGGAACTTGTAAATCAGTCCAATATATATTCGACTCTTCGTTATTATTAGGTGAGTCAATGGGATTTGTGCTAGAGGTAGACATCTATCACACAATATCAAACATGTTAAGAGATTAATATATCACATAATATATACATGTTAATAATATATAGTTTCCAACAAAAATGTTAAGCAATCATTTTTAAAGAAAATACGGTCGAAGTCCAGACTCACTAATGTATCCTAACAAACTCGATAAGACACACTAATGCAAATTTTCTGGTTCTATAAGACCAACGCTCTGATACCAACTGAAATGTCCCGTTCTTATTGATTAAAAACGTTCCATATTAATTGATTTCGTTGCGAGGTTTTGACCTCTATATGAGACGTTTTTCAAAGACTGCATTCATTTTTAAAACAAACCATAACCTTTATTTTATAAATAAAGGTTTAAAAAGCTTTACGTAGATTATCAAATAATGATAATCTAAAATATCCTGTTTACACACGACCATTACATAATGGTTTACAATACAAATATGTTACATCGAAATCAGTTTCTTGAATGCAGTTTTTACACAATATCATACAAACATGGACTCCAAATCTTGTCCTTATTTTAGTATGCAACAGCGGAAGCTCTTAGTATTCACCTGAGAATAAACATGCTTTAAACGTCAACAAAAATGTTGGTGAGTTATAGGTTTAACCTATATATATCAAATCGTAACAATAGACCACAAGATTTCATATTTCAATACACATCCCATACATAGAGATAAAAATCATTCATATGGTGAACACCTGGTAACCGACATTAACAAGAAGCATATATAAGAATATCCCCATCATTCCGGGACACCCTTCGGATATGATATAAATTTCAAAGTACTAAAGCATCCGGTACTTTGGATGGGATTTGTTAGGCCCAATAGATCTATCTTTAGGATTCGCGTCAATTAGGGTGTCTGTTCCCTAATTCTTAGATTACCAGACTTAATAAAAAGGGGCATATTCGAGTTCGATAATTCAACCATAGAATGTAGTTTCACGTACTTGTGTCTATTTTGTAAATCATTTATAAAACCTGCATGTATTCTCATCCCAAAAATATTAGATTTTAAAAGTGGGACTATAACTCACTTTCACAGATTTTTAATTCGTCGGGAAGTAAGACTTGGCCACTGGTTGATTCACGAACCTATAACAATATATACATATATATCAAAGTATGTTCAAAATATATTTACAACTCTTTTAATATATTTTGATGTTTTAAGTTTATTAAGTCAGCTGTCCTCGTTAGTAACCTACAACTAGTTGTCTACAGTTAGATGTACAGAAATAAATCGATAAATATTATCTTGAATCAATCCACGACCCAGTGTATACGTATCTCAGTATTGATCACAACTCAAACTATATATATTTTGGAATCAACCTCAACCCTGTATAGCTAACTCCAACATTCACATATAGAGTGTCTATGGTTGTTCCGAAATATATATAGATGTGTCGACATGATAGGTCGAAACATTGTATACGTGTCTATGGTATCTCAAGATTACATAATATATAATACAAGTTGATTAAGTTATGGTTGGAATAGATTTGTTACCAATTTTCACGTAGCTAAAATGAGAAAAATTATCCAATCTTGTTTTACCCATAACTTCTTCATTTTAAATCCGTTTTGAGTGAATCAAATTGCTATGGTTTCATATTGAACTCTATTTTATGAATCTAAACAGGAAAAGTATAGGTTTATTGTCGGAAAAATAAGTTACAAGTCGTTTTTGTAAAGGTAGTCATTTCAGTCGAAAGAACGACGTCTAGATGACCATTTTAGAAAACATACTTCCACTTTGAGTTTAACCATAATTTTTGGATATAGTTTCATGTTCATAATAAAAATCATTTTCCAAGAATAACAACTTTTAAATCAAAGTTTATCATAGTTTTTAATTAACTAATCCAAAAACAGCCCGCGGTGTTACTACGACGGCGTAAATCCGGTTTTACGGTGTTTTTCGTGTTTCCAGGTTTTAAATCATTAATTTAGCATATCATATAGATATAGAACATGTGTTTAGTTGATTTTAAAATTCAAGTTAGAAGGATTAACTTTTATTTGCGAACAAGTTTAGAATTAACTAAACTATGTTCTAGTGATTACAAGTTTAAACCTTCGAATAAGATAGATTTATATGTATGAATCGAATGATGTTATGAACATCATTACTACCTCAAGTTCCTTGGATAAACCTACTAGAAATTAGAAAAATAGATCTAGCTTCAAAGGATCCTTGGATGGCTTGAAAGTTCTTGAAGCAGAATCATGACACGAAAACATTTTCAAGTAAGATTTCCACTCGAAATAAGATTGTTATAGTTATAGAAATTGAATTAAAGTTTGAATATGATTATTACCTTGTATTAGAAAGATAACCTACTGTAATTAACAAAGGTTTCTTGATCTTGGATGATTACTTGGAATGGATTTAGAAAACTTGGAAGTAAACTTGCAATCTTGGAAGTATTCTTGATTTTATGAAACTAGAACTTTTGGAATTTATGAAGAACACTTAGAACTTGAAGATAGAACTTGAGAGAGATCAATTTGATGAAGAAAATTGAAGAATGAAAGTGTTTGTAGGTATTTTTTGTCATTGGTGTATGGATTAGATATAAAGGATATGTAATTTTATTTTCATGTAAATAAGTCATGAATGATTACTCATATTTTTGTAATTTTATGAGATATTTCATGCTAGTTGCCAAATGATGGTTTCTACATGTGTTAGGTGACTCACATGGGCTGCTAAGAGCTGATCATTGGAGTGTATATACCAATAGTACATACATCTAAAAGCTGTGTATTGTACGAGTACGAATACGGGTGCATACGAGTAGAATTGTTGATGAAACTGAACGAGGATGTAATTGTAAGTATTTTTGTTAAGTAGAAGTATTTTGATAAGTGTATTGAAGTCTTTCAAAAGTGTATGAATACATATTAAAACACTACATGTATATACATTTTAACTGAGTCGTTAAGTCATCGTTAGTCGTTACATGTAAATGTTGTTTTGAAACCTTTAGGTTAACGATCTTGTTGAATGTTGTTAACCCATTGTTTATTATAACAAATGAGATGTTAAATTGTTATATTATCATGATATTATGATATATAATATATCTTAGTATGATATATATACATTTAAATGTCGTTACAACGATAATCGTTACATATATGTCTCGTTTCGAAATCATTAAGGTAGTAGTCTTATTTTTACATATGTATTTCATTGTTAATACACTTAATAATATATTTACTTATCATTTAACATAATTAACTAAGTGTATCAATATCTTAATATGATTCATGTTTAGGTTGCTAAATGATCAAAACTTTGATCCTAAACATTATTTTCAAGTATTAAAGTAGACTTTTTGAGTCAAAAATGCATGAACTCAATTTAATTGATATGAATGCCATTTGGAACTTGTTTAATTACTAGTAATGATTATTTTGACATGTTATTTGAGATAAAAGCTAAAGAACATTGTATACATTTTCATATATGTTTATTTGTAAAAGTGTAGAATTGTTAATATTGTGAAAATGCATATCAAGTTTAGAATGGATTAAACATGTCATTATAATTGTTTTGATTTATGATTTTGCTAACACTAATGCATATTTGAATGCACAAAAATTGTGTTTAATGTGTTTTGCAGACTGAAAGGGGTGAATCTTCATCAGCATCTCAGGCTCACAATGCTCCTCCTGAGAATACAGAAGAACAGGAGATTAACGACCAATATAGATAAAATCTACCGCATCAATTCATTTCATATTCAAATATAGAGTTGGCAGATTTACATCCTAATTTAAGGTTTGACCGACATTGGATAGATTATCCAAAATACCAGAGGAACTTGCACACCCTTCAATCTAATGTTGTTGAAGTACCCAGAGTAATAGATTGGAAACCGTTAGAAACAGTGGGATTGGCCGTCCAATCGGAGAATTACTTACATAAAGGTATGGTAATTCTACTTTTACTGATTGGGAACGTTTGTTTAATATACGTAGGCGTGTATATAGAGAATGGTGTGTGGAATTATTATGTAGTGTTGAAATAAATGATCGCGTAGCTACCTTAACTGATCGTACCTTTATTAGATTTTTATTAGGAGGTGTGATGCTCCATATGTCTCTACTAGACATGGCTCAGGCTTTGTGTATATATACGCCTGAGGAACTAGCATCTACTGATTGTCAAAGGTTGATAGTTAATGGTAGGAGGGTTGATGAAAATTTTGATATGAATGAAATATGGAGTAGAATGACTAGGCATAACCGATTTCGTAGGGGGAATAACTCTTATACTGATATTGATAGAGCTGAGCTAAGAGTAATCCATAGGTTCTTAGCAAATTTGATTACACAGCGAGGTAAGAACAAAGAGAAAATAAATGAGAATGATTTATTTTATCTCATGTGTATTCTAGACTCACAGAGCGCTGTGAGTATACCTTATTGTGTGGGTTATTATTTATCAGCTATAGTTAAGAGTATACGGCCTAATGGTATAATCGGAGGTGGTATCTGTAGTGACCCGAACTTTTCCATGTTTATATATATTAATTGAGATTGATATTTACATGATTAAATGTTTCCAACATGTTAAGCAATCAAATTTGTTAAGACTTGATTAATTGAAATATGTTTCATATAGACAATTGACCACCCAAGTTGACCGGTGATTCACGAACGTTAAAACTTGTAAAAACTATATGATGACATATATATGGTTATATATATAGTTAACATGATATTATGATAAGTAAACATATCATTAATTATATTAACAATGAACTACATATGTAAAAACAAGACTACTAACTTAATGATTTTGAAACGAGACATATATGTAACGATTATCGTTGTAACGACATTTAATGTATATATATCATATTTAGAGATATTCGTACATCATAATATCATGATAATATAATAATTTAAAATCTCTTTTGATATTATAAACATTGGGTTAACAACATTTAACAAGATCGTTAACCTAAAGGTTTCAAAACAACATTTACATGTAACGACTAACGATGACTTAACGACTCAGTTAAAATGTATATACATGTAGTGTTTTAATATGTATTCATACACTTTTGAAAGACTTCAAGACACTTATCGAAATACTTCTACTTAACAAAAATGCTTACAATTACATCCTCGTTCAGTTTCATCAACAATTCTACTCGTATGCACCCGTATTCGTACTCGTACAATACACAGCTTTTAGATGTATGTACTATTGGTATATACACTCCAATGATCAGCTCTTAGCAGCCCATGTGAGTTACCTAACACATGTGGGAACCATCATTTGGCAACTAGCATAAAATATCTCATAAAATTACAAAAATATGAGTAATCATTCATGACTTATTTACATGAAAACAAAATTACATATCCTTTATATCTAATCCATACACCAACGACCAAAAACACCTACAAACACTTTCATTCTTCAATTTTATTCATCTAATTGATCTCTCTCAAGTTCTATCTTCAAGTTCTAAGTGTTCTTCATAAATTCCAAATGTTCTAGTTTCATAAAATCAAGAATACTTCCAAGATTGCAAGTTTACTTCCAAGTTTTCTAAATCCATTCCAAGTAATCATCCAAGATCAAGAAAATTTTGTTACTTACAGTAGGTTATCTTTCTAATACAAGGTAATAATCATATTCAAACTTTAATTCAATTTCTATAACTATAACAATCTTATTTCGAGTGGAAATCTTACTTGAAATTGTTTTCGTGTCATGATTCTGCTTCAAGAACTTTCAAGCCATCCAAGGATCCTTTGAAGCTAGATCTATTTTTCTCATTTCCAGTAGATTTATCCAAGGAACTTGAGGTAGTAATGATGTTCATATCATCATTCTATTCATACATTTAAAGCTATCTTATTCGAAGGTTTAAACTTGTAATCACTAGAACATAGTTTAGTTAATTCTAAACTTGTTCGCAAATAAAAATTAATCCTTCTAACTTGACTTTTAAAATCAACTAAACACATGTTCTATATCTATATGATATGCAAACTTAATGATTTAAAACCTGGAAACACGAAAAACACTGTAAAACCGGATTTACGCCGTCGTAGTAACACCGCGGGCTGTTTTGGATTAGTTAATTAAAAACTATGATAAACTTTGATTTAAAAGTTTTTACTCTGGGAAAATGATTTTTATTATGAACATGAAACTATATCCAAAAATTATGGTTAAACTCAAAGTGGAAGTATGTTTTCTAAAATGGTCATCTAGACGTCGTTCTTTCGACTGAAATGACTACCTTTACAAAAACGAATTGTAACTTATTTTTCTGACTATAAACCTATACTTTTTCTATTTAGATTCATAAAATAGAGTTCAATATGAAACCATAGCAATTTGATTCACTCAAAACGGATTTAAAATGAAGAAGTTATGGGTAAAACAAGATTGGATAATTTTTCTCATTTTAGCTACGTGAAAATTGATAACAAATCTATTCCAACCATAACTTATTCAACTTGTATTGTATATTATGTAATCCTGAGATACCATAGACACGTATACAATGTTTCGACCTATCATGTCGACACATCTATATATATTTCGGAACAACCATAGACACTCTATATGTGAATGTTGGAGTTAGCTATACAGGGTTGAGGTTGATTCCAAAATATATATATATAGTTTGAGTTGTGATCAATACTGAGATATGTATACACTGGGTCGTGGATTGATTCAAGATAATATATATCGATTTATTTATGTACATCTAACTGTGGACAACTAGTTGTAGGTTACTAACGAGGACAGCTGACTTAATAAACTTAAAACATCAAAATGTATTAAAAGTGTTGTAAATATATTTTGAACATACTTTGATATATATGTACATATTTGTTATAGGTTCGTGAATCGACCAGTGGCCAAGTCTTACTTCCCGATGAAGTAAAAAATCTGTGAAAGTGAGTTATAGTCCCACTTTTAAAATCTAATATTTTTGGGATGAGAATACATGCAGGTTTTATAAATGATTTACAAAATAGACACAAGTACGTGAAACTACATTCTATGGTTGAATTATCGAAATCGAATATGCCCCTTTTTATTAAGTCTGGTAATATAAGAATTAGGGAACAGACACCCTAATTGATGCGAATCCTAAAGATAGATCTATTGGGCTTAACAAACCCCATCCAAAGTACCGGATGCTTTAGTACTTCGAAATTTATATCATATCCGAAGGGTGTCCCGGAATGATGGGGATATTCTTATATATGCATCTTGTTAATGTCGGTTACCAGGTGTTCACCATATGAATGATTTTTATCTCTATGTATGGGATGTGTATTGAAATATGAAATCTTGTGGTCTATTATTATGATTTGATATATATAGGTTAAACCTATAACTCACCAACATTTTTGTTGACGTTTTAAGTATGTTTATTCTCAGGTGATTATTAAGAGCTTCCGCTGTCGCATACTTAAATAAGGATGAGATTTGGAGTCCATGCTTGTATGATATTGTGTAAAAACTGCATTCAAGAAACTTATTTTGTTGTAACATATTTGTATTGTAAACCATTATGTAATGGTCGTGTGTAAACAGGATATTTTAGATTATCATTATTTGATAATCTACGTAAAGCTTTTTAAACCTTTATTGATGAAATAAAGGTTATGGTTTGTTTTAAAATGAATGCAGTCTTTGAAAAACGTCTCATATAGAGGTCAAAACCTCGCAACGAAATCAATTAATATGGAACGTTTTTAATCAATAAGAACGGTACATTTCAATTGGTATCCGAGCGTTGGTCATAGAGAACCAGAAAATTTGCATTAGTGTGTCTTATCGAGTTTGTTAGGATGCATTAGTGAGTCTGGACTTCGACCGTGTTTTCTTTAAAAATGATTGCTTAACATTTTTGTTGGAAACTATATATTATTAACATGTATATATTATGTGATATATTAATCTCTTAACATGTTTGATATTGTGTGATAGATGTCTACCTCTAGCACAAATCCCATTGACTCACCTAATAATAATGAAGAGTCGAATATATATTGGACTGATTCACAAGTTCCCGAAGAAGAACCGGAAGAAGAATCAGAACCGGAAGAAGAATCAGAACCGGAAGAGGAGGAACCGGAGGAGGAAATAGAACCGGTGGGGGAAATAATAAAACGGTTAAGTAAAAGAAAATCCTCAACCAACCGACCAAGGTTAATTATGGTCAATGGTGTTTCCACCAAGGAAGCAAAATATTGGGAGGATTACCAATTCTCCAATGAATCGGATTCCGACGAGAATTCTGATGATGTTATAGAAATTACCCCAACTGAATTTAAAAAGGAAAAAGAAAATAATAAGGGAAAGGGCATAAAAATAGAGAAATCTAATTCCAACCCCGATGAACTTTATATGTATCGTCAACCCCCGAAGTCCTTAAGTTGTAACAATGACCCGGGAACCTCTAAACCACCAGGTTTTTCTAAACCAATGTGGAAAATTACGGCTCGTATTAGGGGAACATCATATATCCCTAGAAACTTGGCAAAACGAACCAAAACCAAAGAAGAAGAAACAAGCGAGTCGGAATAAGATAGTTGTATTCGTGTGGTGTAATATATGTAATATAGTGTGCTTATGCTTTATGATATATGTAAAAATTGCTTGTATTAATAAGTATTTTTTTTATGAATCTAACTCTTGTCTATTTTACAGTATAAAAACACAAAATGGATAGACAACCCAATATTTTAAGAGACCTACCCGGAGACATGATTGATGAAATCTTGTCTAGAGTCGGTCAGAATTCTTCAGCACAACTATTTAAGGCGAGATCAGTTTGTAAGACATTCGAAGAACGTTCCAAGAATGCCTTGGTTTATAAAAGGCTTTCGTTCGAAAGATGGGGGATATCACATTGGGAAATCCATAAGTTACGATGTGTTTACTTTGACGCATATATTGCGGGGAACCCAAATGCTATTTTACGCAATGGGTTAAGAAATTATTTTGACTCAATATATTCGAATATTGGACTTCGTGATTTAGAAAAAGCGGCTAACATGCAACATAAAGAAGCATGTTATGCTTACGGATTAGTAATGTTCGCTTCTCACCAAAGTGAGAACAAGAACATCGGGCTACAACTATTAAACAAAACGTTCCCACAAGTGACGGAGTCGGTAATTGGGGTAAGAAATGAGGTTTTTAGATTGTTACGGGACTGTTGGACATTACGTAACCCTCGTCCCTTTGACAACGTTACAACACGCTGTCTTATCAACGGCCATAACGGTTATGTTCCACAAGACCAAGGATGGGAAGTAATCCTAGTAAAACCAGAATGCATGACTTGTTTCTGGACGTATGAATTACGTGTCTTTATTGCCTTTGCTGAACGACTTGTGTACTAGCTAGAATTATCTTCACAACCATCTTGTATCAAATTTATTGTGTGCTATATTTCATGCTATATGTAAAATAAGCGGTATTGTAAGTTTGTAAAATATTGTGTAAAAGTTTGAACGATTATTATAATCAGTTTTTCATATAGAATTGTAGTAGTTGAATTGTATATTAGCTACTAAGTATGAACTTAACGGGTAGGTACTACCCGAATTTAAACTTATAAAATGCTAATATGAAGAAAAAGCTTTTATAAATGAGTTCATATTATCCTACGAAATACTATTAACTACTCTTAATATTCTGTATGATTAACTTGTTCCATTTGACTATTTTGAAGGAAATGGCACCAACTACTCGACACACCGTGAATATGAATGAAGAGGAATTCCGTACTTTTCTAGCTTCAAACATAGCCGCAGTACAGGTTGCGCTACATACCAACAATAACCTTGGATCTAGCAGTACAGGAAATCGTGTAGGATGCACCTACAAAGAATTCACTGCCTGCAAACCTTTGGAATTTGATGGAACTGAAGGACCGATCGGATTGAAATGGTGGACCGAGAAGGTTGAATCGGTGTTTGTCATAAGTAAGTGTACTGAAGAGGACAAAGTGAAGTACGCTATGCATACCTTCACAGGTTCTGCGTTAACATGGTGGAATACCTATCTAGAGCAAGTGGGACAAGACGATGCGTACGCACTACCGTGGTCAGCATTCAAGCACTTGATGAACGAGAAATACCGTCCCAGAACCGAGGTCAATAAGCTCAAGACAGAACTTAGAGGGTTACGAACCCAAGGATTTGTTATTACCACGTATGAAAGACGATTCACAGAATTGTGCCTATTGTGTCCGGGAGCATTCGAAGATGAGGAAGAGAAGATCGACGCGTTTGTGAAAGGATTACCGGAAAGAATCCAAGAAGATATAAGTTCACACGAGCCCGCCTCCATACAACAAGCATGTAGAATGGCTCACAAACTAGTGAACCAGATTGAAGAAATAATTAAAGAACAGACTGCTGAAGAGGCCAATGTGAAGCAAGTCAAAAGAAAGTGGGAGGAAAACAGTGATAAGAATCACCAATACAACAACAACAGCAATTACAATAATAATCGCAACAATTATCCCAACAATCGCAACATCAATCGAAACTACAACAAACGGCCCAACAACAACAACAACAACAACAACAACAACAACTACAACAATCATCCCAATAACAATAACAACTACAACAACAACAACAACAATCAGAAGCAGCTATGCCAAAGGTGTGAAAAGTATCACTCGGGGTTCTGCACCAAATTTTGCAACAAGTGTAAAAGAAATGGTCATAGCGCGGCGAAGTGTGAGGTCTACGGACCAGGGGTTAATAGAACGAAAGGAACAAATGGTGTCGGAACGAGTAATGGCAGAGCAAGTAGTGTCGGAGCAAGTTATGCCAATGTAGTTTGTTATAAATGTGGAAAACCGGGACACATTATTAGAAATTGCCCGAACCAGGAGAACACGAATGGACAAGGCCGCGGAAGAGTTTTCAATATTAATGCGGCAGAGGCACAAGAAGACCCGGAGCTTGTTACGGGTACGTTTCTTATTGACAATAAATCTGCTTATGTTTTATTTGATTCGGGTGCGGATAGAAGCTATATGAGTAGAGATTTTTATGCTAAATTAAGTTGTCCATTGATGCCTTTGGATAGTAAATTTTTACTCGAATTAGCAAATGGTAAATTAATTTCAACAGATAATATATGTCGGAATCGAGAAATTAAACTGGTTAGCGAAACATTTAAGATTGATTTGATACCAGTAGAGTTAGGGAGTTTTGATGTGATAATCGGTATGGACTGGTTGAAAGAAGTGAAAGCAGAGATCGTTTGTTACAAAAATGCAATTCGCATTATACGAGAAAAAGGAAAACCCTTAATGGTGTACGGAGAAAAGGGCAACACGAAGCTACATCTTATTAGTAATTTGAAGGCACAAAAACTAATAAGAAAAGGTTGCTATGCTGTTCTAGCACACGTCGAGAAAGTACAAACTGAAGAAAAGAGCATCAATGATGTTCCCATTGCAAAAGAATTTCCCGATGTATTTCCGAAAGAATTACCGGGATTACCCCCACATCGATCCGTTGAATTTCAAATAGATCTTGTACCAGGAGCTGCACCAATAGCTCGTGCTCCTTACAGACTCGCACCCAGCGAGATGAAAGAACTGTAAAGCCAATTACAAGAAATTTTAGAGCGTGGTTTCATTCGACCAAGCACATCACCGTGGGGAGCTCCTGTTTTGTTTGTCAAGAAGAAAGATGGTACATTCAGGTTGTGTATCGACTACCGAGAGTTGAACAAACTTATCATCAAGAACCGCTACCCACTACCGAGAATCGACGACTTATTTGATCAACTACAAGGCTCGTCTGTTTATTCAAAGATTGACTTACGTTCCGGGTATCATCAAATGCGGGTGAAAGAAGATGATATTCCAAAGACTGCTTTCAGAACACGTTACGGTCATTACGAGTTTATGGTCATGCCGTTTGGTTTAACTAATGCACCAGCTGTGTTCATGGACCTTATGAACCGAGTGTGTGGACCATACCTTGACAAGTTTGTCATTGTTTTCATTGATGACATACTTATTTACTCAAAGAATGACCAAGAACACGGTGAACATTTGAGAAAGGTGTTAGAAGTATTGAGGAAGGAAGAATTGTACGCTAAGTTTTCAAAGTGTGCATTTTGGTTGGAAGAAGTTCAATTCCTCGGTCACATAGTGAACAAAGAAGGTATTAAGGTGGATCCGGCAAAGATAGAAACTGTTGAAAAGTGGGAAACCCCGAAAACTCCGAAACACATACGCCAGTTTTTAGGACTAGCTGGTTACTACAGAAGGTTCATCCAAGACTTTTCCAGAATAGCAAAACCTTTGACTGCATTAACGCATAAAGGGAAGAAATTTGAATGGAATGATGAACAAGAGAAAGCGTTTCAATTATTGAAGAAAAAGCTAACTACGGCACCTATATTGTCATTGCCAGAAGGGAATGATGATTTTGTGATTTATTGTGACGCATCAAAGCAAGGTCTCGGTTGTGTATTAATGCAACGAACGAAGGTGATTGCTTATGCGTCTAGACAATTGAAGATTCACGAACAAAATTATACGACGCATGATTTGGAATTAGGCGCGGTTGTTTTTGCATTAAAGACTTGGAGGCACTACTTATATGGGGTCAAAAGTATTATATATACCGACTACAAAAGTCTTCAACACATATTTAATCAGAAACAACTGAATATGAGGCAGCGTAGGTGGATTGAATTATTGAATGATTACAATTTTGAGATTCGTTACCACCCAGGGAAGGCAAATGTGGTAGCCGATGCCTTGAGCAGGAAGGACAGAGAACCCATTCGAGTAAAATCTATGAATATAATGATTCATAATAACCTTACTACTCAAATAAAGGAGGCGCAACAAGGAGTGTTAAAAGAGGGAAATTTAAAGGATGAAATACCCAAAGGATCGGAGAAGCATCTTAATATTCGGGAAAACGGAACCCGGTATAGGGCTGAAAGGATTTGGGTACCAAAATTTGGAGATATGAGAGAAATGGTACTTAGAGAAGCTCATAAAACCAGATACTCAATACATCCTGGAACGGGGAAGATGTACAAGGATCTCAAGAAACATTTTTGGTGGCCGGGTATGAAAGCCGATGTTGCTAAATACGTAGGAGAATGTTTGACGTGTTCTAAGGTCAAAGCTGAGCATCAGAAACCATCAGGTCTACTTCAACAACCCGAAATCCCGGAATGGAAATGGGAAAACATTACCATGGATTTCATCACTAAATTGCCAAGGACTGCAAGTGGTTTTGATACTATTTGGGTAATAGTTGATCGTCTCACCAAATCAGCACACTTCCTACCAATAAGAGAAGATGACAAGATGGAGAAGTTAGCACGACTGTATTTGAAGGAAGTCGTCTCCAGACATGGAATACCAATCTCTATTATCTCTGATAGGGATGGCAGATTTATTTCAAGATTCTGGCAGACATTACAGCAAGCATTAGGAACTCGTCTAGACATGAGTACTTCCTATCATCCACAAACTGATGGGCAGAGTGAAAGGACGATACAAATGCTTGAAGACATGCTACGAGCATGTGTTATTGATTTCAGAAACAGTTGGGATCGACATCTACCGTTAGCAGAATTTTCCTACAACAACAGCTACCATTCAAGCATTGAGATGGCGCCGTTTGAAGCACTTTATGGTAGAAAGTGCAGGTCTCCGATTTGTTGGAGTGAAGTGGGGGATAGACAGATTACGGGTCCGGAGATTATACAAGAAACTACCGAGAAGATCATCCAAATTCAACAACGGTTGAAAACCGCCCAAAGTCGACAAAAGAGCTACGCTGACATTAAAAGAAAAGATATAGAATTCGAAATTGGAGAGATGGTCATGCTTAAAGTTGCACCTTGGAAAGGCGTTGTTCGATTTGGTAAACGAGGGAAATTAAATCCAAGGTATATTGGACCATTCAAGATTATTGATCGTGTCGGACCAATAGCTTACCGACTAGAGTTACCTCAACAACTCGCGGCTATACATAACACTTTCCACGTCTCCAATTTGAAGAAATGTTTTGCTAAAGAAGATCTCACTATTCCGTTAGATGAAATCCAAATCAACGAAAAACTTCAATTCATCGAAGAACCCGTCGAAATAATGGATCGTGAGGTTAAAAGACTTAAGCAAAACAAGATACCAATTGTTAAGGTTTGATGGAATGCTCGTAGAGGACCCGAGTTCACCTGGGAGCGTGAAGATCAGATGAAGAAGAAATACCCGCATCTATTTCCAGAAGATTCGTCAACACCTTCAACAGCTTAAAATTTGGGGATGAAATTTATTTAACGGATAGGTACTGTAGTGACCCGAACTTTTCCATGTTTATATATATTAATTGAGATTGATATTTACATGATTAAATGTTTCCAACATGTTAAGCAATCAAATTTGTTAAGACTTGATTAATTGAAATATGTTTCATATAGACAATTGACCACCCAAGTTGACCGGTGATTCACGAACGTTAAAACTTGTAAAAACTATATGATGACATATATATGGTTATATATATAGTTAACATGATATTATGATAAGTAAACATATCATTAATTATATTAACAATGAACTACATATGTAAAAACAAGACTACTAACTTAATGATTTTGAAACGAGACATATATGTAACGATTATCGTTGTAACGACATTTAATGTATATATATCATATTAAGAGATATTCGTACATCATAATATCATGATAATATAATAATTTAAAATCTCTTTTGATATTATAAACATTGGGTTAACAACATTTAACAAGATCGTTAACCTAAAGGTTTCAAAACAACATTTACATGTAACGACTAACGATGACTTAACGACTCAGTTAAAATGTATATACATGTAGTGTTTTAATATGTATTCATACACTTTTGAAAGACTTCAAGACACTTATCAAAATACTTCTACTTAACAAAAATGCTTACAATTAGATCCTCGTTCAGTTTCATCAACAATTCTACTCGTATGCACCCGTATTCGTACTCGTACAATACACAGCTTTTAGATGTATGTACTATTGGTATATACACTCCAATGATCAGCTCTTAGCAGCCCATGTGAGTTACCTAACACATGTGGGAACCATCATTTGGCAACTAGCATAAAATATCTCATAAAATTACAAAAATATGAGTAATCATTCATGACTTATTTACATGAAAACAAAATTACATATCCTTTATATCTAATCCATACACCAACGACCAAAAACACCTACAAACACTTTCATTCTTCAAATTTCTTCATCTAATTTATCTCTCTCAAGTTCTATCTTCAAGTTCTAAGTGTTCTTCATAAATTCCAAAAGTTCTAGTTTCATAAAATCAAGAATACTTCCAAGATTGCAAGTTTACTTCCAAGTTTTCTAAATCCATTCCAAGTAATCTTCCAAGATCAAGAAACTTTTGTTACTTACAGTAGGTTATCTTTCTAATACAAGGTAATAATCATATTCAAACTTTAATTCAATTTCTATAACTATAACAATCTTATTTCGAGTGGAAATCTTACTTGAAATTGTTTTCGTGTCATGATTCTGCTTCAAGAACTTTCAAGCCATCCAAGGATCCTTTGAAGCTAGATCTATTTTTCTCATTTCCAGTAGATTTATCCAAGGAACTTAAGGTAGTAATGATGTTCATAACATCATTCTATTCATACATATAAAGCTATCTTATTCGAAGGTTTAAACTTGTAATCACTAGAACATAGTTTAGTTAATTCTAAACTTGTTCGCAAATAAAAATTAATCCTTCTAACTTGACTTTTAAAATCAACTAAACACATGTTCTATATCTATATGATATGCAAACTTAATGATTTAAAACCTGGAAACACGAAAAACACCGTAAAACCGGATTTACGCCGTCGTAGTAACACCGCGGGCTGTTTTGGGTTAGTTAATTAAAAACTATGATAAACTTTGATTTAAAAGTTTTTACTCTGGGAAAATGATTTTTATTATGAACATGAAACTATATCCAAAAATTATGGTTAAACTCAAAGTGGAAGTATGTTTTCTAAAATGGTCATCTAGACGTCGTTCTTTCGACTGAAATGACTACCTTTACAAAAATGAATTGTAACTTATTTTTCTGACTATAAACTTATACTTTTTCTGTTTAGATTCATAAAATAGAGTTCAATATGAAACCATAGCAATTTGATTCACTCAAAACGGATTTAAAATGAAGAAGTTATGGGTAAAACAAGATTGGATAATTTTTCTCATTTTAGCTACGTGAAAATTGATAACAAATCTATTCCAACCATAACTTAATCAACTTGTATTGTATATTATGTAATCTTGAGATACCATAGACACGTATACAATGTTTCGACCTATCATGTCGACACATCTATATATATTTCGGAACAACCATAGACACTCTATATGTGAATGTTGGAGTTAGCTATACAGGGTTGAGGTTGATTCCAAAACATATATATATATAGTTTGAGTTGTGATCAATACTGAGATATGTATACACTGGGTCGTGGATTGATTCAAGATAATATATATCGATTTATTTATGTACATCTAACTGTGGACAACTAGTTGTACGTTACTAACGAGGACAGCTGACTTAATAAACTTAAAACATCAAAATGTATTAAAAGTGTTGTAAATATATTTTGAACATACTTTGATATATATGTACATATTTGTTATAGGTTCGTGAATCGACCAGTGGCCAAGTCTTACTTCCCGACGAAGTAAAAAATCTGTGAAAGTGAGTTATAGTCCCACTTTTAAAATCTAATATTTTTGGGATGAGAATACATGCAGGTTTTATAAATGATTTACAAAATAGACACAAGTACGTGAAACTACATTCTATGGTTGAATTATCGAAATCGAATATGCCCCTTTTTATTAAGTCTGGTAATCTAAGAATTAGGGAATAGACACCCTAATTGACGCGAATCCTAAAGATAGATCTATTGGGCCTAACAAACCCCATCCAAAGTACCGGATGCTTTAGTACTTCGAAATTTATATCATATCCGAAGGGTGTCCCGAAATGATGGGGATATTCTTATATATGCATCTTGTTAATGTCGGTTACCAGGTGTTCACCATATGAATGATTTTTATCTCTATGTATGGGATGTGTATTGAAATATGAAATCTTGTGGTCTATTATTATGATTTGATATATATAGGTTAAACCTATAACTCACCAACATTTTTGTTGACGTTTTAAGCATGTTTATTCTCAGGTGATTATTAAGAGCTTTCGCTGTCGCATACTTAAATAAGGATGAGATTTGGAGTCCATGCTTGTATGATATTGTGTAAAAACTGCATTCAAGAAACTTATTTTGTTGTAACATATTTGTATTGTAAACCATTATGTAATGGTCGTGTGTAAACAGGATATTTTAGATTATCATTATTTGATAATCTACGTAAAGCTTTTTAAACCTTTATTGATGAAATAAAGGTTATGGTTTGTTTTAAAATGAATGCAGTCTTTGAAAAACGTCTCATATAGAGGTCAAAACCTCGCAACGAAATCAATTAATATGGAACGTTTTTAATCAATAAGAACGGGACATTTTAGTATCTTTGTTACTTTAATTGCTGAATATCTCGGTGTCGATAGAAGCCAGGGGGGATTAATAATTGCAGCACCACAACCCCGTGATCCAATTGGTTTGAAAGTATATCATGGTGCTAAGGTTCTAAAAAAACAACATAACGCTGCAGCACCATATGATGGCCCACACCCACAGGTCGAAAGAGATCAGCAGCAAGGTAATGCGGGAGGGGGGAATCAGATGACAGAAATGCAACTTTTTATGGCTCATCATGAGTATAAAATGGTTAGACAACGAGCATTTCAAGATTGGCAGTATCATCGAAACCAAATCATAAGTCATCATGCACATATAAATGCAAACTACATTGCTACTTCGATGCCCGTATTTCCTCCCTAGACTATACAGACCCGACCATCGTACCCTACATATGACCCAGCTCAAGCATTCTACAGCACATACGGCTATGAATGGGATCCCTACTGGCACCATCCTTATCAACCCTAATTTTCTTTTTTTTTATACTTTTAATATTTCTTTTGATACTATAATACTTTTTATAATTTTCTAACTTTTATTATTAGATTTTTAAATAATTTTTGAATGTGGGGTAATATACCCAACTTCAAAAATATGTATATATATGTTTGTAGTTTATCTCATGTACAAAACAGGGTAAAACAGCGCATTTTCAAAGACTGTCATTAAGTTCAGCAAAAGTAACTAATTTTGATAACAAGGTGCAAAATATATGTGAAATAACAACAAGACGGAATGAACAAATGATGTGCACCATTTATCATTCAGCAAACAAACGCCAATATGTTTGGAAACTTTGGTAAAATTTAATCATTTTTCTACGCTAATCACCCTCATTAATTTAAATTGTACTGATTTCTTGCAAATGAGGGCATTGCAAGATCTTAAGTGTGGGAAGGGTTAAATTCTTTCGAATTTTTAAAATTTTTGACTTATACACTTGGTTACCATTAAAAATACTAGTAACGCAGTAGTTGTATTAGAATCTAGTGCTCTCTGATAATAAAGAACAGCCTTAGTCTTATATACTGACTACCCAATTTTAGTAAAATTTTTCAAAATTTTCAATTAAATGAACTCAAAATCATGTTTATACATATTTATGAGCGATAAAATAGGTGTTAACACCGAAATTATTGTTACCTCGGAAAGGACATAAATTGAGAAACAACCCAAAATGTTAGAATTTATTTAAAATGGAATAGAGGAAAATAAAAAGGCAAAGAAAGGAAAATAAAAGCCAAGTGTGAGAAAAATTTACTAAGTTATTTAGAACATATATCACATATTTTTGTACACATAATTGAAGATACTTTTGTTTTGGACGATATTAATCAGTTTTACCCAGTTTATTGTAACATAAATGAAATTTAAAAGGAAGTAAAGTCTTCCGAGAGAAAAATACACGCGCTTCTTGATTTAGGTCAGGAAGTTGTCGTCCAGACCAGTTGTAGAGTCTACGAAAAACCTTGAAAAGTTTTCTCGAAAATCAGCTGGAAATCCTCGGACCTCAGCATCAAACAGGGTCGCCAAGTGGTCAGACTTATCCTAACTATGAGAGGATCTGTCTAATACAATGGAGGGGCACCGTGCAAATTAGCTTATAAGACTAATGAATCAGATCCCGAGAAAGGATAATCTCCTTAAAGATCAAAAATCAGTTTTTAAGACTGATATTACTCAATCCTTGAGATTGACCTAAAAGATTGAGAATTACAAACTCATGGAATTCAATGATATCTAAACTCGAGCTTGAACGAGAAAATATTTTTATCAAATTACAAACCGATTTGTTTTCTGAAAACCCTATTTTCAATGCGTTCATTACCATTGAACGTAAAATCCTAGGAATTCACCTGGAATTCATTATGTCACCTGAACCAAATCGGGTGTCAACCGTAAGAACGGTGGTTGCATAGCATGGTCAAAGACAGGACCTTGTGCCAGATCGAAAAACTATAGGGTGATCTTTACTATTGCTTCTACCAAGGATAGTAATTGCATCCGACACAATATAGACCAGAATTATCAGCATGTCACGGGACATTGCCTTAACAGTTGCTTGTTCAATGCTTTCCTTTACAACCGGACGGTAGTTTACCAAAAGGTAATATACGGAACAAGTATACTGGACGTGTTGCTTTCCTAATACAAGATTAGCAAGTGGGTGACACAAAACCATAAGTTTTGAGCTAAAATTTTCAAATCTGAAACCCACAAAACCCACAAAAACATTTTGCAAACACCGGTGAAGGGTTATTCCAGAAAACTTATCTAGGATAAAAGCTAGATTGAATTTTAAAAAAGATCAAATGTTTTCATAAAGATCCAATTTCTTTAAAGGATCTAAATTTTTATAGTCATGTGGGACTGTAAACCACAACGTTACTATCATTGTTCATACCGCCGTATAAAAATCACTGATGTACAAAGTGTGAAGAATAAAGAAGTGATTCAAGTGTGTTTTTATTTCAAGACTATATTGCTTGAGGACAAGCAACGCTCAAGTGTGGGAATATTTGATAATGCTAAAAACGAACATATATTTCATAGCATTATCCCTCAAGAAAGACAAGCTTTTGGTTGCAATTGTTCTATTTACAAGTGATATTCGTTTAAATAATAAAAGGTGAAGATAAAAGATAGATTCGACGAATTGAAGACACAAATGACCAAAAAGCTAAAAAGTACAAAGTACAATCAAAGTGGTTCAAATTATTGATGAGAAACGTCTAAAAATTACAAGAATACAAGCCGTGAAACACAAAGTACAAGATATTAAATTGTACGAAAAGGCGTTCGAAAATCCGGAACTGAGACATGAACCAACTTTCAGCGTACGACGCAATGGACCAAAAATTACAAGTCAACTATGCACAAGAATATAATATTATATATAATTAATTATATATATATTATATATTATTTTAATCAAAGCAGCCGATGTTTAATACAATTGGTGAGCTGGATTCCAGACCTCCGCACTCGCGGAGGTTTAAAGCATAAAAGTACAGCACTCGCGGAGATCTACAGTATAACGTGGGCCTATAAAAGTCGCGCATTCTGATCGATTTTAACACACCTTTTTCTAATCTATCTCTCACTCTTACGATATATTTATATATAATTTATAATTTTAATTTTAATTTAATATTAATAATAATAAGGGTATGTTAGCGAATGTTGTAAGTGTGTAAGTTAAAATTCTGTCCATGTAACGCTACGCTATTATTAATCATTATAAGTTATGTTCAACCTTTTTAAATTAATGTCTCGTAGGTAAGTTATTATTATGCTTATTTAAATTGAAGTAATCGTGATGTTGGGCTAAAATATTAAAGACGGGGTTATTGGGCTTTGTACCATAATTGAGGTTTGGACAAAAGAACGACACTTGTGGAAATTTGACTATTGGCTATTAATGGGCTTTATATTTGTTTAATTGATAGTTCGTTAATTTAATTTAAAGATTTACAATTGGACGTAACTATAAATAACCATATACACTCGATCGGACACGATGGGCGGGATATTTATAAGTACTAATAATCGTTCATTTAACCGGACACGGGAATGGATTAATAGTTAATGGACTTATTAAAACAGGGGTGAATTACATACAAGGAAAATTGGTGTAATTATAGTTTAAATCCCCAATTAGTTGGAATATTTGACTTCGGATATAAGAATAATTTGACGAGGACACTCACACTTTATATTTATGACTGATGGACTGTTATGGACAAAAACCAGATGGACATATTAAATAATCCAGGACAAAGAACAATTAACCCATGGTAATAAACTAAAATCAATACGTCAAACATCATGATTACGGAAGTTTAAATAAGCATAATTCCTTTATTTCATATTTCATCGCACTTTTATTTACTGTCATTTTATTTATCGCACTTTTTAATTATCGTACTTTTTAATTATCGCAATTTTATTTATTGTCATTTTATTTATCGCACTTTTATTTATTAAAACTTTAATTATTGTCATTTACTTTACGCTTTAAATTAAGTTATTTTTATTTTTAATATTTTACATTAGGTTTTAACTGCGACTAAAGTTTTAAAATCGACAAACCGGTCATTAAACGGTAAAACCCCCTTTTATAATAATAATAATAATACTACTTATATATATATATATTTATATTTATACAAATATAGTTTTTAAAAAATATAGCGATAAACTTGGCTAGATCCCTGTGGAATGAACCGGACTTACTAAAAACTACACTACTCTACGATTAGGTACACTGCCTATAAGTGTTGTAGCAAGGTTTAGGTATATCTACTCTACGCACATCAAGTACTTTTGGAAATGCTAAAAACGAACATATATTTCATAACATTATCCCTCAAGAAAGACAAGCTTTTAGTTGCAATTGTTCTATTTACAAGTGATATTCGTTTAAATAATAAAAGGTGAAGACAAAAGACAGATTCGACGAATTGAAGACGCAAATGACCAAAAAGCTAAAAAGTACAAAGTACAATCAAAGCGGTTCAAATTATTGATGAGAAACGTCTAAAAATTACAAGAGTACAAGCCGTGAAAGACAAAGTACAAGATATTAAATTGTACGAAAAGGCGTTCGAAAATCCGGAACCGAGACATGAACCAACTTTCAGCGTGCGATGCAATGGACCAAAAATTACAAGTCAACTATGCACAAGAATATAATATTATATATAATTAATAATATATATATTATATATTATTTTAATCAAAGCAGCCCACGTTTAATTCAATTGGTGAGCTGGATTCCAGACCTCCGCACTCGCGGAGGTTTAAAGCATAAAAGTATAGCACTCGCGGAGATCTACAGTATAACGTGGGCCTATAAAAGTCACGCATTCTGATCGATTTTAACACACCTTTTTCTAATCTATCTCTCACTCTAACGATATATATATATATATATATATATATATATATATATATATATATATATAATTTATAATTTTAATTTTAAATTAATATTAATAATAATAAGGGTATGTTAAGGAATGTTGTAAGTGTGTAAGTCAAAATTCTGTCCGTGTAACGCTACACTATTATTAATTATTGTAAGTTATGTTCAACCTTTTTAAATTAATGTCTTTTAGCTAAGTTATTATTATGCTTATTTAAATTAAAGTAATCGTGATGTTGGGCTAAAATATTAAAGACAGGGTTATTGGGCTTTGTACCATAATTGGGGTTTGGACAAAAGAACGACACTTGTGGAAATTAGACTATGGACTATTAATGGGCTTTATATTTGGTAAATTGAATGATAGTTCGTTAATTTAATATAAAGATTTACAATTGGACGTACCTATAAATAACCATATACACTCGATCGGACACGATGGGCGGGATATTTATAAGTACTAATAATCGTTCATTTAACCGGACACGGGAATGGATTAATAGTTAATGGACTTATTAAAACAGGGGTGAATTACATACAAGGAAAATTGGTGTAATAATAGTTTAAATCCCCAATTAGTTGGAATATTTGACTTCGGATATAAGAATAATTTGACGAGGACGCTCACACTTTATATTTATGACTGATGGACTGTTATGGACAAAAACCAGATGGACATATTAAATAATCCAGGACAAAGGACAATTAACCCATGGTAATAAACTAAAATCAATACGTCAAACATCATGAATATGGAAGTTTAAATAAGCATAATTCTTTTATTTCATATTTCATCGCACTTTTATTTACTGTCATTTTATTTATCGCACTTTTAATTATCGTACTTTATAATTATCGTAATTTTATTTATTGTCATTTTATATCGCACTTTTATTTATTAAAAATTTAATTATTGTCATTAACTTTACGCTTTAAATTAAGTTATTTTTATTTTTAATATTTTACATTAGGTTTTTACTGCGACTAAAGTTTTAAAATCGACAAACCGGTCATTAAACGGAAAAAACCCCCTTTTATAATAATAATAATGATACTTATATATATATAAATATTTATTTTTATACAAATATAGTTTTTAAAAAATATAGCGTTAAACTTGGCTAGATCCCTGTGGAACGAACCGGACTTACTAAAAACTACACTGCTGTACGATTAGGTACACTGCCTATAAGTGTTATAGCAAGGTTTAGGTATATCCACTCTATAAATAAATAAATAACTTGTGTAAACTTGTATCGTATTTAATAGTATTTTTTAGTAAAATATAAGCTATTTCGTATACACCTCTACGCACATCAAGTATTTGATAATACTAAAAACGAACATATATTTCATAACATTATCCCTCAATAAAGACAAACTTTTAGTTGCAATTGTTCTATTTACAAGTGATATTCGTTTAAATAATAAAAGGTGAAGACAAAAGACAGATTCGACGAATTGAAGACGCAAATGACCAAAAAGCTAAAAAGTATAAAGTACAATCAAAGTGGTTCAAATTATTGATGAGAAACGTCTAAAAATTACAAGAATACAAGCCGTGAAACACAAAGTACAAGATATTAAATTGTACGAAAAGGCGTTCGAAAATCCAGAACCGAGACATGAAGCAACTTTCAGCGTGCGACGCAATAGACCAAAAATTACAAGTCAACTATGCACAAGAATATAATATTATATATAATTATATATATATATATATATATATATATATATATATATATATATATATATATATATATATATATTATATATTATTTTAATCAAAGCAGCCCACGTTTAATTCAATTGGTGAGCTGGATTCCAGAACTCCGCACTCGCGGAGGTTTAAAGCATAAAAGTGCAGCACTCGCGGAGATCTACAGTATAACGTGGGCCTATAAAAGTCGCGCATTCTGATCGATTTTAACACACCTTTTTCTAATCTATCTCTCACTCTTTCGATATATATATATATATATATATATATATATATATATATATATATATATATATATATATATATATATATATATATATATATATATATATATAATTTATAATTTTAATTTTAATTTAATATTTATAATAATAATAATAGGGGTATGTTAGCGAATGTTGTAAGTGTGTAAATCGAAATTCTGTCCGTGTAACGCTACGCTATTATTAATCATTGTAAGTTATGTTCAACCTTTTTAAATTAATGTCTCGTAGCTAAGTTATTATTATGCTTATTTAAATTGAAGTAATCGTGATGTTGGGCTAAAATATTAAAGACAGGGTTATTGGGGTTTGTACCATAATTGGGATTTGGACAAAAGAACGACACTTGTAGAAATTAGACTATGGACTATTAATGGGCTTTATATTTGTTCAATTGAATGACAGTTCGTTAATTTAATATAAAGATTTACAATTGGATGTACCTATAAATAACCTTATACACTCGATCGGACACGATGGGCGTGATATTTATAAGTACTAATAATCGTTTATTTAACCGGACATGGGAATGGATTAATAGTTAATGGACTTATTAAAACAGGGGTGAATTACATACAAGGAAAATTGGTGTAATTATAGTTTAAATCCCCAATTAGTTAGAATATTTGACTTCGGATATAAGAATAATTTGACGAGGACACACTCGCACTTTATATTTATGACTGATGGACTGTTATGGACAAAAACCAGATGGACATATTAAATAATCCAGGACAAAGGATAATTAACCCATGGTAATAAACTAAAATCAATACGTCAAACATCATGATTGCGGAAGTTTAAATAAGCATAATTCCTTTATTTCATATTTCATCGCACTTTTATTTACTGTCATTTTATTTATCGCACTTTTAATTATCGTACTTTTTAATTATCGCAATTTTATTTATTGTCATTTTATTTATCGCACTTTTATTTATTAAAAATTTAATTATTGTCATTTACTTTACGGTTTAAATTAAGTTATTTTTATTTTTAATATTTTACATTAGGTTTTAACTGCGACTAAAGTTTTAAAATCGCCAAACCGGTCATTAAACGGTAAAAACCCCCTTTTATAATAATAATAATAATAATACTTATATATATATATATATATATATATATATATATATATATATATATATATATATATATATATATATATATATATATATATATATATATATATATATATAATTTATATTTATACAAATATATTTTTTTTAAAATATAGCGTTAAACTTGGCTAGATCCCTGTGGAACGAATCGTACTTACTAAAAACTACACTACTGTACGATTAGGTACACTGCCTATAAGTGTTGTAGCAAGGTTTAGGTATATCCACTCTATAAATAAATAAATAACTTGTGTAAAATTGTATCGTATTTAATAGTATTTCCTAGTAAAATATAAGCTATTTCGTATACACCTCTACGCACATCAAGTATTTGATAATACTAAAAACGAACATGTATTTCATAGCATTATCCCTCAAGAAAGACAAGCTTTTAGTTGCAATTGTTCTATTTACAAGTGATATTCGTTTAAATAATAAAAGGTGAAGACAAAAGACAGATTCGACGAATTGAAGACGCAAATGACCAAAAAGCTAAAAAGTACAAAGTACAATCAAAGTGGTTCAAATTATTGATGAGAAACGTCTAAAAATTACAAGAATACAAGCTGTGAAACACAAAGTACAAGATATTAAATTGTACGAAAAGGCGTTCGAAAATCCAGAACCGAGACATGAACCAACTTTCAGCGTGCGACGCAATGGACCAAAAATTACAAGTCAACTATGCACAAGAATATAATATTATATATAATTAATAATTAACTATATATATATTATATATTATTTTAATGAAAGCATCCCACGTTTAATTCAATTGGTGAGCTAGATTCCAGACCTCCGCACTCGCGGAGGTTTAAAGCATAAAAGTACAGCACTCGCGGAGATATACAGTGTAACGTGGGCCTATAAAAGTCACGCGTTCTGATCGATTTTAACACACCTTTTTCTAATATATCTCTCACTCTTACGATATATATATATATATATATATATATATATATATATAAAATTTATAATTTTAATTTAATATTTATAATAATAAGGGTATGTTAGCGAATGTTGTAAGTGTGTAAGTCGAAATTATGTCCGTGTATCGCTATGCTATTATTAATCATTGTAAGTTATGTTCAACCTTTTTAAATTAATGTCTCGTAGCTAAGTTATTATTATGCTTATTTAAATTGAAGTACTCGTGATGTTGGGCTAAAATATTAAAGATGGGGTTATTGGGCTTTGTACCATAATTGGGGTTTGGACAAAAGAACGACATTTGTGGAAATTAGACTATGGGCTATTAATGGGCTTTATATTTGTTTAATTGAATGATAGTTCATTAATTTAATATAAAGATTTACAATTGGACGTACCTATAAATAACCATATACACTCGATCAGACACGATGAGCGGGATATTTATAAGTACTAATAATCGTTCATTTAACCGGACACAGGAATGGATTAATAGTTAATGGACTTCTTAAAATAGGGGTGAATTACATACAAGGAAAATTGGTGTAATAATAGTTTAAATCCCCAATTAGTTGGAATATTTGACTTCGAATATAAGAATAATTTGACGAGGACACTCGCACTTTATATTTATGACTGATGGACTGTTATGGACAAAAACCAGATGGACATATTAAATAATCCAGGACAAAGGACAATTAACCCATGGTAATAAACTAAAATCAATACGTCAAACATCATGAATACGGAAGTTTAAATAAGCATAATTCCTTTATTTCATATTTCATCGCACTTTTATTTACTGTCATTTTATTTATCGCACTTTTAATTATCGTACTTTTTAATTATCGCAATTTTATTTATTGTCATTTTATTTATCGCACTTTTATTTATTAAAAATTTAATTATTGTCATTAACTTTACGCTTTAAATTAAGTTATTTTTATTTTTAATATTTTACATTAGGTTTTAACTGCCACTAAAGTTTTAAAATCGATAAACCGGTCATTAAACGCTAAAAACCCCCTTTTATAATAATAATAATAATACTACTTATATATATATATATTTATATTTATACAAATATAGTTTTTAAAAAATATAGCGTTAAACTTGGCTAGATCCCTGTGGAACGAACCGGACTTACTAAAAACTACACTACTGTACGATTAGGTACACTGCCTATAAGTGTTGTAGCAAGGTTTAGGTATATCCACTCTATAAATAAATAAATAACTTGTGTAAAATTGTATCGTATTTAATAGTATTTCCTAGTAAAATATAAGCTATTTCGTATACACCTCTACGCACATCAAGTATTTGATAATGCTAAAAACGAACATATATTTCATAACATTATCCCTCAAGAAAGACAAGCTTTTAGTTGCAATTGTTCTATTTACAAGTGATATTCGTTTAAATAATAAAAGGTGAAGACAAAAGACAGATTCGACGAATTGAAGACGCAAACGACCAAAAAGCTCAAAAGTACAAAGTACGATATATATATATATATATATATATATATATATATATATATATATATATATATATATATATATATATATATATATATATATATATATATATATATAATTTATAATTATAATTTTAATTTAAGATTAATAATAATAAGGGTATGTTAGCGAATGTTGTAAGTATGTAAGTCGAAATTCTGTCCGTGTAACGCTGCGCTATTATTAATCATTGTAAGGCCCTGTTTACTTTTGGATTAATGGCCTTAATGGTCCAAAGGACTTATTCGGTCAGAATTTTAGGTTGTTTACTTTTGACTTTTTCATCTTGCTTAACTTAGCAAAGTGATTTATGATACACCCCAAAAACCACTGTCCTCCCCATATAGCCATATTATTCTCTTTATTTCTCTTTATTACCCTCAGAGAAACCCCACCAACAAACCAAAATACATCATACATCATCGTCATCAGATTACATCCTCGTTAAATTCATTATGTTCTTTTCTTTTAGAAAACAACTTTCTCAAATCTATATCATATATGTATATTTCACTGTATGGTGATTTATCAAGATGTTTTCTTTTTAGCGTTGCCGGAAAATCGTTGTTATATGCATCAAGATCTTCCTTTCTTGACGGTGAATTTGCTACCATCCAATTAGCCTCAATCGTCCCAGTAGATCCAGCCCCGTATTGAATTAGATTGTGCTTCTTCTTTCTCTATTCTTGACGGTGAATTTTTGTTTATTTCACTTTTCAATACTTTTGTGTTTTAGGGTTCCTCTAAAAAAAGGGAAAATGATTCATGAACAAGTAGTTCGATGATTCAAATATTTAAGTAATTTTTTTGTCTTTTCATTCTAGCGATTATCTAATTTGGGTTTTTCAACGAGATGGAAAAATAAAGTGGTGAACCATTGATAAACAAAAATTAGATGCAGATATTTTTTATTTAAATGTGAGTGACTCTGGATATGTGATTTGGATACCTGCATCAGTAAAAAAAAAATATTCAACGATATATTTGTTTGTGAATTTGAATTTTCATATTCAAGTTACTATATTGTTTATAATTAATGTTTATAAAGATATGAAGAAATAGTTCTCACAATAATTGTTTAGTTAATTAATCATTAATGATCTGGACTATGAGTTTGTATATAATGACTAATTTTAATTTATATTGTAAGGTTAAAATGGTAATTTACTCTTATTCGGATCGATCATTCAGCTTAAAAAGTAAACAACATTTTATTTTCAATACTTACTCCATATGACTAGTCATTATCCATTTTGCCATCTATATCCATACAGAGATTAATGAACAAAAAAGTAAACAGGCTCTAAGTTATGTTCAACCTTTTTAATTAATGTCTCGTAGCTAAGTTATTATTATGCTTATTTAAATCGAAGTAATCGTGATGTTGGGCTAAATATTAAAGACGGGGTAATTGGACTTTGTACCATAATTGGGGTTTGGATAAAAGAATGACACTTGTGGAAATTAGACTATGGTCTATTAATGAGCTTTATATTTTTTTAATTGAATGATAGTTTGTTAATTTAATATAAAGATTTACAATTGGACGTACCTATAAATAACCACATACACTCGATCGGACACGATGGGCGGGATATTTATAAGTAATAATAATCGTTCATTTAACTGGACACGGGAATGGATTAATAGTCAATGGACTTATTAAAATAGGGGTGAATTACATACAAGGAAAATTGGTGTAATTATAGTTTAAGTCCCCAATTAGTTGGAATATTTGACTTCGGATATAAGAATAATTTGACGAGGACACTCGCACTTTATATTTATGACTGATGGACTGTTATGGACAAAAACCAGATGGACATATCGAATAATTCAGGACAAAGGACAATTAACCCATGGTACTAAACTAAAATCAAAACGTCAAACATCATGATTACGGAAGTTTAAATAAGCATAATTCCTTTATTTCATATTTCATTGAATTTTTATTTACTATCATCTCATTTAATTGCACTATTAATTATCGTACTTTTTATCGCAATTTTATTTATTGTCATTTTATTTATCGCACTTTAATTATTGTCATTTACTTTACGCTTTAAATTAAGTTATTTTTATTTTACATTAGGTTTTAACTGCGACTAAAGTTTTAAAATCGACAAACCGTTCATTAAACGGTAAAAACCCCCTTTTATAATAATAATACTACTTATATATATATTTATATTTATACAAATATAGTTTTAAAAATATAGCGTTAAACTTGGCTAGATCTCTGTGGAATGAACCGGACTTACTAAAAACTACACTACTGTACGATTAGGTAGACTGCCTATAAGTGTTGTAGCAAGGTTTAGGTATATCCACTCTATAAATAAATAAATAACTTGTGTAAAATTGTATCGTATTTAATAGTATTTCCTAGTAAAATATAAGCTATTTTGTATACACCTCTACGGACATCAAGTATTTGATAATGCTAAAAACGAACATATATTTCATAGCATTATCTCTCAAGAAAGACAAGCTTTTAGTTGCAATTGTTCTATTTACAAGTGATATTCGTTTAAATAATAAAAGGTGAAGACAAAAGACAGATTCGACGAATTGAAGACACAAATGACCAAAAAGCTAAAAAGTACAAAGTACAATCAAAGTGGTTCAAATTATTGATGAGAAACGTCTAAAAATTACAAGAATACAAGCCGTGAAACACAAAATACAAGATATTAAATTGTACGAAAAGGCGTTCAAAAATCCGGAACCGAGACATGAACCAACTTTCAGCGTGCGACGAAATGGACCAAAAATTACAAGTCAACTATGCACAAGAATATAATATTATATATAATTAATTATATATATATATTATATATTATTTTAATCAAAGCAGCCCACGTTTAATTCAATTGGTGAGCTGGATTCCAGGCCTCCGCACCCGCGGAGGTTTAAAGCATAAAAGTACAGCACTCGCGGAGATCTACAGTATAACGTGGGCCTATAAAAGTCACGTATTCTAATCGATTTTAACACACCTATTTCTAATCTATCTCTCACTCTTACGATATATATATATATATATATATATATATATATATATATATATATATATATATATATATATAATTTATAATTTTAATTTTAATTTATTATTATAATAATAAGAGTATGTTAGCGAATGTTGTAAGTGTGTAAATCGAAATTATGTCCGTGTAACGCTACGCTATTATTAATCATTGTAAGTTATGTTCAACCTTTTTAAATTAATGTCTCGTAGCTAAGTTATTATTATGCTTATTTAAATTGAAGTAATCGTGATGTTGGGCTAAAATATTAAAGACGGGGTTATTGGGCTTTGTACCATAATTGGGGTTTGGACAAAAGAACGACACTTGTGGAAATTAGACTATGGGCTATTAATGGGCTTTATATTTGTTTAATTGAATGATAGTTCGTTAATTTAATATAAAGATTTACAATTGGATGTACCTATAATTAACCATATACACTAGATCGGACACGGTGGGCGGGATATTTATAAGTACTAATAATCGTTCATTTAACCGGATACGGGAATGGATTAATAGTTAATGGACTTATTAAAATAGGGGTGAATTACATACAAGGAAAATTGGTGTAATTATAGTTTAAATCCTCAATTAGTTAGAATATTTGACTTCGGATATAAGAATAATTTGACGAGGACACTCGCACTTTATATTTATGACTGATGGACTGTTATGGACAAAAACCAGATGGACATATTAAATAATCTAGGACAAAGGAGAATTAACCCATGGTAATAAACTAAAATCAATACGTCAAACATCATGAATATGGAAGTTTAAATAAGCATAATTCCTTTATTTCATATTTCATCGCACTTTTATTTACTGTCATTTTATTTATCTCACTTTTAATTATCGTACTTTTTAATTATCGCAATTTTATTTATTGTCATTTTATTTATCGCACTTTTATTTATTAAAAATTTAATTATTGTCATTAACTTTACGCTTTAAATTAAGTTATTTTTATTTTTAATATTTTACATTAGGTTTTAACTGCCACTAAAGTTTTAAAATCGATAAACCGGTCATTAAACGGTAAAAACCCCCTTTTACAATAATAATAATACTACTTATATATATATATATATATATATATATATATATATATATATATATATATATATA
The DNA here is from genome assembly GCF_046630445.1 of Rutidosis leptorrhynchoides. Classification (NCBI taxonomy): domain Eukaryota; kingdom Viridiplantae; phylum Streptophyta; class Magnoliopsida; order Asterales; family Asteraceae; genus Rutidosis; species Rutidosis leptorrhynchoides. The sequence continues at coordinate 129,120,426 of NC_092341.1, forward strand.
TATATATATATATATATATATATATATATATATTTTTATATTTATACAAATATAGTTTTTAAAAAATATAGCGTTAAACTTGGCTAGATCCCTGTGGAACGAACCGGACTTACTAAAAACTACACTACTGTACGATTAGGTACACTGCCTATAAGTGTTGTAGCAAGGTTTAGGTATATCCACTCTATAAATAAATAAATAACTTGTGTAAAATTGTATCGTATTTAATAGTATTTCCTAGTAAAATATAAGCTATTTCGTATACACCTCTACGCACATCAAGTATTTGATAATGCTAAAAACGAACATATATTTCATAGCATTATCCCTCAATAAAGACAAGCTTTTAGTTGCAATTGTTCTATTTACAAGTGATAGTCGTTTAAATAATAAAAGGTGAAGACAAAAGACAGATTCGACGAATTGAAGACGCAAACGACCAAAAAGCTCAAAAGTACAAAGTACAATCAAAGTGGTTCAAATTATTGATGAGAAACGTCTAAAAATTACAAGAGTACAAGCCATGAAACACAAAGTACAAGATATTAAATTGTACGAAAAGGCGTTCGAAAATCCGGAACCGAGACATGAACCAATTTCAGTGCGCGACGTAACGGACCATAAATTACAAGTTAACTATGCACAAGAATTTAATATTATATATAATTAATTATATATATATTATATATTATTTTAATCAAAGCAGACCACGTTTAATTCAATTTGTGAGCTGGATTCCAGACCTCCGCACTCGCGGAGGTTTAAAGCTTAAAAGTTCAGCACTCGCGGAGATCTACAGTAAAATGTGGGGCTATAAAAGTCGCGCATTCTGATCGATTTTAACACACCTTTTTCTCTCTATCTCTCACGATATATATATATATATATATATATATATATATATATATATATATATATATATATAATTTATAATTGTAATTTTAATTTAAGATTAATAATAATAAGGGTATGTTAGCGAATGTTGTAAGTGTGTAAGTCAAAATTCTGTCCGTGTAACGCTACGCTATTATTAATCATTGTAAGTTATGTTCAACCTTTTTAAATTAATGTCTCGTAGCTAAGTTATTATTATGCTTATTTAAATCGAAGTAATCATGATGTTGGGCTAAATATTAAAGACGGGGTAATTGGGCTTTGTACCATAATTGGGGTTTGGACAAAAGAACGACACTTATGGAAATTAGACTATGGGCTATTAATGAGCTTTATATTTGTTTAATTGAATGATAGTTTGTTAATTTAATATAAAGATTTACAATTGGACGTACCTATAAATAACTACATACACTCGATCGAACACGATGGGCGGGATATTTATAAGTACTAATAATCGTTCATTTAACCAGACATGGGAATGGATTAATAGTCAATGGACTGATTAAAACAGGGGTGAATTACATACAAGGAAAATTGGTGTAATTATAGTTTAAGTCCCCAATTAGTTGGAATATTTGATTTCGGATATAAGAATAATTTGACGAGGACACTCGCACTTTATATTTATGACTGATGGACTGTTATGGACAAAAACCAGATGGACATATCGAATAATCCAGGACAAAGGACAATTAACCCATGGTACTAAACTAAAATCAAAACGTCAAACATCATGATTACAGAAGTTTAAATAAGCATAATTCCTTTATTTCATATTTCATTGCATTTTTATTTACTGTCATCTTATTTAATTTCACTTTTAATTATCGTACTTTTTATCGCAATTTTATTTATTGTCATTTTATTTATCGCACTTTAATTTATCGTTATTGCCATTTACTTTACGCTTTAAATTAAGTTATTTTTATTTTACATTAGGTTTTAACTGCGACTAAAGTTTTAAAATCGACAAACCGTTCATTAAACGGTAAAACCCCCCTTTTATAATAATAATACTACTTATATATATATATATATATATATATATATATATATATATATATATATATATATATATATATATATATATATATATATTTATATTTATACAAATATAGTTTTAAAAATATAGGGTTAAACTTGGCTAGATCCATGTGGAACGAACCGGACTTACTAAAAACTACACTACTGTACGATTTGGTACACTGCCTATAAGTGTTGTAGCAAGGTTTAGGTATATCCACTCTATAAATAAATAAATTACTTGTGTAAAATTGTATCGTATTTAATAGTATTTTCTAGTAAAATATAAGCTATTTCGTATACACCTCTACGCACATCAGGTATTTTTGGCACCGCTGCCGGAGACACCTAAACGCCGAAAGAGCAATGCTATAAAAAAAGATTTTTTAAGTCGTAATCTATTTCTATTAAAATATACGTTTTAAATATTAAAAATACTAGAAAAAGAAAAATATATCTATATATTTTTAAGTTTAGTTAAATTAAAAATTTTATATTTTTTTATTGTGAAAAAGTTATAAAAAAGTAATAAGTTATATTTATATTTTATATATATTAAAAACAAAAAATAATAAAAATAATAAATAAAAAAACAACTGAACCTACACAAAATCGACCTGCACCTCATCTGAATCTGTGACATCCGCACTCGCGGTACTTTTTGCCAGCTGGGATCCGCACTCGCGGAGGCTTCTGACTGGCTGAACCTTGTACGCATTTATTACACAATTAGGTTTAAATTAATTATTATTATTATTATTAAACCTAATTAGGGTTTATATTTAATATTAATTAGTTTTAGTTTAATTAATTTTGTATTTTAAGTTTTATTTATTTTTATAAAAATTAATACTTTTATAAAATAATAATATAAAAATAATATTTTTGTAAAAATTGTGTTTTTATAATTTAAGTTTTATTTTTAAATTTTGTATCTTTTTATTCGTTTATTCGTAATATTTATATTTTTCTTTCGTAATTAGTTCATAACTTAGTATTTTGCCGTAGTTATTTATATTTCTAGATTTTTAGGATTTGCCGTAAAATCCCTTAAGTGCTTTTTCTTTAGACTAAGATTTAGGTGCTTTAGAATTTTACGACGTTGTTTATCGCTTTAGTTTTAAATATATTTTAGTACCTTTTTAAGATATTTCCGTCTTGGATATAGAATTTCTCTAAGCTTTAATACCTTTAGACGCAACTTTTAATTTTTAGTTTTTAGAATTTTAAATTTCGACGTGCTACTTTCTTATTTTTATTTTTCAGCCTTTTATTTTTCGACGTTTTTCGATGTGCTTCTTTTTCTTTCTTATTTCTCGCCGATCAAGTTTTTAGAATATAGAATTTTCTATTCCTTCTCTAAAATTTCTTTAAACTTCGATGAAAAATTATTTTAAGCAGTTAAATTGATAGGCATCCAAAATTTTCTGGTTCGTAGTAATAGTTGGATTTGTTAGTGGCTGAGTTGTGAGCTTCCGATTTAAAGGGTTCTGGCTCCCTGTTACATCTTTTGGCTATTCGAAACGTGGGCAAAATAAGAAAAGTCTATTAATTTGATAACTTATATAATTTTTATTTTTATAACTAATAGGATATTCAGTGAATGCACCGAGCAAAACGTTCACCACCTTTCATACGTTCACCACCTGTAACTCGATCAAGACATCTAGCCAATATTGTCTCCGTTGATTTTTCTTTAGAATCGTCATCCAGTCGACCAAGTACTCCAATTCAAATTTCCGATAATCCATTTTTTGAACCCGACCTCACAATTGAGAATCCGGAGAATATTCAGGGATAATTCAGAGATCCTGAACCAAAAATCATTCCTCCAGAACCACCAATCATTCAAACAGAGATTGTCGAGGAGCAAACCATTAAATCAGAATCCTCTAGTGATTCAGATTCAACAAATTCAATAATGGAAAATCTGGAACCTCTAAGTATGGAAGACCGAATGAGAGCTAAATGCACTGGCCAAGGTCATGCAATTACTCAACCAGACATTAATGCGCCAGATTATGAAATCAAAGGACAAATACTACACATGGTAACTAATCAATGCCAATTTAGTGGTGCACCGAAGGAAGATCTAAATGATTTTCTTCGTACCTTTAATAGGATTTGTACTCTATTTAAAATCCGAGAAGTTGAGGATGAACAGATATATCTCATTTTATTTCCCTGAACTTTAAAGGGAGAAGCCAAAGATTGGTTAGAATCGTTACCTGAAGGGGCGATTGATACATGGGACGTTTTAGTTGAAAAATTTCTTAAACAATTCTTTCTGCCATCTAAAGTCGTAAGACTTCAAGGAGAAATAGTTACGTTCACGCAAAATCCAAATGAAACTCTATATGAGGCGTGGACAAGATTTGGAAAATTGTTAAGAGGATGTCCGCAACATGGTTTAGACACTTATCAAATAGTACAAATATTCTACCAAGGATGCGACATCACTACACGGAAAGACATCGATATAGCAGCTGGTGGTACCATTATGAAGAAAACCGCAACTGAAGATTACAAAATTATTGATAACACTGCTTCCCACTCACATGAGTGGCATCAAGAAAAAGATATCGTTAGATCATCTAAAGCAGCTGGAGCCGATTCTAGCCATGACTTTAATTCCATTTCTGCAAAGATAGATGTTGTCGAGAGACGAATGGAAAAGATGACTAAAGATATTCACTCAATACGAATTAGTTATGAGCAGTGTGGAGGACCACATTTGACAAAAGATTGTCTCAGTATTGAACAAACAATGGAACAAAAAGAGAATATTTCATATATAAACCAAAGGCCTGGAAATAATTATCAGAATAATTATCAACCGCCAAGACCAATCTACAATCAAAATCAGAATTATAACCGAAATGTTCCATACAACAATTAACAAGGTCCTAACAATCAACAAGTATCTAACAACACTTACAATCAGTAAAGACCTATTTTTCAAAATAAACCACCACAAACCGATGATAAAAAGCCAAATTTAGAAGATATGATGTCGAAGCTAGTTGAATCTCAAACGCAATTTTTCACATCTCAGAAACAAACCAATAAACAAAATGCTCAAGCATTTAGAAATCAACAAGCTTCTATTCAAAATCTAGAACAAGAAGTAAGCAACCTAGCAAGGTTGATAGGTGAAAGAAAACAGGGAAGTCTACCTAGCGATACAAATGCTAACCCCCGGAATGAAACAGCTAAAGCCATTACCACGAGAAGTGGAATTACGCTTAAACCACCTGAAATGCCTGTAATTTCTGATGAAGCTATTTCCACTCCACAAGAACCACAATCTGAGCAAGAGAAGGAAAAAGAACCAGTAGTTGAAAAGGTTAATGAAGATAACACAGTTAAGGCTAAACCTTATGTTAAACCATACCAACCACCACTTCCTTACCCAAGTAAAATGAGAAAAGAAAGACTTGAAGCCGAGCAATCCAAATTCTTGGATATGTTTAAACAAATAGATGTCAATCTTCCTTTTATTGATGTAATTTCAGGAATGCCTAGATATGCTAAATTCTTGAAAGATCTAATCACAAATAGAAAGAAAATGGAAGAACTCTCGGCTGTTACTATGAATGCAAATTGTTCTGCAGTGCCGTTGAATAAGATACCCGAAAAATTATCAGATCCAGGAAGTTTCACAATTCCATGTTTTCTGGGTAGTCTTAGTTCAATAGAAGTATTGGCAGATTTAGGTGCTACTATAAATTTAATGTCGTATTCAATATACGCTAAACTAGACCTTGGAGAATTGAAACCAACAAGAATAAGCATACAACTAGCCAATCGATCAGTAAAATATCCTAGAGGGATAATGGAAAACATGCTAGTTAAAGTTGGTACTTTAGTATTTCTAGTAGATTTTGTTATTCTGGACATGGAAGAAGATTCTCGAGTTCCTCTCATATTAGGAAGACCATTCTTAAACACGGCTAAAGCAATAATAGACGTGTTCGATAAGAAACTGACCCTAAGTATAGAGGACGAGAGTGTTACCTTTTCAGTTGATAGAGCCATGCAACAACCACAATCTGCAGATGATACATGTTATTACATTCAAACTATTGATTCACATGCAGAATTGTTAGAAGAATTTGCAGAATTACAAGGAACAGGAGAATGTTCTTTAGGAGAAGGAACTGAACCAATTGATGAAGCTGAAATGTTAGCCACACGCATGGCTAATGATTATGAACCAACAATAGAAGAAATTCAAATGCTAAAAGAAGAAGACAGATATCGATACAAATCATCGATAGAAGAACCACCGACGTTAGAGTTAAAACCACTTCCAAACCATTTAGAATATGCTTATTTACATGGTGAATCTGAATTACCTGTAATAATATCGTCTTCTCTTACGAAAAATGAAAAATCTCAACTCATTTCTGTGCTAAAAGCTCATAAACCAGCTATTGCATGGAAGATTCATGATATTAAAGGCATAAGTCCTTCGTATTGCACACATAAAATCCTTATGGAAGAAGGTCAAAAAACGTATGTGCAACTCCAACGAAGACTAAATCCGAATATGCAAGATGTTGTTAAGAAAGAAATTATTAAACTGCTAGATGCAGGTTTAATTTATCTAATCTCTGATAGTCCATGGGTAAGCCCAGTTCAATGTGTACCTAAGAAGGGTGGCATGACTGTCATCACAAATGAAAAAAAATGAGCTTATTCCTACTAGGACTGTAACAGGATGACGTGTTTGTATTGATTATAGAAAATTAAATGACGCCACCAGAAAAGATCACTTTCCCTTACCTTTTATTGATCAAATGTTGGAAAGATTAGCCAGAAATAGTTACTATTGTTTTCTTGATGATTTTTCCGGATACTTTCAAATTCCAATCGCACCCGAGAACCAAGAGAAAACCACGTTCACGTGCCCTTATGGTACTTTTGCTTACAAACGCATGCCATTTGGACTTTGCAACGCCCCTGCAACCTTTCAAAGGTGCATGATGGCGATTTTTCATGACATGATAGAAGAATGCATGGAAGTTTTCATGGATGACTTTTCAGTCTTCGGTGATACATTTGAATCATGTCTAGTTAATCTTGAACGAATGCTTATTAGATGCGAGCAATCAAATCTAGTACTTAATTGGGATAAATGCCATTTCATGGTTAGAGAAGGCATCGTTCTTGGTCATAAATTTTAAAGAAAGGAATTGAAGTGGATAGAGCTAAAGTAGATGTAATTGCTAAACTTCCACATCCCACCAATGTTAGAGGAGTTAGGAGTTTTCTAGGGCATGCCGGTTTTTACCGACATTTCATAAAAGATTTTTCTAAAATTGGCACTCCTATGAATAAACTCCTTGAAAAAGATGCTCCATTTATCTTTTTAGATGAATGCATCAAATCTTTTAATATTCTTAAAGAAAAGCTCACTAATGCGTCGATCATGATAACTCCAAATTGGAATTTACCATTTGAACTCATGTGTGATGCAAGTGATTTTGCAATGGGAGTCGTTTTATGACAAAGGATTGAAAAATGATTTCAACCTATTTATTACGCTAGTAAGACGTTACAAGGAGCACAAACGAATTACACAACTACTGAAAAAGAACTCCTTGCTATTGTCTTTGCTTTTGACAAATTTCGTTCATATCTCGTTCTAGCTAAAACGGTGGTCTATACTGACCATTCTGCTCTTAGATACCTATTTTCAAAACAAGATGCTAAACCACGATTAATCTGTTGGATATTACTCTTACAAGAGTCCGATATTGAAATCCGAGACAAAAAAGGAGCATAAAATCTCGCCGATGATCATCTTTCTCGTCTTGAAAATCCTGAATTAGAAGTTCTAAATGAATCGGCCATACATGATAACTTTCCTGATGAATATCTATTGAAGATAGAGTATAATGAAATTTCATGGTTTGCAGACTATGCAAACTATTTAGTATGTGGATTCCTTGAAAAAGGTTTGTCTTACCAAAAATGAAAGAAATTCTTTAGTGATATAAAACACTATTTCTGGGAAGATCCACATTTGTTTAAAAGTTGTCTCGATGGAGTAATACGCCGATGTGTATTCGGGGATGAAGCCAGTCAAATCTTAAACCATTGTCACACAGGACTAACAGGAGGGCATTATGGGCCTCAACTCACAGCAAGAAAAGTCTTCGATGCTGGATTCTATTGGCCTACAATTTTCAAAGACGCACACCTTCTTTGCAAATCCTGTGATGCTTGTCAAAGGGCCGGAAAAATAAGTCAACGTGATGAAATGCCACAAAATGTCATTCAAGTATATGAAGTATTTGACGTTTGGGGTATTGACTTTATGGGTCCATTTCCAAAATCTCATAATAATCTCTATATTCTCGTTGCCATTGATTATGTACCTAAATGGGCGGAAGCACAAGCTCTCCAACTAACGATGCACGAGTTGTAGTCAACTTTTTAAAACGTCTTTTTGCTAGGTTCGGAACACCGAAAGCTTTAATAAGTGATCGGGGTACTCATTTTTGTAATAATCAACTTGAGAAAGTTCTCAAAAGATATGGAGTAACTCATAAAACCTCAACCGCGTATCATCCACAGACAAGTGGACAAGTTGAAAATACCAACCGAGCTTTAAAACGTATTCTAGAGAAAACCGTAGGATCAAATCCGAAGAAATGGTCCATGAAGTTTAAGGATGCACCCTGGGCTTTTAGAACAGCCTTCAAAACTCCAATTGAAACTACACCTTTCAGACTCGTTTACGGAAAAGCATGTCATCTTCCAGTAGAAATCGAGCACAAAGCATTTTGGGCTTTGAAGACATGTAATCTTGATTTACATGAAGCCGGACGTTTACGATTAAGTCAACTAAACGAATTAGAAGAATTAAGACATGAAGCATATGAAAATTCGTTAATCTATAAAGAAAGAACGACGAAATGCCATGATAAAAGAATCAGAAGTTCAAAAGAATTTAAAGAAGGAGACATAGTTCTTCTTTTCAATTCACAATTCAAGCTATTTCCTGGAAAATTGAAATCAAGATGGTCTGGACCATTCATGGTCAAAAGAGTTTTCCCGTACGGAATAATAGAATTAATAAATTCAAATGGAATTGAATATAAAGTTAATGGTCACAGAGTTAAATATTACATAGATAGTCCAATGGAAGTTGAAGATGAAGTTAATCACAATTTCGACACCACAGCTAACTAAGTGTGGGAAGGTTCGAATCTTTTTAGGATAATAATTATTTCTGTTAGAATTAGATATTCTGTTTTCGTGTAGTTCTCGAGAATGGAATCCGAATGGTCTTTCCCTAGCAGACCCTAAAGAACTAGTCTTCTCCCTCCATTCTGAATTTTTATTTTTTTAGGTTTTACGAGATGAAGAATTCCTTTGATCTGAACCATGGTCTAATGCTACACGCTTTGATTACTAAACGTAATAATGACGCACTCCCGAGTGACCTGGTATCAGTAATAAGAAGCAGATGTGACGAAGTAAGGAAAGAACTCAGGAAAGATCATCATAAGATACATTTTGGTAAAGGAAAATCAAAATCCGCAACAAAAAGAAGAGCACGACACCTTGAAAGATGTTATAAATACGGAAAATGGTCACACGAAGGTAAATGTTCAAACAATCAAACATATTCAAATACCGAATTTGTTACTCTAATTAGAGAAGGACCGTTCATATGTTTAGAAGAAAAGATATTGAAGAATTGAGGTTACTCTTACGTAGCTATGGAGAACCAAATCACACGACTCTCCTATGAGTCAGCTAAAGCAGGTCTCTGAGAATTCTATCTCACAGGTAAGTATGTACAGTTTTTATTTTATTTATTGCTTTTAACCTTTTGATAATAAACACTGAATCGTTCGCTATAAAGTATTAAATTGGTATTCAATAAAATTAGGTATGCGTAACCGAAATTATTGATATCATACAAAAATTTATTACATCACTGTGAAATTTACCGTTTATTCTTAAGATATAAATATCTTTAATCAATCAACCCAAAATATTTCAGAAATTCTTCAGGAGTAAAACTAGGTTATGGTACCAAAATTACTTTATCGAAAAGAGGGGCGTATATTTTTGATAATATTTGATTGATTAAAGTGGGATAAAAGACCAAATTTTTTTTTTAATTTTTACCTTATTTTTAAAATTAATATATAAATATTAAATTAATATTGTAAACTTTTTAAAATCAATATATTTAAGTTTGTAAATATTTGAAAAAATTAATATTTCTAATATAAGTTTGTATGTATAAAAACAAAAATATAATATAAATTTGGTGTGAATTTTTAATTTTAATAATATGAATTTTTAATTTTATGCATTTTAAATTTAAGTTTGGTGTGAATTTAAAAATAAAATTTACTTTATTTCATTAAGTTAAAAATTTGATGTTTAAAATTCGTCGTGAGTTGAAAACTAGGTCGTTGAACCGAAATTGCTTTACCCGAGGGTAGGACGAGAAATTTTATTATCATTATTTTTAATCTTATTGAATTAAAGTATGCCAAAAACATTAAAATAACACAAAAATCTTTCCTTTTAAAACAAACGCTTTAAAATGACAAATTTTAAAATTTTGTCGAGAGACGGACTAGGACAATGATCCGAAACGCCCTCATTCTTAAAAGAAACAAATTTTTAAAATTTATTAATCTATGTTTTATTAGTTAAAGGTTTTTATAAAAAAAAAACCGCACTCGCGGTACTTGAAAGGGGCCCACATACGCACTCGCGGAGGTATCAAAATACAGATGGGTTAACTGGTCGAACAGACCAGTCCCCAAGACACCACACCCTTATTTTTCTGCGAAAAAACCCACAAAAACGCTCTCAAATCGAAATTTTTCACTGTTAAACATCAAATTTTTTGCTAAAATCATGTTGAGAAGGATGCTACCAAGAAGTTTCTAAAGGAGATCGGTAATTTCTACATCTAAACACTCTTTAATTCGGATTTTTAGTGTTCTTGAATAAACTTATACCTAATTTGATTTTGATGATTTCTAATTTAATTATGCTTAAATTGTTTGTGTATTATGCATGTATAACCTAGATTGATGCTATTTAACATGATTAGAAGCCTTAAACTTTAAATTTTGAATAATCTAGGGTTTGTGTTCTTCAGCAAAATTGGGCCTTTTTGATATAAACGAGTTATGGCCAAATTTTGTTGTTAGTTTATACTAAATTGAGTAGTGTAACATGTTTAGGTTGATAAATGATCAAAACTTTGATCCTAAACGTGATTTTCAAGTATTAAAGTAGACTTTTTGAGTCAAAAATGCATGAGCTCAATTTAATTGATATGAATGCCATTTGGAACTTGTTTAATTACTAGTAATGATTATTTTAACATGTTATTTGAGATAAAAGCTAAAGAACATTGTTTACATTTTCATATATGTTTATTTGTAAAAGTGTAGAATTGTTAATATTGTGAAAATGCATATCAAGTGTAGAATGGATTAAACATGTCATTATAATTGTTTTGATTTATGATTTTGCTAACACTAATGCATATTTGAATGCACAAAAATTGTGTTTAATGTGTTTTGCAGATGAAAGGGGTGAATCTTCATCAGCATCTCAGGCTCACAATGCTCCTCCTGAGAATGCAGAAGAACAAGAGATTAACGACCAATATAGACAAAATCTACCGCATCAATTCATTTCATATTCAAATATAGAGTTGGCAGATTTACATCCTAATTTAAGGTTTGACCGACATTGGATAGATTATCCAAAATACCAGAGGAACTTGCACACCCTTCAGTCTAATGTTGTTGAAGTACCCAGAGTAATAGATTGGGAACATTTAGAAACAGTGGGATTGGCCGTCCAATCGGACAATTACTTACACAAAGGTATGGTAATTCTACTTTTACTGATTGGGAACGTTTGTTTAATATATGTAGGCGTGTATATAGAGAATGGTGTGTGGAATTATTATGTAGTGTTGAAATAAATAATCGGGTAGCTACCTTAACTGATCGTAGCTTTATTATATTGTTATTAGGAGGTGTGATCCTCCATATGTCTCTACTAGACATGGCTCAGGCTTTGTGTATATATACGCCTGAGGAACTAGCATCTACTGATTGTCAAAGGTTGATAGTTAATGGTAGGAGGGTTGATGAAAATTTTGATATGAATGAAACATGGAGTAGAATGACTAGGCATAACCGATTTCGTGGGGGGAATAACTCTTATACTGATCTTGATAGAGCTGAGCTAAGAGTAATCCATAGGTTCTTAGCAAATTTGATTACACGGCGAGGTAAGAACAAAGAAAAAATAATTGAGAATGATTACCATTAAAAATACTAGTAACGCAATAGTTGTATTAGAATCTAGTGCTCTCTGATAATAAAGAACAGCCCTTGTCTTATATACTGACTACCCAATTTTAGTAAAATTTTTCAAAATTTTCAATTAAATGAACTCAAAATCATGTTTATACATATTTATGAGTGATAAAATAGGTGTTAACACCGAAATTATTGTTACCTCGGAAAGGACATAAATTGAGAAACAACCCAAAATGTTAGAATTCATTTAAAATGGTATAGAGGAAAATAAAAAGGCAAAGAAAGGAAAATAAAAGCCAAGTGTGAGAAAAATTTACCAAGTTATTTAGAATATATATCACATATTTTTGTACACATAATTGAAGATACTTTTGTTTTGGACGATATTAATCAGTTTTACCCAGTTTATTGTAATATAAATGAAATTTAAAAGGAAGTAAAGTCTTCCGAGATAAAAATACACGCGCTTCTTGATTTAGGTCAGGAAGTTGTCGTCCAGACCAGTTGTAGAGTTTACGAAAAACCTTGAAAAGTTTTCTCAAAAATCAGCTGGAAATCCACGGACCACAGCATCAAACAGGGTCGCCAAATGGTCAGACTTATCCTAACCATGAGAGGATCTGTCTGGTACAATGGGGGGGTACCGTGCAAATTAGCTTATAAGACTAATGAATCAGATCCCCAGAAAGGATAATCTCCTTAAAGATCAAAAATCAGCTTTTAAGACTGATATTCCTTGAGATTGACCTTAAAGATTGAGAATTACAAACTCATGGAATTCGATGATATCTAAACTTGAGCTTGAACGAGAAAATATTTTGATCAAATTACAAACCGATTTGTTTTCTGAAAACCCTATTTTCAATGCGTTCATTACCATTGAATGTAAAATCCTAGGAATTCACCTGGAATTCATTAAGCCACCTGAACCAAATCGGGTGTCAACCGTAAGAACGGTGGTTGCATAGCATGGTCAAAAACGGGACCTTATGTCAGACCGAAAAACTATAGGGTGATCTTTACTATTGCTCCTACCAAGGATAGTAATTGCATCCGACACAATATAGACCAGAATTATCAGCATGTCACGGGACATTGCCTTAACAGTTGCTTGTTCAACGCTTTCCTTTACAACCGGATGGTAGTTTACCAAAAGGTAATATACGGAACAAGTATACTGGACGTGTTGCTTTCCTAATACAAGGTTAGCAAGTGGGTGACACAAAACCATAAGTTTTGAGCTAAAATTTTCAAATCCGAAACCCACAAAACCCACAAAAACATTTTGCAAACACCGGTGAAGGGTTATTCTGGAAAACTTATCTAGGATAAAAGCTAGATTGAATTTTCAAAAAGATCAAATGTTTTCATAAAGTTCCAATTTCCTTAAAGGATCTAAATTTTTATAGTCATGTGGGACTGTAAACCACAACGTTACTATCATTGTTCATACTGCCGTATAAAAATCACTGATGTACAAAGTGTGAAGAATAAAGAAGTGATTCAAGTATGTTTTTATTTCAAGACTATATTGCTTGAGGACAAGCAACGCTCAAGTGTGGGAATATTTGATAATGCTAAAAACGAACATATGTTTCATAGCATTATCCCTCAAGAAAGACAAGCTTTTAGTTGCAATTGTTCTATTTACAAGTGATATTCGTTTAAATAATAAAAGGTGAAGACAAAAGACAGATTCGACGAATTGAAGACACAAATGACCAAAAAGCTCAAAAGTACAAAGTACAATCAAAGTGGTTCAAATTATTGATGAGAAACGTCTAAAAATTACAAGAGTACAAGCCGTGAAACACAAAGTACAAGATATTAAATTGTACGAAAAGGCGTTCGAAAATCCGGAACCGAGACATGAACCAACTTTCAGTGCGCCACGCAACGGACCAAAAATTACAAGTTAACTATGCACAAGAATATAATATTATATATAATTAATTATATATATTATATATTATTTTAATCAAAGCAGCCCACGTTTAATTCAATTTGTGAGCTGGATTCCAGACCTCCGCACTCGCGGAGGTTTAAAGCTTAAAAATTCAGCACTCGCGGAGATCTACAGTGAAATGTGGGGCTATAAAAGTCGCGCATTCTGATCGATTTTAACACACCTTTTTCTCTCTATCTCTCACGATATATATATATATATATATATATATATATATATATATATATATATATATATATATATATATATATATATATATATATATAGGGGCAGGATCAATGGGGAAGTAACCAATCGGGGGGAAGCGGGCGGAAGCAAAAAAAAAAAATTTCGTTTTTTGAAAAAACTTTGTTCACGAACATTATAGATTAGATGAAAATAAGAATATTTAGAAAAGAAACTTCGTGATGAATGTTATTATTTTGGCGGGAAAATGATCGACAAAAATAACATTCAAGATAATATTGTTCGTGGAGAATGTTAACGTTTTTTTTTTTTTCATGTTTTGTGAAGTAAAATTTAGCCCGATTTAGGGTTTAAGGTTTGGTGTTTTGGGTTTATTCCATAAACCCAAAACACCAAACCCTAAACCCTAAACCCTAAACCCTAAACTCTAAACTCTAAACCGTTCTTGTTAAAAAAACTCAATCTAAACCCTAAATCTAAACCCTAAACCCTAAATTTCTAAACCCTAATATCTAAACCCTATAAACCCTAATATCTAAACCCCAATAGCTAAAACCTCAAAATGCGCTCGAAAAACACGATAATTGTTATATATTACTTCTTCGAGCGTTTTCCCGCCAAAATAAAAATATTTATCACAAAGTGTCTCTACTAAATGTTCATAATTTCATCTCATCTATAATATTCGTGAACAAAGTTTTTTCAAAAAATGAAAAAAAAAAAATTTGCTTCCCCCCGAATGGTTACTTCTGTAGTGACCCGAACTTTTCCATGTTTATATATATTAATTGAGATTGATATTTACATGATTAAATGTTTCCAACATGTTAAGCAATCAAATTTGTTAAGACTTGATTAATTGAAATATGTTTCATATAGACAATTGACCACCCAAGTTGACCGGTGATTCACGAACGTTAAAACTTGTAAAAACTATATGATGACATATATATGGATATATATATAGTTAACATGATACTATGATAAGTAAACATATCATTAAGTATATTAACAATGAACTACATATGTAAACACAAGACTACTAACTTAATGATTTTTAAACGAGACATATATGTAACGATTATCGTTGTAAAGACATTTAATGTATATATATCATATTAAGAGATATTCATACATGATAATATCATGATAATATAATAATTTAAAATCTCATTTGATATTATAAACATTGGGTTAACAACATTTAACAAGATCGTTAACCTAAAGGTTTCAAAACAACACTTACATGTAACGACTAACGATGACTTAACGACTCAGTTAAAATGTATATACATGTAGTGTTTTAATATGTATTTATACACTTTTGAAAGACTTCAATACACTTATCAAAATACTTCTACTTAACAAAAATGCTTACAATTACATCCTCGTTCAGTTTCATCAACAATTCTACTCGTATGCACCCGTATTCGTACTCGTACAATACACAGCTTTTAGATGTATGTACTATTGGTATATACACTCCAATGATCAGCTCTTAGCAGCCCATGTGAGTCACCTAACACATGTGGGAACCATCATTTGGCAACTAGCATGAAATATCTCATAAAATTACAAAAATATGAGTAATCATTCATGACTTATTTACATGAAAACAAAATTACATATCCTTTATATCTAATCCATACACCAACGACTAAAAACACCTACAAACACTTTCATTCTTCAATTTTCTTCATCTAATTGATCTCTCTCAAGTTCTATCTTCAAGTTCTAAGTGTTCTTCATAAATTCTACAAGTTCTAGTTACATAAAAATCAAGAATACTTTCAAGTTTGCTAGCTCACTTCCAATCTTGTAAGGTGATCATCCAACCTCAAGAAATCTTTATTTCTTACAGTAGGTTATCATTCTAATACAAGCTAATAATCATATTCAAACTTTGGTTCAATTTCTATAACTATAACAATCTTATTTCAAGTGATGATCTTACTTGAACTTGTTTTCGTGTCATGATTCTGCTTCAAGAACTTCGAGCCATCCAAGGATCCGTTGAAGCTAGATCCATTTTTCTCTTTTCCAGTAGGTTTATCCAAGGAACTTAAGGTAGTAATGATGTTCATAACATCATTCGATTCATACATATAAAGCTATCTTATTCGAAGGTTTAAACTTGTAATCACTAGAACATAGTTTAGTTAATTCTAAACTTGTTCGCAAACAAAAGTTAATCCTTATAACTTGACTTTTAAAATCAACTAAACACATGTTCTATATCTATATGATATGCTAACTTAATGATTTAAAACCTGAAAACACGAAAAACACTAAAAACAAGGTAAAACCGGATTTACGCCGTCGTAGTAACACCGCGGGCTGTTTTGGGTTAGTTAATTAAAAACTATGATAAACTTTGATTTAAAAGTTGTTATTCTGATAAAATGATTTTTATTATGAACATGAAACTATATCCAAAAATTATGGTTAAACTCAAAGTGGAAGTATGTTTTCTAAAATGGTCATCTAGACGTCGTTCTTTCGACTGAAATGACTACCTTTACAAAAATGACTTGTAACTTATTTTTCCGACTATAAACCTATACTTTTTCTGTTTAGATTCATAAAATAGAGTTCAATATGAAACCATATCAATTTGATTCACTCAAAACGGATTTAAAATGAAGAAGTTATGGGTAAAACAAGATTGGATAATTTTTCTCATTTTAGCTACATGAAAATTGGTAACAAATCTATTCCAACCATAACTTAATCAACTTGTATTGTATATTATGTAATCTTGAGATACCATAGACACGTATACAATGTTTCGACCTATCATGTCGACACATCTATATATATTTCGGAACAACCATAGACACTCTATATGTGAATGTTGGAGTTAGCTATACAGGGTTGAGGTTGATTCCAAAATATATATAGTTTGAGTTGTGATCAATACTGAGATACGTATACACTGGGTCGTGGATTGATTCAAGATAATATTTATCGATTTATTTCTGTACATCTGACTGTGGACAACTAGTTGTAGGTTACTAACGAGGACAGCTGACTTAATAAACTTAAAACATCAAAATATATTAAAAGTGTTGTAAATATATTTTGAACATACTTTGATATATATGTATATATTGTTATAGGTTCGTGAATCAACCAGTGGCCAAGTCTTACTTCCCGACGAAGTAAAAATCTGTGAAAGTGAGTTATAGTCCCACTTTTAAAGTCTAATATTTTTGGGATGAGAATACATGCAGGTTTTATAAATGATTTACAAAATAGACACAAGTACGTGAAACTACATTCTATGGTTGAATTATCGAAATCGAATATGCCCCTTTTTATTAAGTCTGGTAATCTAAGAATTAGGGAACAGACACCCTAATTGACGCGAATCCTAAAGATAGATCTATCGGGCCCAACAAGCCCCATCCAAAGTACCGGATGCTTTAGTACTTCGAAATTTATATCATATCCGAAGGGTGTCCCGGAATGATGGGGATATTCTTATATATGCATCTTGTTAATGTCGGTTACCAGGTGTTCACCATATGAATGACTTTTATCTCTATGTATGGGATGTGTATTGAAATATGAAATCTTGTGGTCTATTATTATGATTTGATATATATAGGTTAAACCTATAACTCACCAACATTTTTTTTGACGTTTTAAGCATGTTTATTCTCAGGTGATTATTAAGAGCTTCCGCTGTCGCATACTTAAATAAGGACGAGATTTGGAGTCCATGTTTGTATGATATTGTGTAAAAACTGCATTCAAGAAACTTATTTTGTTGTAACATATTTGTATTGTAAACCATTATGTAATGGTCGTGTGTAAACAGGATATTTTAGATTATCATTATTTGATAATCTACGTAAAGCTTTTTAAACCTTTATTGATGAAATAAAGGTTATGGTTTGTTTTAAAATGAATGCAGTCTTTGAAAAACGTCTCATATAGAGGTCAAAACCTCGCAACGAAATCAATTAATATGGAACGTTTTTAATCAATAAGAACGGGACATTTCAGTTGGTATCAGAGCGTTGGTCTTAGAGAACCAGAATTTTGCATTAGTGTGTCTTATCGAGTTTGTTAGGATGCATTAGTGAGTCTGGACTTCGACCGTGTTTACTTGAAAAATGATTGCTTAACAAATTTTGTTGGAAACTATATATTTTTAACATGTGAATATTATGTGATATATTAATCTCTTAACGCGTTTGATATTATGTGATAGATGTCTACCTCTAGAACAAGTCCCATTGACTCACCTAATAATAATGAAGGTTCAAATGTAAATTGGAATGATTCGTGGACTGATTCACAAGTTCCCGAAGAAGAACCGGAAGAAGAGTCGGAACCGGAAGAAGAATCGGAACCGGAAGAAGAATCGGAACCGGATGAAGAAATAGAACCGGTGGGGGAAATAATAAAACGGTTAAGTAAAAGAAAATCCTCAACCAACCGACCAAGGTTAATTATGGTCAATGGTGTTTTCGCCAAGGAAGCAAAATATTGGGAGGATTACCAATTCTCCGATGAATCGGATTCCGACGAGAATTCCGATGATGTTATAGAAATTACCCCAACTGAATTTAAAAAGGCAAAAGAAAATAATAAGGGAAAGGGCATAAAAATAGAGAAATCTAATTCCAACCCCGATGAACTTTATATGTATCGTCAACCCCCGAAGTCGTTAAGTTGTAACAATGACCCGGGAACCTCTAAACCACCAGGTTTTTCTAAACCAATGTGGAAAACGACGGCTCGTATTAGGGGAACATCATATATCCCTAGAAACTTGGCAAAACGAACCAAAACTGAAAAAGAAGAAATAAGCGAGTCGGAATAAGATAGTTGTATTCGTGTGGTGTAATATATGTAATATAGTGTGCTTATGCTTTAAGATATATGTAAAAATTGCTTGTATTAATAAGTATTTTTTTTTATGAATCTAACTCTTGTCTATTTTACAGTATAGAAACACAAAATGGATAGACAACCCAATATTTTAAGAGACCTACCCGGAGACATGATTGATGAAATCTTGTCTAGAGTCGGTCAGAATTCTTCGGCACAACTATTTAAGGCGAGATCAGTTTGTAAGACATTCGAAGAACGTTCCAAGAATGCATTGGTTTATAAAAGGCTTTCGTTCGAAAGATGGGGGATATCACATTGGGAAATCCATAAGTTACAATGTGTTTACTTTGACGCATATATTGCGGGGAACCCAAATGCTATTTTACGCAATGGGTTAAGAAATTTTTTTGACTCAAAATATCCGAATATTGGACTTCGTGATTTAGAAAAAGCGGCTATCATGCAACATAAAGAAGCATGTTATGCTTACGAATTAGTAATGTTCGCTTCTCACCAAAGTGAGAACAAAAACATTGGGCTACAACTATTAAACAAAACGTTCCCACAAGTGACGGAGTCGGTAATTGGGGTAAGAAATGAGGTTTTTAGATTGTTACGGGACTGTTGGACATTACATAACCCTCGTCCCTTTGATGACGTTACAACACACTGTCTTATCAACGGCCATAACGGTTATGTTCCACAAGACCAAGGATGGGAAGTAGTCCTAGTAAAACCAGAATGCATGACTTGTTTCTGGACGTATGAATTACGTGTCTTTATTGCCTTTGCTGAACGACTTGTGTACTAGCTAGAATTATCTTCACAACTATCTTGTATCAAAGTTATTGTGTGCTATATTTCATGCTTTATGTAAAATAAGCGGTATTGTAAGTTTGTAAAATATTGTATAAAAGTTTGAACGCGAAATATTATTATAATCAGTTTTTCATATAGAATTGTAGTAGTTGAATTGTATATTAGCTACTAAGTATGAACTTAATGGGTAGGTACTACCCGAATTTAAACTTATAAAACGCTAATATGAAGAAAAAGCTTTTATAAATGAGTTCATATTATGCTACGAAATACTATTAACTACTCTTAATATTCTGTATGATTAACTTGTTCCATTTGACTATTTTGAAGGAAATGGCACCGACTACTCGACACACCGTGAATATGAATGAAGAGGAATTCCGTACTTTTCTAGCTTCAAACATAGCCACAGTACAGGCTGCGCTACATACCAACAATAACCTTGGATCTGGCAGTACAGGAAATCGTGTAGGATGCACCTACAAAGAATTCACTGCCTGCAAACCTTTGGAATTTGATGGAACCGAAGGACTGATCGGATTGAAACGGTGGACCGAGAAGGTCGAATCGGTGTTTGCCATAAGTAAGTGTACTGAAGAGGACAAAGTGAAGTACGCTACGCATACCTTCACAGGTTCTGCGTTAACATGGTGGAATACCTATCTAGAGCAAGTGGGACAAGATGATGCGTACGCACTACCGTGGTCAGCATTCAAGCACTTGATGAACGAGAAGTACCGTCCCAGAACCGAGGTCAATAAGCTCAAGACAGAACTTAGAGGGTTACGAACCCAAGGATTTGATATTACCACGTACGAAAGACGATTCACAGAATTGTGCCTATTGTGTCCGGGAGCATTCGAAGATGAGGAAGAGAAGATCGACGCGTTTGTGAAAGGATTACCGGAAAGAATCCAAGAAGATATAAGTTCACACGAGCCCGCCTCCATACAACAGGCATGTAGAATGGCTCACAAACTAGTGAACCAGATTGAAGAAAGAATTAAAGAACAGACTGCTGAAGAGGCCAATGTGAAGCAAGTCAAAAGAAAGTGGGAGGAAAATGGTGATAAGAATCACCAATACAACAACAACAGCAATTATAACAATAATCGCAACAATTATCCCTACAATCGCAACATCAATCGCAACTACAACAAACGGCCCAACAACAACAACAACAATAACAACAACAACAACAACAACAACTACAACAATCATCCCAACAACAATAATAACCGCAACAACAACAACAATCAGAAGCAGCTATGCCAAAGGTGTGAAAAGTATCACTCGGGGTTCTGCACCAAATTTTTCAACAAGTGTAAAAGAAATGGTCATAGCGCGGCGAAGTGTGAGGTCTACGGACCAGGGGTTAATAGAACGAAAGGAACAAATGGTGTCGGAACGAGTAATGGCGGAGCAAGTAGTGTCGGAGCAAGTTATGCCAATGTAGTTTGTTATAAATGTGGAAAACCGGGCCACATTATTAGAAATTGCCCGAACCAGGAGAACACGAATGGACAAGGCCGCGGAAGAGTTTTCAATATTAATGCGGCAGAGGCACAGGAAGACCCGGAGCTTGTTACGGGTACGTTTCTTATTGACAATAAATCTGCTTACGTTTTATTTGATTCGGGTGCGGATAGAAGCTATATGAGTAGAGATTTTTGTGCTAAATTAAGTTGTCCATTGACGCCTTTGGATAGTAAATTTTTACTCGAATTAGCAAATGGTAAATTAATTTCAGCAGATAATATATGTCGGAATCGAGAAATTAAACTGGTTAGCGAAACATTTAAGATTGATTTGATACCAGTAGAGTTAGGGAGTTTTGATGTGATAATCGGTATGGACTGGTTGAAAGAAGTGAAAGCAGAGATCGTTTGTTACAAAAATGCAATTCGCATTATACGAGAAAAAGGAAAACCCTTAATGGTGTACGGAGAAAAGGGCAACACGAAGCTACATCTTATTAGTAATTTGAAGGCACAAAAACTAATAAGAAAAGGTTGCTATGCTGTTCTAGCACACGTCGAGAAAGTACAAACTGAAGAAAAGAGCATCAATGATGTTCCCATTGCAAAAGAATTTCCCGATGTATTTCCGAAAGAATTACCGGGATTACCCCCACATCGATCCGTTGAATTTCAAATAGATCTTGTACCAGGAGCTGCACCAATAGCTCGTGCTCCTTACAGACTCGCACCCAGCGAGATGAAAGAACTGCAAAGCCAATTACAAGAACTTTTAGAGCGTGGTTTCATTCGACCAAGCACATCACCGTGGGGAGCTCCTGTTTTGTTTGTCAAGAAGAAAGATGGTACATTCAGGTTGTGTATCGACTACCGAGAGTTGAACAAACTTACCATCAAGAACCGCTACCCACTACCGAGAATCGATGACTTATTTGATCAACTACAAGGCTCGTCTGTTTATTCAAAGATTGACCTACGTTCCGGGTATTATCAAATGCGGGTGAAAGAAGATGATATTCCAAAGACTGCTTTCAGAACACGTTACGGTCATTACGAGTTTATGGTCATGCCGTTTGGTTTAACTAATGCACCAGCTGTGTTCATGGACCTTATGAAACGAGTGTGTGGACCATACCTTGACAAGTTTGTCATTGTTTTCATTGATGACATACTTATTTACTCAAAGAATGACCAAGAACACGGTGAACATTTGAGAAAGGTGTTAGAAGTATTGAGGAAGGAAGAATTGTACGCTAAGTTTTCAAAGTGTGCATTTTGGTTGGAAGAAGTTCAATTCCTCGGTCACATAGTGAACAAAGAAGGTATTAAGGTGGATCCGGCAAAGATAGAAACTGTTGAAAAGTGGGAAACCCCGAAAACTCCGAAACACATACGCCAATTTTTAGGACTAGCTGGTTACTACAGAAGGTTCATCCAAGACTTTTCCAGAATAGCAAAACCCTTGACTGCATTAACGCATAAAGGGAAGAAATTTGAATGGAATGATGAACAAGAGAAAGCGTTTCAGTTATTGAAGAAAAAGCTAACTACGGCACCTATATTGTCATTGCCTGAAGGGAATGATGATTTTGTGATTTATTGTGACGCATCAAAGCAAGGTCTCGGTTGTGTATTAATGCAACGAACGAAGGTGATTGCTTATGCGTCTAGACAATTGAAGATTCACGAACAAAATTATACGACGCATGATTTGGAATTAGGAGCGGTTGTTTTTGCATTAAAGACTTGGAGGCACTACTTATATGGGGTCAAAAGTATTATATATACCGACCACAAAAGTCTTCAACACATATTTAATCAGAAACAACTGAATATGAGGCAGCGTAGGTGGATTGAATTGTTGAATGATTATGACTTTGAGATTCGTTACCACCCGGGGAAGGCAAATGTGGTAGCCGATGCCTTGAGCAGGAAGGACAGAGAACCCATTCGAGTAAAATCTATGAATATAATGATTCATAATAACCTTACTACTCAAATAAAGGAGGCGCAACAAGGAGTTTTAAAAGAGGGAAATTTAAAGGATGAAATACCCAAAGGATCGGAGAAGCATCTTAATATTCGGGAAGACGGAACCCGGTATAGGGCTGAAAGGATTTGGGTACCAAAATTTGGAGATATGAGAGAAATGGTACTTAGAGAAGCTCATAAAACCAGATACTCAATACATCCTGGAACGGGGAAGATGTACAAGGATCTCAAGAAACATTTTTGGTGGCCGGGTATGAAAGGCGATGTTGCTAAATACGTAGGAGAATGTTTGACGTGTTCTAAGGTCAAAGCTGAGCATCAGAAACCATCAGGTCTACTTCAACAACCCGAAATCCCGGAATGGAAATGGGAAAACATTACCATGGATTTCATCACTAAATTGCCAAGGACTGCAAGTGGTTTTGATACTATTTGGGTAATAGTTGATCGTCTCACCAAATCAGCACACTTCCTGCCAATAAGAGAAGATGGCAAGATGGAGAAGTTAGCACGACTGTATTTGAAGGAAGTCGTCTCCAGACATGGAATACCAATCTCTATTATCTCTGATAGGGATGGCAGATTTATTTCAAGATTCTGGCAGACATTACAGCAAGCATTAGGAACTCGTCTAGACATGAGTACTGCCTATCATCCACAAACTGATGGGCAGAGCGAAAGGACGATACAAACGCTTGAAGACATGCTACGAGCATGTGTTATTGATTTCGAAAACAGTTGGGATCGACATCTACCGTTAGCAGAATTTTCCTACAACAACAGCTACCATTCAAGCATTGAGATGGCGCCGTTTGAAGCACTTTATGGTAGAAAATGCAGGTCTCCGATTTGTTGGAGTGAAGTGGGGGATAGACAGATTACGGGTCCGGAGATTATACAAGAAACTACCGAGAAGATCATCCAAATTCAACAACGGTTGAAAACCGCCCAAAGTCGACAAAAGAGCTACGCTGACATTAAAAGAAAAGATATATAATTTGAAATTGGAGAGATGGTCATGCTTAAAGTTGCACCTTGGAAAGGCGTTGTTCGATTTGGTAAACGAGGGAAATTGAATCCAAGGTATATTGGACCATTCAAGATTATTGATCGTGTCGGACCAGTAGCTTACCGACTTGAGTTACCTCAACAACTCGCGGCTGTACATAACACTTTCCACGTCTCGAATTTGAAGAAATGTTTTGCTAAAGAAGATCTCACTATTCCGTTATATGAAATCCAAATCAACGAAAAACTTCAATTCATCGAAGAACCCGTCGAAATAATGGATCGTGAGGTTAAAAGACTTAAGCAAAACAAGATACCAATTGTTAAAGTTCGATGGAATG
This sequence comes from Rutidosis leptorrhynchoides, assembly GCF_046630445.1. Classification (NCBI taxonomy): domain Eukaryota; kingdom Viridiplantae; phylum Streptophyta; class Magnoliopsida; order Asterales; family Asteraceae; genus Rutidosis; species Rutidosis leptorrhynchoides. The sequence goes on from NC_092341.1 coordinate 129,145,309, forward strand.
CTCGTAGAGGACCCGAGTTCACCTGGGAGCATGAAGATCAGATGAAGAAGAAATACCCGCATCTATTTCCAGAAGATTCGTCAACACCTTCAACAGCTTAAAATTTCGGGACGAAATTTATTTAACGGGTAGGTACTGTAGTGACCCGAACTTTTCCATGTTTATATATATTAATTGAGATTGATATTTACATGATTAAATGTTTCTAACATGTTAAGCAATCAAATTTGTTAAGACTTGATTAATTGAAATATGTTTCATATAGACAATTGACCACCCAAGTTGACCGGTGATTCACGAACGTTAAAACTTGTAAAAACTATATGATGACATATATATGGATATATATATAGTTAACATGATACTATGATAAGTAAACATATCATTAAGTATATTAACAATGAACTACATATTTAAAAACAAGACTACTAACTTAATGATTTTTAAACGAGACATATATGTAACGATTATCGTTGTAAAGACATTTAATGTATATATATCATATTAAGAGATATTCATACATGATAATATCATGATAATATAATAATTTAAAATCTCATTTGATATTATAAACATTGGGTTAACAACATTTAACAAGATCGTTAACCTAAAGGTTTCAAAACAACACTTACATGTAACGACTAACGATGACTTAACGACTCAGTTAAAATGTATATACATGTAGTGTTTTAATATGTATTTATACACTTTTGAAAGACTTCAATACACTTATCAAAATACTTCTACTTAACAAAAATGCTTACAATTACATCCTCGTTCAGTTTCATCAACAATTCTACTCGTATGCACCCGTATTCGTACTCGTACAATACACAGCTTTTAGATGTATGTACTATTGGTATATACACTCCAATGATCAGCTCTTAGCAGCCCATGTGAGTCACCTAACACATGTGGGAACCATCATTTGGCAACTAGCATGAAATATCTCATAAAATTACAAAAATATGAGTAATCATTCATGACTTATTTACATGAAAACAAAATTACATATCCTTTATATCTAATCCATACACCAATGACTAAAAACACCTACAAACACTTTCATTCTTCAATTTTATTCATCTAATTGATCTCTCTCAAGTTCTATCTTCAAGTTCTAAGTGTTCTTCATAAATTCTACAAGTTCTAGTTACATAAAAATCAAGAATACTTTCAAGTTTGCTAGCTCACTTCCAATCTTGTAAGGTGATCATCCAACCTCAAGAAATCTTTGTTTCTTACAGTAGGTTATCATTCTAATACAAGCTAATAATCATATTCAAACTTTGGTTCAATTTCTATAACTATAACAATCTTATTTCAAGTGATGATCTTACTTGAACTTGTTTTCGTGTCATGATTCTGCTTCAAGAACTTCGAGCCATCCAAGGATCCGTTGAAGCTAGATCCATTTTTCTCTTTTCCAGTAGGTTTATCCAAGGAACTTAAGGTAGTAATGATGTTCATAACATCATTCGATTCATACATATAAAGCTATCTTATTCGAAGGTTTAAACTTGTAATCACTAGAACATAGTTTAGTTAATTCTAAACTTGTTCACAAACAAAAGTTAATCCTTCTAACTTGACTTTTAAAATCAACTAAACACATGTTCTATATCTATATGATATTCTAACTTAATGATTTAAAACCTGAAAACACGAAAAACACGGTAAAACCGGATTTACGCCGTCGTAGTAACACCGCGGGCTGTTTTGGGTTAGTTAATTAAAAACTATGATAAACTTTGATTTAAAAGTTGTTATTCTGATAAAATGATTTTTATTATGAACATGAAACTATATCCAAAAATTATGGTTAAACTCAAAGTGGAAGTATGTTTTCTAAAATGGTCATCTAGACGTCGTTCTTTCGACTGAAATGACTACCTTTACAAAAACGACTTGTAACTTATTTTTCTGACTATAAACCTATACGTTTTCTGTTTAGATTCATAATATAGAGTTCAATATGAAACCATATCAATTTGATTCACTCAAAACGGATTTAAAATGAAGAAGTTATGGGTAAAACAAGATTGGATAATTTTTCTCATTTTAGCTACGTGAAAATTGGTAACAAATCTATTCCAACCATAACTTAATCAACTTGTATTGTATATTATGTAATCTTGAGATACCATAGACACGTATACAATGTTTCGACCTATCATGTCGACACATCTATATATATTTCGGAACAACCATAGACACTCTATATGTGAATGTTGGAGTTAGCTATACAGGGTTGAGGTTGATTCCAAAATATATATAGTTTGAGTTGTGATCAATACTGAGATACGTATACACTGGGTCGTGGATTGATTCAAGATAATATTTATCGATTTATTTCTGTACATCTGACTGTGGACAACTAGTTGTAGGTTACTAACGAGGACAGCTGACTTAATAAACTTAAAACATCAAAATATATTAAAAGTGTTGTAAATATATTTTGAACATACTTTGATATATATGTATATATTATTATAGGTTCGTGAATCAACCAGTGGCCAAGTCTTACTTCCCGACGAAGTAAAAATCTGTGAAAGTGAGTTATAGTCCCACTTTTAAAATCTAATATTTTTGGGATGAGAATACATGCAGGTTTTATAAATGATTTACAAAATAGACACAAGTACGTGAAACTACATTCTATGGTTGAATTATCGAAATCGAATATGCCCCTTTTTATTAAGTCTGGTAATCTAAGAATTAGGGAACAGACACCCTAATTGATGCGAATCCTAAAGATAGATCTATCGGGCCCAACAAGCCCCATCCAAAGTACCGGATGCTTTAGTACTTCGAAATTTATATCATATCCGAAGGGTGTCCCGGAATGATGGGGATATTCTTATATATGCATCTTGTTAATGTCGGTTACCAGGTGTTCACCATATGAATGACTTTTATCTCTATGTATGGGATGTGTATTGAAATATGAAATCTTGTGGTCTATTATTATGATTTGATATATATAGGTTAAACCTATAACTCACCAACATTTTTTTTGACGTTTTAAGCATTTTTATTCTCAGGTGATTATTAAGAGCTTCCGCTATCGCATACTTAAATAAGGACGAGATTTGGAGTCCATGTTTGTATGATATTGTGTTAAAACTGCATTCAAGAAACTTATTTTGTTGTAACATATTTGTATTGTAAACCATTATGTAATGGTCGTGTGTAAACAGGATATTTTAGATTATCATTATTTGATAATCTACGTAAAGCTTTTTAAACCTTTATTGATGAAATAAAGGTTATGGTTTGTTTTAAAATGAATGCAGTCTTTGAAAAACGTCTCATATAGAGGTCAAAACCTCGCAACGAAATCAATTAATATGAAACGTTTTTAATCAATAAGAACGGGACATTTCAACTTCCCTCCTGATCCTACCAATATATATATATATATATATATATATATATATATATATATATATATATATATATATATATATATATATATATATATATATATATATAATTTATAATTTTAATTTAAGATTAATAATAATAAGGGTATGTTAGCGAATGTTGTAAGTGTGTAAGTCGAAATTTTGTCCGTGTAACGCTACGCTATTATTAATCATTGTAAGTTATGTTCAACCTTTTTAAATTAATGTCTCGTAGCTAAGTTATTATTATACTTATTTAAATCAAAGTAATCGTGATGTTGGGCTAAATATTAAAGACGGGGTAATTGGGCTTTGTACCATAATTGGGGTTTGGACAAAAGAACGACACTCGTGGAAATTAGACTATGGCCTATTAATGAGCTTTATATTTGTTTAATTGAATGATAGTTCGTTAATTTAATATAAAGATTTACAATTGGACGTACCTATAAATAATCACATACACTCGATCGGACACGATGAGCGGGATATTTATAAGTACTAATAATCGTTCATTTAACCGGACACGGGAATGGATTAATAGTCAATGGACTTATTAACACAAACCCTAGATTACTCAAAATTTGAAGTTTAAGGCTTCTAATCATGTTAAAGAGCATTAATCTAGGTTATACAAGCATAATACACAAACAATTTAAGCATAATTTAACTAGAAATCATCAAAATCTAATTAGGTATAAATTTATTAAAGAACACTAAAAATCCGAATTAAAGAGTGTTTAGATGTAGAAATTACCGATCTCCTTGAGAAACTTCTTGGTAGCATCCTTCTCAACATGATTTTAGCAAAAAATTTGATGTTTAACGGTGAAAAATTTCGATTTTGAGAGCGTTTTTTTTTTGGGTTTTTTCGCAAAAAAATAAGGGTGTGGTGTGTTGGGGACTTGTCTGTTCGACCAGTTAACCCATCTGTATTTTGATACCTCCGCGAGTGCGGATGTGGGCCCCTTTCAAGTACCGCGAGTGCGGTTTTTTTTTATTTTATAAAAACTTTAACTAATAAAACATAGATTAATAAATTTTAAAAATTTGTTTCTTTTAAGAATGAGGGCGTTTCGGAACATTGTCCTAGCCCGTCTCTCGACAAAATTTTAAAATTTGTCATTTTAAAGCGTTTGTTTTAAAAGCAAAGATTTTTGGGTTTTTTAATGTTTTTGGCATACTTTAATTCAATAAGATTAAAAATAATGATAATAAAATTTCTCGTCCAGCCGTCGGGTAAAGCAATTTCGGCTCAACGACCTAGTTTTCAACTCACGACGAATTTTAAACATCAAATTTTTAACTTAATGAAATAAAGTAAATTTTGTTTTTAAATTCACACCAAACTTAAATTTAAAATGCATAAAATTAAAAATTCATATTATTAAAATTAAAAATTCACACCAAATTTATATTATATTTTTGTTTTTTTACATACAAACTTATATTAAAAATATTAATTTTTTCAAATATTTACAAACTTAAATATATTGATTTTAAAAAGTTTACAATATTAATTTAATATTTATATATTAATTTTAAAAATAAGGTAAAAATTAAAAATCTTTTTGGTCTTTTATCCCACTTTAATCAATCAAATATTATCAAAAATATACGTCCCTCTTTTCGGTAAAGTAATTTCGATTCCATAACCTAGTTTTACTCCTGACGAATTTCTGAAATATTTTGAGTTGATTGATTAAAGATATTTATACCTTAAGAATAAACGGTAAATTTCGTAGTGATGTAATAAATTTTTGTATGATATCAATAATTTCGGTTACGCATACCTAATTTTATTGAATACCAATTTAATACTTTATAGCGAATGATTCAGCGTTTATTATCAAAAGGTTAAAAGCAATAAATAAAATAAAAATTGTACATACTTACCTGTGAGATAGAATTCTCAGAGACCTGCTTTAGGCGACTCATAGGAGAGTCGTGTGATTTGGTTCTCCATAGCTACGTAAGCGTAACCTCGATTCTTCAATATCTTTTCTTCTAAACATATGAACGGTCCTTCTCTGCATAGAGTAACAAATTCGGTATTTGAATATGTTTGATTGTTTGAACATTTACCTTCGTGTGACTATTTTCCGCATTTATAACATCTTTCAAGGTGTCGTGCTCTTCTTTTTGTTGCGGATTTTGATTTTCCTTTACCAAAATGTATCTTATGATGATCTTTCCTGAGTTCTTTCCTTACTTCGTCACATCTGCTTCTTATTACTGACACCAGGTCACTCGGGAGTGTGTCATTATTACGTTTAGTAATCAAAGCGTGTAGCATTAGACCATGGTTCAGATCAAAGGAATTCTTCATCTCGTAAAACCTAAAAAAAATAAAAATTTAGAATGGAGGGAGAAGACTAGTTCTTTAGGGACTGCTAGGGAAAGACCATTCGAATTCCATTCTCGAGAACTACACGAAAATAGAATATCTAATTCTAACAGAAATAATTATTATCCTAAAAATATTTGAACCTTCCCACACTTAGTTAGCTGTGGTGTCGTAATTGAGATTAACTTCATCTTCAACTTCCATTGGACTATCTATGTAATGTTTAATTCTGTGACCATTAACTTTAAATTCAATTCCATTTGAATTTATTAATTCTATTGTTCCGTACGGGAAAACTCTTTTGACTATGAATGGTCCAGACCATCTTGATTTCAATTTTCCAGGAAATAGCTTAAATCGTGAATTGAAAAGAAGAACTTTGTCTCCTTCTTTAAATTCTTTTGAACTTCTGATTCTTTTATCATGCCATTTCTTCGTTCTTTCTTTATAGATTAACGAATTTTCATATGCTTCATGTCTTAATTCTTCTAATTCGTTTAGTTGACTTAATCGTAAACGTCCGACTTCATGTAAATTAAGATTACATGTCTTCAAAGCCCAAAATGCTTTGTGCTCAATTTCTACTGGAAGATAACATGCTTTTCCGTAAACGAGTCTGAAAGGTGTAGTTCCAATTGGAGTTTTGTAGGCTGTTCTAAAACCCCAGAGTGCATCCTCCAATTTCATGGACCATTCCTTCGGATTTGATCCTACGGTTTTCTCTAGAATACGTTTTAAAGCTCGGTTGGTATTTTCAACTTGTCCACTTGTCTGTGGATGATACGCGGTTGAGATTTTATGAGTTACTCCATATCTTTTGAGAACTTTCTCAAGTTGATTATTACAAAAATGAGTACCCCGATCACTTATTAAAGCTTTCGGCGTTCCGAACCTAGCAAAAAGACGTTTTAAAAAGTTGACTACAACTCGTGCATCGTTAGTTGGGAGAGCTTGTGCTTCCGCCCATTTAGATACATAATCAATGCAACGAGAATATAGAGATTATTATGAGATTTTGGAAATGGACCCATAAAGTCAATACCCCAAACGTCAAATACTTCACATACTTGAATGACATTTTGTGGCATTTCATCACGTTGACTTATTTTTTCTGCCCTTTGACAAGCATCACAGGATTTGCAAAGAAGGTGTGCGTCTTTGAAAATTGTAGGCCAATAGAATCCAGCATCGAAGACTTTTCTTGCTGTGATTTGAGGCCCATAATGCCCTCCTGTTGGTCATGTGTGACAATGGTTTAAAATTTGACGGGCTTCATCCCCGAATACACATCGGCGTATTACTCCATCGAGACAACTTTTATACAAATGTGGATCTTCCCAGAAATAGTGTTTTATATCACTAAAGAATTTCTTTCGTTTTTGGTAAGACAACCCTTTTTCAAGGAATCAACATACTAAATAGTTTGCATAGTCTGCAAACCATGGAATTTCATTATACTCTATCTTCAATAGATATTCATCAGGAAAGTTATCTTGTATGGCCGATTCATTTAGAACTTCTAATTCAGGATTTTCAAGATGAGTAAGATGATCATCGGCGAGATTTTATGCTCCCTTTTTGTCTTGGATTTCAATATCGAACTCTTGTAAGAGTAATATCCAATGGATTAATCGTGGTTTAGCATCTTGTTTTGAAAGTAGGTATCTAAGAGCAGAATGGTCAGTATAGACCACCGTTTTAGCTAGAACGAGATATGAACGAAATTTGTCAAAAGCAAAGACAATAGCAATGAGTTCTTTTTCAGTAGTTGCGTAATTCGTTTGTGCTCCTTATAACGTCTTACTAGCGTAATAAATAGGTTGAAATCGTTTTTCAATCCTTTGTCCTAAAACGGCTCCCATTGCAAAATCACTTGCATCGCACATGAATTCAAATGGTAAATTCCAATTTGGAGTTATCATGATCGGCGCATTAGTGAGTTTTTCTTTAAGAATATTAAAAGATTTGATGCATTCATCTAAAAAGATAAATGGAGCATCTTTTTCAAGGAGTTTATTCATAGGAGTGGCAATTTTAGGAAAATCTTTTATGAAACGTCGGTAAAAACCGGTATGCCCTAGAAAACTCCTAACTCCTCTAACATTGGTGGGATGTGGATGTTTAGCAATTACATCTACTTTAGCTCTATCCACTTCAATTCCTTCCTTTGAAATTTTATGACCAAGAACGATGCCTTCTCTAACCATGAAATGGCATTTCTCCCAATTAAGTACTAGATTTGATTGCTCGCATCTAATAATCATTCGTTCAAGATTAACTAGACATGATTCAAATGTATCACCGAAGACTGAAAAGTCATCCATGAAAACTTCCATGCATTCTTCTATCATGTCGTGAAAAATCGCCATCATGCACCTTTGAAAGGTTGCAGGGGCGTTGCAAAGTTCAAATGGCATGCGTTTGTAAGCAAAAGTACCATAAGGGCAGGTGAACGTGGTTTTCTCTTGGTCCTCAGGTGCGATTGGAATTTGAAAGTATCCGGAAAAATCATCAAGAAAACAATAGTAACTATTTTCAGCTAATCTTTCCAACATTTGATCAATAAAAGGTAAGCGAAAGTGATCTTTTCTGGTGGCGTCATTTAATTTTATATAATCAATACAAACACGCCATCCTATTACAGTCCTAGTAGGAATAAGCTCATTTTTTTCATTTGTGATGACAGTCATGCCACCCTTCTTAGGTACACATTGAACTGGGCTTATCCATGGACTATCAGAGATTGGATAAATTAAACCTGCAACTAGCAGTTTAATAATTTCTTTCTTAACAACATCTTGCATATTCGGATTTAGTCTTCATTGGCGTTGCACATACGTTTTATGACCTTCTTCAATAAGGATTTTATGTGTGCAATACGAAGAACTTATGCCTTTAATATCATGAATCTTCCATGCAATAGCTGGTTTATGAGCTTTTAGCACAGAAATGAGTTGAGATTTTTCATTTTCCGTAAGAGAAAATGCTATTATTACAGGTAATTCAGATTCACCATGTAAATAAGCATATTCCAAATGGTTTGGAAATGGTTTTAACTCTAATGTTGGTGGTTCTTCTATCGATGATTTGTAGCGATATCTGTCTTCTTCTTTTAGCATTTGAATTTCTTCTGTTGTTGGTTCATAATCATTAGCCATGAGTGCGGCTAAGATTTTAGCTTCATCAATTGGTTCAGTTCATTCTCCTAAAGAACATTCTCCTGTTCCTTGTAATTCTGGAAATTCTTCTAACAATTCTGCATGTGAATCTATAGTTTGAATATAATAACATGTATCATCTGCAGATTGCGGTTATTGCATGGCTCTATCAATAGAAAAGGTAACACTCTCGTCCTCTATACTTAGGGTCAGTTTCTTACCAGACACGTCTATTATTGCTTTAGCCGTTTTTAAGAATGGTCTTCCTAATATAAGAGGAACTCGAGAATCTTCTTCCATGTCCAGAATAACAAAATCTACTGGAAATACTAAAGTACCAACTTTAACTAGCATGTTTTCCATTATCCCTCTAGGATATTTTACTAATCGATCGGCTAGTTGTATGCTTATTCATGGTGGTTTTAATTCTCCAAGGTCTAGTTTAGCGTATTGTGAATACGGCATTAAATTTATACTAGCTCCTAAATCTGCCAATGCTTCTATTGAACTAAGACTACCCAGAAAACATGGAATTGTGAAACTTCCTGGATCTGATAATTTTTCTGGTATCTTATTCAACAACACTGTAGAACAATTAGCATTCATAGTAACAGCCGATAGTTCTTCCATTTTCTTTCTATTTGTGATTAGATCTTTCAAGAATTTAGCATATCTAGGCATTCCTGAAATTACATCAATGAAAGGAAGATTGATATTTATTTGTTTAAACATATCCAAGAATTTAGATTGCTCGGCTTCAAGTCTTTCTTTTCTCATTTTACTTGGGTAAGGAAGTGGTGGTTGGTATGGTTTAACATAAGGTTTAGCCTTAACTGTGTTATCTTCATTAACCTTTTCAACTACTGGTTCTTTTTCCTTCTCTTGCTCAGATTGTGGTTCTTGTGGAGTGGGAATAGCTTCATCAGAAATTACAGGCATTTCAGGTGGTTTAAGCGTAATACCACTTCTCGTGGTAATGGCTTTAGCTGTTTCAATTCGGGGGTTAGCATTTGTATCGCTGGGTAGACTTCCCTGTTTTCTTTTGAAATGTCCCGTTCATATTGATTATAAACGTTCCATATTAATTGATTTCGTAGCGAGGTTTTGACCTCTATATGAGACATTTTTCAAATACTGCATTCATTTTTAAAACAACCATAACCTTTATTTTATCGATAAAGGTTTAAAAGCATTACGTAGATTATCAAATAATGATAATCTAAAATATACCGTTTACACACGACCATTACATAATGGTTTACAATAAGAATATATTACATCAAAAATAAGTTTCTTGAATGCAGTTTTTACATAATATCATACAAGCATGGACTCCAAATCTTGTCCTTATTTTAGTATGCAACAGCGGAAGCTCTTAATAATCACCTGAGAATAAACATGCTTAAAACGTCAACAAAAATGTTGGTGAGTTATAGGTTTAACCTATATATTATCAAATCATAATAATAGACCACAAGATTTCATATTTCAATATACATCCCATACATAGAGATAAAAATCATTCATATGGTGAACACCTAGTAACCGACATTAACAAGATGCATATATAAGAATATCCCCATCATTACGGGACACCCTTCGGTTATGATATAAATTTCGAAGTACTAAAGCATCCGGTACTTTGGATGGGGTTTGTTAGGCCCAATAGATCTATCTTTAGGATTCGCGTCAATTAGGGTGTCTGTTCCCTAATTCTTAGATTACCAGACTTAATAAAAAGGGGCATATTCGATTTCGATAATTCAACCATAGAATGTAGTTTCACGTACTTGTGTCTATTTTGTAACTCATTTATAAAACCTGCATGTATTCTCATCCCAAAAATATTAGATTTTAAAAGTGGGACTATAACTCACTTTCACAGATTTTTACTTAGTCGGGAAGTAAGACTTGGCCACGGGTCGATTAACGAACCTATAACAAATATGTACATATATATCAAAGTATGTTCAAAATATATTTACAACATTTTTAATACGTTTTACTGTTTTAAGTTTATTAAGTCAGCTGTCCTTGTTAGTAACCTACAACTAGTTGTCCATAATTAGATGTACAGAAATAAATCGATATATATTATCTTGAATCAATCCACGACCCAGTGTATACACGTCTCAGGCTAGATCATAACTCAAACTATATATATTTTTGGAATCAACCTCAACCCTGTATAGCTAACTCCAACATTACTGCATATAGAGTGTCTATGGTTGTTCCAAATAATATATATAGATGGGTCGATATGATATGTCTAAACATTTGCATATGTGTCTATGGTATCCCAAGATTACATAATATATTAGAATACATGTATAATACAATATAATTTAGCTAGGATATGATTAATATAGATTTGTTACCAATTTTCACGTAGTTACAACAAGCAAAAATAACCAATCTTGTTTTACCCATAACTTCTTCATTTTAAATCCATTTTGAGTGAATCAAATTGCTATGGTTTCATATTGAACTTAAATTTATGAATCTATACAGAAAAAGTATAAGTTTTTAGTCTCAATTACAGGTTACAAGTCATTTTTGTAAAGGTAGTCATTTCAGTCGAAAGAACGACGTCTAGATGACCATTTTGGAAAACATATTTCCACTTTGAGTTTAACCATGATTTTTGGATATAGTTTCATGTTCATAAGAAAAATCATTTTCCCAGAAGAACAACCTTTAAATCAAAGTTTATCATAGTTTTTAATTATCCAAACCAAAACAGCCCCCGGTTTCACTACGACGGCGTATATCCGATTTTATGGTGTTCATCGTGTTTTCAGGTTTTAAATCATTAAGTTAGCATATCATATAGATATATAACATGTGTTTAGTTGATTTTAAAAGTCAAGTTAGAAGGATTAACTTTTTTTTTGCGAACAAGTTTAGAATTAACTATACTATGTTCTAGTGATTACAAGTTTAAACCTTCGAATAAGATAGCTTTATATGTATGAATCGAATGATGTTATGAACATCATTACTACCTCAAGTTTTCTTGATAAAACCACTGGAAATGAGAAAAATGGATCTAGCTTCAAAGGATCCTTGGATGGCTTGAAAGTTCTTGAAACAGAATCATGACACGAAAACAGTTCAAGTAAGATTTTCACTCGAAATAAGATTGTTATAGTTGTAGAAATTGAATCAAAGTTTGAATATGAATATTACCTTCAATTAGAAAGATAACCTACTATAAATAACAAAGGTTCCTTGATCTTAGATGATTACTTGGAATGGATTAGAAAGCTTGGAAGTAGACTTGCAAACTTAGAAGTATTCTTGATATTTATGAAACTATACTTATGGAATTTATGAAGAACACTTAGAACTTGAAGATAGAGCTTGAGAGAGATCAATTAGATGAAGAAAATTGAAGAATGAAAGTGTTTGTAGGTGTTTTTGGTCATTGGTATATTGATTAGATATAAAGGATATGTAATTTTGTTTTCATGTAAATAAGTCATGAATGATTACTCATATTTTTATAACTTTATGAGATATTTCATGCTAGTTACCAAATTATGGTTCCTACATGTGTTAAGTGACTCACATGGGCTACAGAAGAGCTAATCATTGGAGTGTATATACCAATAGTACATACATCTAAAAGCTGTGTATTGTACGAGTACGAATACGGGTGCATACGAGTAGAATTGTTGATGAAACTGAACGAGGATGTAATTGTAAGCATTTTTGTTAAGTAGAAGTATTTTGATAAGTGTCTTGAAGTCTTTCAAAAGTGAATGAATACATTTTAAAACACTACATGTATATACATTTTAACTGAGTCGTTAAGTCATCGTTAGTCGTTACATGTAAATGTTGATTTGAAACCTTTAAGTTAACGATCTTGTTAAATGTTGTTAACCCAATGTTTATTATATCTAATGAGATGTTAAATTATTATATTATCATGATATTATAATATATTAATATATCTTAATATGATATATATACATTTAAATGTAGTTACAACGATAATCGTTACATATATGTCTCGTTTCGAAATCCTTAAGTTACTTGTCTTGTTTTTACATATGTAGTTCATTGTTAATATACATAATGACATGTTTACTTATCATTTATCATGATTAAACATAGTGTAACAATATCTTAATATGATTCATATGTAATTAGTAAGACGTTGTTATAACGATAATCGTTATATATATCGTTTCGAGTTTCTTAATTCAATAAACACAATTTTATGTATATAACTCATTGTTAAAATACCTAATGAGATACTTACTTATCATAATATCATGTTAACTATATATATAATCATATATATGCCATCATATAGTCTTTATAAGTTTTAACGTTCGTGAATCACCGGTCAACTTGGGTGGTCAATTGTCTATATGAAACCTATTTCAATTAATCAAGTCTTAACAAGTTTGATTGCTTAACATGTTGGAAACACTTAATCATGTAAAAATCAATTTCATTTAATATATATAAACATGAAAAAGTTCGGGTCACTACAGTACCTACCCATTAAATAAATTTCGTCCCGAAATCTTAAGCAGTTGGAGGTGTTGACGTATCTTCTGGAAATAAATGCGGGTATTTCTTCTTCATCTGATCTTCTCGTTCCCAGGTGAACTCGGGTCCTCTATGAGCATTCCATCGAACCTTAACAATTGGTATCATGTTTTGCTTAGGTCTTTTAACCTCACGATCCATTATTTCGACGGGTTCTTCGATAAATTGAAGTTTTTCGTTGATTTGGATTTCATCTAATGGAATAGTGAGATCTTCTTTAGTAAAACATTTCTTCAAATTCGAGACGTGGAAAGTGTTATGTACATCCGTGAGTTGTTGAGGTAACTCAAGTCGGTAAGCTACTGGTCCGACACGATCAATAATCTTGAATGGTCCAATATACCTTGGATTTAATTTCCCTCATTTACCAAATCGAACAACGCCTTTCCAAGGTGCAACTTTAAGCATGACCATCTCTCCAATTTCAAATTCTATATCTTTTCTTTTAATGTCAGTGTAGCTCTTTTGTCGACTTTGGGCGATTTTCACCGTTGTTGAATTTGGATGATCTTCTCGGTAGTTTCTTGTATTATCTCCGGACCCGTAATCTGTCTATCCCCCACTTCACTCCAACAAATCAGAGACCTACACTTTCTACCATAAAGTGCTTCAAATGGCGCCATCTCAATGCTTGAATGGTAGCTGTTGTTGTAGAAAAATTCTGCTAACGATAGATGTCGATCCCAACTGTTTCCGAAATCAATAACACATGCTCGTAGCATGTCTTCAAGCATTTGTATCGTCCTTTCGCTCTGCCCATCAGTTTGTGGATGATAGGCAGTACTCATGTCTAGATGAGTTCCTAATGCTTGCTGTAATGTATGCCAGAATCTTGAAATAAATCTGCCATCCCTATCAGAGATAATAGAGATTGGTATTCCATGTCTGGAGACGACTTTCTTCAAATACAGTCGTGCTAACTTCTCCGTCTTGTCATCTTCTCTTATTGGCAAGAAGTGTGCTGATTTGGTGAGACGATCAACTATTACCCAAATAGTATCAAACCCACTTGCAGTCCTTGGCAATTTAGTGATGAAATCCATGGTAATGTTTTCCCATTTCCATTCCGGGATTTCGGGTTATTGAAGTAGACCTGATGGTTTCTGATGCTCCACTTTAACCTTAGAACACGTCTAACATTCCCCTACGTATTTTGCAACATCGGCTTTCATACCTAGCCACCAAAAATGTTTCTTGAGATCCTTGTACATCTTCCTCGTTCCAGGATGTATTGAGTATCTGGTTTTATGAGCTTCTCTAAGTACCATTTCTCTCATATCTCCAAATTTTGGTACCCAAATTCTTTCAGCCCTATACCGGGTTCCATCTTCTCGAATATTAAGATGCTTCTCCGATCCTTTGAGTATTTCATCCTTTAAATTTCCGTCTTTTAAAACTCCTTGTTGCGCCTCCTTTATTTGAGTAGTAAGGTTAGTGTGAATCATTATATTCATAGCTTTTACTCGAATGGGTTCTCTGTCCTTTCTGCTCAAGGCGTCGGCTACCACATTTGCCTTTCCCGGGTGGTAACGAATCTCAAAGTCGTAATCATTCAACAATTCAATCCACCTACGCTGCCTCATATTCAGTTGTTTCTGATTAAATATGTTTTGAAGACTTTTGTGGTCGGTATATATAATACTTTTGACCCCATATAAGTAGTGCCTCAAAGTCTTTAATGCAAAAACAACCGCGCCTAATTCCAAATCATGCGTCGTATAATTCTGCTCATGAATCTTCAATTGTCTAGACGCATAAGGAATTACTTTCATTCGTTGCATTAATACACAACTGAGACCTTGCTTTGAGGCGTCACAATATATCACAAAATCATCATTCCCTTCAGGTAATGACAATATAGGTGCCGTAGTTAACTTTTTCTTTAACAATTGAAACGCTTTCTCTTGCTCATCTTTCCATTCAAATTTCTTCCCTTTATGCGTTAATGCAGTTAAGGGTTTTGCTATTCTGGAAAAGTCTTGGATGAACCTTCTGTAGTAACCAGCTAGTCCTAAAAACTGGCGTATGTGTTTCGGAGTTTTCGGGGTTTCCCACTTTTCAACGGTTTCAATCTTTGATGGACCACCTGAATACCTTCTTTGTTCACTATGTGACCGAGGAATTGAACTACTCCCAACCAAAATGCACACTTTGAAAACTTAGCGTACAGTTTTTCTTTCCTTAACAACTCTAGCACTTTTCTCAAGTGTTCTTCGTGCTCTTGATCATTCTTCGAGTAAATAAGTATGTCATCAATGAAAACAATGACAAACTTGTCAAGATATGGCCCACACACTCGGTTCATGAGGTCCATGAACACAACTGGTGCGTTAGTCAATCTAAATGGCATAACCATAAACTCGTAATGACCGTAACGCGTCCTAAAAGCAGTTTTTGGAATATCATCCTCCTTTACTCGTATTTGATGATATCCAGAACGTAAATCGATCTTCGAATAAACAGACGAGCCTTGTAGTTGATCAAATAAGTCATCGATTCTCGGTAGTGGGTAGCGGTTCTTGATTTGTTCAACTCTCGGTAGTCGATACACAACCTGAATGTACCATCTTTCTTCTTCACAAACAGAACAGGAGCTCCCCATGGTGATGTATTTGGTCGAATGAAATCACGCTCTAAAAGTTCCTGTAACTGACTTTGTAATTCTCTCATTTCGCTGGGTGCGAGTCTGTATGGAGCACGAGCTATTGGTGCAGCTCCCGGTACATGGTCTATTTGTAATTCAACGGATCGCTGTGGAGGTAGTCCCGGTAATTCTTTTGGAAATACATCAGGAAATTCTTTTACGACGGGAATATCATTGATGTTCTTTTCTTCAGAATTGACTTTCTCAACGTATGCTAGCACAGCATAGCAACCTTTTCTTATTAGTTTTTGTGCCTTCAGGTTACTAATAAGATTTAACTTTGCGTTGCTCTTTTCTCCGTACACCATTAATGGTTTTCCTTTTTCTCATATAATGCGAATTGCATTTTTGTAACAAACGATCTCTGCTTTCACTTCTTTCAACCAGTCCATACCGATTATCACATCAAAACTCCCTAACTCTACTGGTATCAATTCAATCTTAAATGTTTCGCTAACCAGTTTAATTTCTCGATTCCGACATATATTATCTGCTGAAATTAATTTACCATTTGCTAATTCGAGAAAAAATTTACTATCCAAAGGCGTCAATGGGCAACTTGATTTAGCACAAAATTCTCTACTCATATAGCTTCTATCCGCACCCGATTCAAATAAAACATAAGCAGATTTATCGTCAATAAGAAACGTACTCGTAACAAGCTCCGGGTCTTTCTGTGCTTCTGCCGCATTAATATTGAAAACTCTTCCACGCCCCTGCCCATTAGTATTCCCCTGATTCGGGCAATTTCTAACAATGTGGCCCAGTTTTCCACATTTATAACAAACAGGGTTGGTATTACTTGCTCCGACACTATTCACTTCGGCATTACTTGTTCCGGCATTATTTTCTCCCTTAGTTCTGTTAAACTTTGGTCCGTAGACCTCACACTTTGTCGCGCTATGACCATTTCTTTTACACCTGTTGCAAAACGTCATGCAAAACCCCTGGTGATTTTCTTCACACCTATGACATGGCTGTTTTTGGTTTTTGTTGCCGTTGTTGTTATTGAGGTTGTTGCTGGGATTGTTATTGTTGTTGAAACGTTTGTTGTAGTTGTAGTTGTTGTTGTTGTTGGGATGTTTGTTGTAGTTATTGTTAGGATTGCGGTTATTGTTGCGATTTTTGTTGCGGTTGTTGGGATAGTTGTTGCGATTGTGGTTGTAATTGTTATTGTTGTTGTACTGGTGACTCTTGTCACCGTTTTCCTCCCACTTCCTCTTGAGTTGTTTTGTGTTGGCTTCTTCGGCTGCCTGCTCTCTTTAATTCTTCCCTCAATCTAATTTATGAGTTTATGAGCCATTCGACTTGCCTTCTGTATAGAAGCGGGCTCGTGTGAACTTACATCTTCTTGAATCCTTACTGGTAACCCTTTTACAAACGCGTCGATCTTCTCTTCTTCATCTTTGAATGCTCCCGGACACAATAGGCACAACTCTGTGAATCGTCGTTCATATGTGGTAACGTCGAACCCTTGTGTTCGTAACTCTCTAAGTTCTGTCTTGAGTTTATTGACTTCGTTTCTAGGACGGTACTGCTCGTTCATCAATTGCTTGAATGCCGACCACGGTAGTGCGTAAGCAGTATTTTGTCCTACATGTTCAAGATAGGTGTTCCACCACGTTAACGCAGTACCTGTGAAGGTATGAATAGCGTACTTAACTTTGTCCTCTTTAGTACACTTACTTATGGCAAACACCGATTCGACTTTCTCGGTCTACCGTTTCAATCCAATTGGTCCTTCGGTTCCATCAAATTCCAAAGGTTTGCAGGCAGTGAATTCTTTGTAGGTGCATCTTACACGATTTCTTGCCCCGTTAGCTGCATTGCTAGATTCAGCGTTATTGTTGGTATGTAGCGCAGCCTGTACTGCGGCTATGTTTGTAGCAAGAAAGGTACGAAATTCCTCTTCATTCATATTCATGGTGTGTCGAGTAGTCGGTGCCATTTCCTTCAAAATAGACAACTGAATCGAGTTAATCATACAGAATATTAAGAGTAGTCAATAGTATTTCGTAGCATAATATGAACTCATTCATAAAAGCTTTTTCTTCATATTAGCATTTTATAAGTTTAAATTCGGGTACTACCTACCCGTTAAGTTCATACTTATTAGCTAATATACAATTCAACTACTACAATTCCATATGAAAAACTGATTATAATAATATATCACATACAAATATTCTTCAAACTTACAACTTCGCTATATTACATATAACATGAAATATAGTACACTATGATACAGGACAGTTTTGAAGATAAATCTAGTTAATACGCAAGTTGTTCAGCAAAGGAAATAAAGACACGTAATTCATAAGTCCAGAAACAAGTCATGCATTCTGGTTTTACTAAGACGACTTCCCATCCTTGGTCTTGTGGAAAATAACCGTTATGACCATTGGCTAGGCAGCATTTTGTAACGTCATCAAAAGGACGAGGGTTTCGTAATGTCCAACAGCCCCGTAATAATCTAAAAACCTTGTTTCTCACCCCAACTACTGAATCCGTCACTTGTGGGAAGGTTTTATTTAAAAGTTGTAATCCGATATTCTTTTTCTCACTTTGGTAAGAAGCGAACATCACTAACCCGTAAGCATAACATGCTTCTTTATGTTGCATGTTAGAAGCTCTTTCTAATTCACAAAATCCTATGTTGGGATATGTTGAGTCAAAATAGGTTCTTAACCCGTAGCGTAAAATTGCATTTGGGTTCCCCGCATAAAATGCTTTAAAGAAAACACGGCGTAACTTACGGTCTCCCCAATGTGATATACCCCACCTATCAAAGGAAAGCCTTTTATAAACTAAGGCATTTCTGGAAAGTGTTTCAAATGTTTGACAAGTTAATTTCGCCATAACTAAATGTGCTGATGAATTCTGACCGACTCTAGACAAGATTTCCTCAATCATATCCTCTGGTAGGTCTTCTAAAATATTCGGTTGTCTACCCTTAACGTCCATTTTGTTTTTATACTGTAAAATAGACAAGAATTAGATTCGTAAAAGATAATTAACAAACAATACAAGCAATTTTTACATAGAACAAAAAAAAATACAAGCACACTACAATACATATAATACATAACATGATTACAACCCTTTAATCTGAATCACTGATTTCTTCTTCTTCGGACTTGGTTCGTTTTCCTAATTTTCTAGGAATATATGGTGTTCCTCTATTATGATCCGTCGTTTTATATAATGGTTTAGAAAAACCTGGTGGTTTAGAGGTTCCCGGGTCATTGTTACATTTTAGGAAATACGAATGTTGTCGATACATATAAAGTTCATCGGGGTTGGAATCGGGTTTCTCTATTTTTATACCTTTTCCCTTATTATTTTCTTTCGCTTTATTAAATTGGGTCGAGGTAATTTCTATAACATCATCGGAATCCTCATCGGGATCCGATTCATCGAAAAATTGGTAATCTTCCCAATATTTTGCTTCCTCGGCGGAAACACCATTGACCATTATTAACTTTGGTCCGTTGGTTGAGGATTTTCTTTTATTTAATCGATTTACTATAGGTATCAATATTTCTTCCTCCGAAACCTCTTCTTCTTCTGGTTCCTCCTCTTTCGATTCCTCTTCTTCCGGTTCCTCCTCTTCCGGTTCCTCCTCTTCTAGTTCCTCCTCTTCCTGTTCCTCTTCTTCAGGTTCCTCTTCGGGAATTTGTGAATCTTCCCAAAATATATCCGACTCTTCATTATTATTAGGTGAATCAATGGGATTTGTACTAGAGGTAGACATCTATCACACAATATCAAACACGTTAAGAGATTAATATATCACATAATATTTACATGTTAATAATATATAGTTTCCAACAACAAAAATGTTAAGCAATTGTTTTTTTTTTTTTTTTTTTTTGAAGAAAAACACGGTCGAAGTCCAGACTCACTAATGCATCCTAACAAACTCGGTAAGACACACTAATGCAATTTTCTGGTTCTCTAAGACCAACGCTCGGATACCAACGGAAATGTCCCGTTCATATTGATTATAAACGTTCCATATTAATTGATTTCGTCGCGAGGTTTTGACCTCTATATGAGACGTTTTTCAAAGACTGCATTCATTTTTAAAACAACCATAACCTTTATTTTATCGATAAAGGTTTAAAATCATTACGTAGATTATCAAATAATGATAATCTAAAATATACCGTTTACACACGACCATTACATAATGGTTTACAATAAAATATATTACATCAAAAATAAGTTTCTTGAATGCAGCTTTTACATAATATCATACAAGCATGGACTCCAAATCTTGTCCTTATTTTAGTATGCAACAGCGGAAGCTCTTAATAATCACATGAGAATAAACATGCTTAAAACGTCAACAAAAATGTTGATGAGTTATAGGTTTAACCTATATATTATCAAATCATAATAATAGACCACAAGATTTCATATTTCAATATACATCCCATACATAGAGATAAAAATCATTCATATGGTGAACACCTGGTAACCGACATTAACAAGATGCATATATAAGAATATCTCCATCATTCCGGGACACCCTTCGGATATGATATAAATTGCGAAGTACTAAAGCATTTGGTACTTTGGATGGGGTTTGTTAGGCCCAGTAGATCAATCTTTAGGATTCGCGTCAATTAGGGTGTCTGTTCCCTAATTCTTAGATTACCAGATTTAATAAAAAGGGCATATTCGATTTCGATAATTCAATCATAGAATGTAGTTTCACGTACTTGTGTCTATTTTGTAAATCATTTATAAAACCTGCATGTATTCTCATCCCAAAAATATTAGATTTTAAAAGTGAGACTATAACTCACTTTCACAGATTTTTACTTCGTCGGGAAGTAAGACTTGGCCACTGGTCGATTCACGAACCTATAACAAATATGTACATATATATCAAAGTATGTTCAAAATATATTTACAACATTTTTAATACGTTTTACTGTTTTAAGTTTATTAAGTCAGTTGTCCTTGTTAGTAACCTACAACTAGTTGTCCATAATTAGATGTACAGAAATAAATCGATATATATTATCTTGAGTCAATCCACGACCCAGTGTATACACATCTCAGGATAGATCACAACTCAAACTATATATATTTTTGGAATCAACCTCAACCCTATATAGCTAACTCCAACATTACTGCATATAAAGTGTCTATGGTTGTTCCAAATAATATATATACATGGGTCGATATGATATGTCAAAACATTTGCATACATGTCTATGGTATCCCAAGATTACATAATATATTAGAATACATGTATAATACAATATAAGTTAGCTAGGATATGATTAATATAGATTTGTTACCAATTTTCACGTAGTTACAACAAGCAAAAATAACCAATCTTGTTTTACCCATAACTTCTTCATTTTAAATCCGTTTTGAGTGAATCAAATTGCTATGGTTTCATATTGAACTTAACTTTATGAATCTATACAGAAAAAGTATAAGTTAATAGTCGGAATTACAGGTTACAAGTCGTTTTTGTAAAGGTAGTTATTTCAGTCGAAAGAACGACGTCTAGATGACCATTTTGGAAAACATACTTCCACTTTGAGTTTAACCATGATTTTTGGATATAGTTTCATGTTCATAAGAAAAATCATTTTCCCAGAAGAAAAACTTTTAAATCAAAGTTTATCATAGTTTTTAATTATCCAAACCAAAACAGCCCCCGGTTTCACTACGACGGCGTATATCCGATTTTATGATGTTCATCGTGTTTCCAGGTTTTAAATTATTAAGTTAGCATATCATATAGATACATAACATGTTTTTAGTTGATTTTAAAAGTCAAGTTAGAAGGATTAACTTTTGTTTGCGAACAAGTTTAGAATTAACTAAACTATGTTCTAGTGATTACAAGTTTAAACCTTCGAATAAGATAGCTTTATATGTATGAATCGAATGATGTTATGAACATCATTACTACCTCAAATTTTCTGGATAAAACCACTGGAAATGAGAAAAATGGATCTAGCTTCAAAGGATCCTTGAATGGCTTGAAAGTTCTTGAAACAGAATCATGACACGAAAACAGTTCAAGTAAGATTTTCACTCGAAATAAGATTGTTATAGTTGTAGAAATTGAATCAAAGTTTGAATATGAATATTACCTTGAATTAGAAAGATAACCTACTATAAATAAAAAAGGTTCCTTGATCTTAGATGATTACTTGGAATGGATTAGAAAGCTTGGAAGTAGACTTGCAAACTTAGAAGTATTCTTGATTTTTATGAAACTATACTTATGGAATTTATGAAGAACACTTAGAAATTGAAGATAGAACTTGAGAGAGATCAATTAGATGAAGAAAATTGAAGAATGAAAGTGTTTGTAGGTGTTTTTGGTCGTTGGTATATGGATTAGATATAAAGGATATGTAATTTTTTTTCATGTAAATAAGTCATGAATGATTACTCATATTTTTATAATTTTATGAGATATTTCATGCTAGTTGCCAAATGATGATTCCCACATGTGTTAGGTGACTCTCATGGGCTGCTAAGAGCTGATCATTGGAGTGTATATACCAATAGTACATACATCTAAAAGCTGTGTATTGTACGAGTACGAATACGGATGCATATGAGTAGAATTGTTGATGAAACTGAACGAGGATGTAATTGTAAGCATTTTTGTTAAGTAGAAGTATTTTGATAAGTGTCTTGAAGTCTTTCAAAAGTGTATGAATACATATTAAAACACTACATGTATATACATTTTAACTGAGTCGTTAAGTCATCGTTAGTCGTTACATGTAAATGTTGATTTGAAGCCTTTAAGTTAACGATCTTGTTAAATGTTGTTAACCCAATGTTTATTATATCTAATGAGATGTTAAATTATTATATTATCATGATATTATGATATATTAATATATCTTAATATGATATATATACATTTAAATGTCGTTACAACGATAATCGTTACATATATGTCTCGTTTCGAAATCCTTAAGTTAGTAGTCTTGTTTTTACATATGTAGTTCATTATTAATATACATAATGACATGTTTACTTATCATTTATCATGATTAAACATAGTGTAACAATATCTTAATATGATTCGTATGTAATTAGTAAGACGTTGTTATAACGATAATCGTTATATATATCGTTTCGAGTTTCTTAATTCAATAAACACAATTTTATGTATATAACTCACTGTTAAAATACCTAATGAGATACTTACTTATCATAATATCATGTTAACTATATATATAATCATATATATGTCATCATATAGTCTTTACAAGTTTTAACGTTCGTGAATCACCGGTCAACTTGGGTGGTCAATTGTCTATATGAAACCTATTTCAATTAATCAAATCTTAATAAGTTTGATTGCTTAACATGTTGGAAACACTTAATCATGTAAATATCAATTTCATTTAATATATATAAACATGGAAAAGTTCGGGTCACTACATCTTTCACCTATCAACCTTGCTAGGTTGCTTACTTCTTGTTCCAGATTTTGAATAGAAGCTTGTTGATTTCTAAATACTTGAGCATTTTGTTCATTGGTTTGTTTTTGAGATGTGAAAAATTGCGTTTGAGATTCAACTAGCTTCGACATCATATCTTCTAAATTTGGCTTTTTATCATCAATTTGTGGTGGTTTATATTGAAAAATAGGTCTTTGCTGATTGTAAGTATTGTTAGATACTTGTTGATTGCTAGGACCTTGTTGATTGTTGTATGGAACATTTCGGTTATAATTTTGATTTTGATTGTAGATTGTTCTTGGCGGTTGATAATTATTCTGATCATTATTTCCAGGCCTTTGGTTAATGTATGAAACATTCTCTCTTTGTTCCATTATTTGTTCAATACTGAGACAATCTTTTGTCAAATGTGGTCCTCCACACAGCTCACAACTAATTCGTATTGAGTGAATATCTTTAGTCGTCTTTTCCATTCGTCTATCGACAGCATCTATCTTTGCAGAAATGGAATCAAAGTCATGGCTAGAATCGGCTCTAGCCGCTTTAGATGATCTAACGATATCTTTTTCTTGATGCCACTCATGTGAGTGGGAAGCAGTGTTATCAATAATTTTGTAAGCTTCAGATGCGGTTTTTTTCATAATGGAACCACCAGCTGCTATATCAATGTATTTTCTTATAGTGATGTCGCATCCTTGGTAGAATATTTGTACTATTTGATAAGTGTCTAAACCATGTTGCGGACATCCTCTTAATAACTTTCCAAATCTTGTCCACGCCTCATATAGAGTTTCATTTGCCTTTTGTGTGAACGTAACTATTTCTCCTTGAAGTCTCATGGCTTTAGATGCCGGAAAGAATTGTTTAAGAAATTTTTCAACTAAAACGTCCCATGTATCAATCGCCCCTTCAGGTAACGATTCTAACCAATCTTTGGCTTCTCCCTTTAAAGTCCAGGGAAATAACATGAGATATATCTGTTCATCCTCAACTTCTCGGATTTTAAATAGAGTACAAATCCTATTAAAGGTACGAAGATGTTCATTTGGATCTTCCTTCGGTGCACCACTAAATTGGCATTGATTAGTTACCATGTGTAGTATTTATCCTTTGTTTTCATAATCTGGTGCATTAATGTCTGGTTGAGTAATTGCATGACCTTGACCAGTGCGTTTAGCTCTCATTCGGTCTTCCATACTTAGAGGTTCCAGATTTTCCATGATTGAATTTGTTGAATCTGAATCACTAAAGGATTCTGATTTAATGGTTTCTTCCTCGACAATCTCTGTTTGAATGATTGGTGGTTCAGGAGGAATGATTATTGGTTCAGGATCTCTGAATTGTCCCTGAATATCCTCCGGATTCTCAATTGTAAGGTCGGGTTCAAAAAATGGATTATCGGAAATTTGAATTGGAGTACTTGGTCGACTGGATGACGATTCTAAAGAAAAATCAACGGCGACAATATTGGCTAGATGTCTTGATCGAGTTACAGGTGGTGAACGTATGAAAGGTGGTGAACGTTTTGCTCGGTGCATTCACTGAATATCCTATTAGTTATAAAAATAAAAATTATATAAGTTATCAAATTAATAGACTTTTCTGATTTTGCCCACGTTTCGAATAGCCAAAAGATGTAGCAGGGAGCCAGAACCCTTTAAATCGGAAGCTCACAACTCAGCCACTAACAAATCCAACTATTAATACGAACCAGAAAATTTTGGATGTCTATCAATTTAACTGCTTAAAATAATTTTTCGTCGAAGAGAAGAAATAGAAAATTCTATGTCCTAAAAACTAGATCGGCGAGAAATAAGAAAGAAAAAGATGCACGTCGAAAAATAAAAGGCTGAAAAATAAAAATAAGAAAGTAGCGCGTCGAAACTTAAAATTCTAAAAACTAAAAATTAAAAGTTGCGTCTAAAGGTATTAAAGCTTAGAGAAATTCTATATCCAAGACGGCAATAACTTAAAAAGTACTAAAATCTTAAAACGGCGTCGCAAAATTCTAAAGCACTTACATCTTAGTCTAAAGAAAAAGTACTTAAGGAATTTTACGGCAAATCCTAAAAATCTAGAAATATAAATAACTACGACAAATTACTAAGTTATGAACTAATTACGAACGAAAAATATAAATATTACGAATAAACGATTAAAAAGATACAAAATTTAAAAATAAAACTTAAATTATAAAAATACAATTTTTACAAAAATATTATTTTTATATTATTATTTTATAAAAGTATTAATGTTTATAAAAATAAATAAAACTTAAAATACAAAATTAATTAAACTAAAACTAATTAATATTAAATATAAACCCTAATTAGGTTCAATAATAATAATATTTATTAATTTAAACCCTAAATCGTAATAATTACTGTCCAATGTTTGACCTGTCAGAAACCTCCGCAAGTGCGGATCCTAGCTGGCAAAAGGTACCGTGAGTGCGGATTATGCAGACTCAGCTGAGGTGCAGGTCGAATTTGTACAGGTTCAGTGTTTTTTTTTGTTTTTTTAATATATATAAAATATAAATATAACTTATTACTTTTTTTATAACTTTTTCACAATAAAAAAAATATAAAATTTTTAATTTAACTAAACTTAAAAATATATAGATATATTTTTCTTTTTCTTGTATTTTTAATATTTAAAACGTATATTTTTACAGAAATAGATTACGACTTAATAAAAAAAAAATTTATATAGCGTTGCGCTTTCGGCGTTTAGGATTCCCCGGCAGCGGCGCCAAAAATACTTGATATGCGTAGAGGTGTATACGAAATAGCTTATATTTTACTAGGAAATACTATTAAATACGATACAATTTTACACAAGTTATTTATTTATTTATAGAGTGGATATACCTAAACTTTGCTACAACACTTATAGGCAGTGTACCTAATCGTATAGTAGTGTAGTTTTTAGTAAGTCCGGTTCGTTCCACAGGGATCTAGCCAAGTTTAACGCTATATTTTTAAAACTATATTTGTATATATATATATATATATATATATATATATATATAAGTAGTATTATTATTATAAAAGGGGGTTTTTACCGTTTAATGACCGGTTTGTCGATTTTAAAACTTTAGTCTTAGTTAAAACCTAATGTAAAATAAAAATAACTTAATTTAAGGTGTAAAGTAAATGACAATAATTAAAGTGCGATAAATGAAAGTGTGATAAAATGACAATAAATAAAATTGTGATAATTAAAAAGTACTATAATTAAAAGTGAAATTAAATAAAATGACAGTAAATAAAAATGCGATGAAATATGAAATAAAGGAATTATGCTTATTTAAACTTCCGTAATCATGATGTTTGACGTGTTGATTTTAGTTTATTACCATGGGTTAATTTTCCTTTGTCCTGGATTATTCAATATGTCCATCTGGTTTTGTCAATAACAGTCCATCAGTCATAAATATAAAGTGCGAGTGTCCTCGTCAAATTATCCTTATATCCGAAGTCAAATATTCAAACTAATTGGGGATTTAAACTATAATTACACCAATTTTCCTTGTATATAATTCACCCATGTTTTAATAAGTCCATTGACTATTAATTCATTCCCGTGTCCGGTTAAATGAACGATTAATAGTACTTATAAATATCCCTCCCATCGTGTTCGATCGAGTGTATGTGGTTATTTATAGGTACGTCTAATTGTAAATCTTTATATTAAATTAAAGAACTATCATTCAATTAAACAAATATAAAGCCCATTAATAGCCCATAGTCTAATTTCCACAAGTGTCGTTCTTTTGTTCAAACCCCAATTATGGTACAAAGCCCAATAACCCCGTCTTAATATTTTAGCCCAACATCACGATTACTTTAATTTAAATAAGCATAATAATAACTTAGCTACGAGACATTAATTTAAAAAGGTTGAACATAACTTACAATGATTAATTCTAGCGTAGCGATACACGGACAGAATTTCGACTTACACACTTACAACATTCGCTAACATACCCTTATTATTATTAATATTAAATTAAAATTAAAATTAAAATTATAAATTATATATATATATATCGTAAGAGATAGATAGAAAAAGGATGTGTTAAAATCGATCAGAATGCGCGACTTTTATAGCCCCACATTTCGCTGTAGATCTCCGCGAGTGCTGAACTTTTAAGCTTTAAACCTCCGCGAGTGCGGAGGTCTGGAATCCAGCTCACAAATTGAATTAAACGTGGGCTGCTTTGATTAAAATAATATATAATATATATATATAATTAATTATATATATATTATATTCTTGTGCATAGTTAACTTGTAATTTTTGGTCCGTTGCGTCGCGCACTGAAAGTTGGTTCATGTCTCGGTTCCGGATTTTCGAACGCCTTTTCGTACAATTTAATATCTTGTACTTTGTGTTTCACGGCTTGTACTCTTGTAATTTTTAGACCTTTCTCATCAATAATTTAAACCACTTTGATTGTACTTTGTACTTTTGAGCTTTTTGGTCGTTTACGTCTTCAATTCGTCGAATATGTCTTTTATCTTCACCTTTTATTATTTAAATGAATATCACTTGTAAATAGAACAATTGAAACTAAAAGCTTGTCTTTTTTGAGGGATAATGCTATGAAATATATGTTCGTTTTTAGCATTATCAGATTCGCACCTAAAATATGGTGCACCGCATCTGAACCCTTAAAAAATACGTCTTTTTCTGCGTACGGGTTTCTGCATACGTCTTTTTCAAGTTGGTATTCGAGCTGTGGTTTAAGAGACTTGGATAATCCACTATAGGGATATCTAGGCTTAAACTAAACCTTAAAATGAACAAGCAGTTAGGACTTGCATGTGATTACATTGTTTTGAATGTCATGCTCCATACGATAATAATGAGATGCTTGCATGATTGTTATGTATGTGTGAACGATTAAGTCTCCTTTCGAAAGTGAGTGTGTTATCGCTGAACCTAATGTGAATTATGGTAGTATGAAGATACTTAGCCAATGTATTTATGCCATCATGAGACACATGAAAGTACACTATGAACACGAACGATGGGGTGATACACTAGGGTAGAATGTAGGTGATTGTTATTCATGTTTTGATAATTAGAATTTATGAGATTTAAATTTTTGATTCTAGAATTTCAGCATATAGGTGATTTCTATTCATGTTTTGAGAATTAGAATTTATGAGATTTAAATTTTTGATTCTAGATTTTCAGCAAGAAGTAATGTGAACCTAAGCACCCAACTACATCGAAGAAAGTGAAGATGAGCATGTTTATACGCCATCAGGAGATGAATATGATGAGGGAAATGATAATACTATTGGTAATGGCGGTCTAGTTAAGTAAATAAAGGATGCCTTTCTTCAATACGGGTCGGTTCTCCTAGATCAAATGGAGAAAAAATGAAGAAAATGCTAGACTCTAAGCTTGAGGCATTTGCCTCAAAGTATCCGGTCCTCAGAAGAGATGGTGCTAGTAGCACACGTGTGGAGGAACTGAAATTCCCAAGAGAAAAAGAATCAGACCAATTGATTAGTCAAAGGTGGATAGACGAGATTGAAGAGACGTATATGTTGTGCTCGTGTCCCGAGCATTTAAGGGTGATTTACGCGGCTCATAAAATGAAAGGTCGGGGACATAAGTGGTGGGATGCCCTATCAAAGTCTCATGGAAGGGAAGAAGCATCTAAGATTTTATGGGTCGACTTCCAAAAGAGGTTCATGGAACAATTTTCCCCGCCAAAAAAGGTGGCAAAGTTGAAATAAGAACTTCTTAACATCTCGCAAGGAGATATGTCTGTGATGGAATTTAATGGTGTGTTTTGTGATATGTCTCGGTTTTACCCTGAATATTTGGAAAACCTCAAATTATTAAAGGAATATAATTATGAAAAGTTAAATCCAGAAATAAGTGAGTTCATCGATTTGAAAACTTGTGTAGACCTTGCAGCTACGATGGATAAAGCCTTGAAACGTGAAACCGATATAAAGAAAAAGGTAGCATTGAAAAGGCAACTTCACCAATAGGTGGGGTCACAAAATCTTAGCCCAAAAATGGCCAAGTATGATTCCAGATCACCATAAACAAATGAAACAACCTTTAAAGTCGGGTAAGGGTGGTGCCAAGGAGAGGAAGGCGTGTGTTAAATGTGGCAAGCACCATCCCGGAGAGTGTAGGGTGAGATTGAAAGCATGTTATAAATGTCTAAGAATGGGATACAAGGCGGCCGAGTGTTGAGGAAAAGTAAAGTGTTTCTATTGCTCAAAGGAAGGGCACGTGATGGCCGAATGTCCCAAGTACAAGAAAGATGAAGCAGAGGGTGTTGAAAGGAAGGTAATCAAGAAAGAATCGGGTACGGGTGATTATAAACTAAAGGGACCCGTATTTATCTAGTCACCACAGAAGAAGCAAAGGAATCACATGATGTTGTGTAACGTACCTTTAATGTTAAGTCTATACCTGCTATTTTTTTTTTATTCTGGTGCGTCAAGGTCATTTGTCTCATTGAATTTTTGTATGAACTTTGATGTATATGTGAGCAAGTTGGAACACCCTCTAAATGTTAGGATAGCTAATGATAAGACTGTGTTGGTCACTAATGTAATTAAAGGATGTAGTATTGTACATGATGATGAGACGATTTCTATAGATTTAATCCCCATGCAAATGGGGGAGTTTCATGTGATTGTACGTATGGATTTTCGAGGAGACAATGAAGGGGTAATCATGTTCCGAAAGAAGATAATCCAAGTGCAAATGCATGATGGGAGGATCATTCAAGTTCATGGGGAACGGTCTAGGCGTGCAATCCTGATATGCACGTATGCTAAGGCTAAGTGATTCTTGTCACATGAGTGTCGAGCCTTTTTGGCACACGTGATTGACAAATCTAAGACCGTCCCTGCAACATGCAATGTTCTGGTAGTTAAAGAATTTTTTGATGTTTTTCCTGATGTGTTTCTTGGTGTTCCTCCCGAAAGGGAACTAGAGTTCCGGGTTGATCTGGGGAACTACTCCTATTGCAAAGATTCCATACTGGTTGGCTCCATCGAAAATGAAAGAGATGATGATGCAATTGCAAGAGCTACTAGATAAGGGTTTTATTCGCCCTAGTAGTTCTCCATGGGGAGCTCCGGTTCTATTTGTGAAGAAAAAGGATGACACATTGATAATATGCATTGATTATCGAGAATTGAACAAAGTCACAATCAATAATAGGTACCCATTGACAAGAATTGATGACTTATTTGATCAATTGCAAGGCACATGTTTCTTTTCAAAGATTGACATGAGGTCGGGATACCATCAATTGAAGGTGAGAGAAGAGGATATCCCGAAGAAGGCTTTTCGCACGAGGTATGGTTACTATGAATTTATGGTTATTCCATCTGGCTTAACGAATGTGTTGGTCACATTTATGGAATGAATCTGGTGTGTCGCCCAATGCTCGATAAGTTTGCCACAGTCTTTATTGTTGACATAATAATTTACTCAAAGAATGAAGCAGAACATGGTATGCATTTTCGACACGTGTTGAAGACTTTGATACAAGAAAAGTTATATGCTAAAATTTCGAAGTGTGAATTTTGGCTTCAAGAAGTCCAATTCTTGGGACATGTTGTGAATAACCAAGTAATTCATGTTGATCCGATTAAGGTGAAAGCCGCAATGGAATGGGAACCACTTAAGAATCCTACCGAAGGTAGGAGTTCTCTTGGGTTGACGGGATATTATCGACGACTCATATAGGATTTTTCCAAGATTGCTACTCCATTTACTAAGTTTACGTGAAAGGAAGTTGTATGGGAATGGGAAGGACAAGCAAGATCAAGCTTTTCAACTCTTAAAGGAGAAGCTAGTTCAAGCTCGGGTTTTAGTTTTGCTGGATGGGAACGGTGATATGATGGTATATTGTGATGCGTCTAAGAATGGTCTGTGGTGTGTTCTTATGCAAAGAAGGAAAGTCATAGTCTATGCCTCTCGTCAATTTAAGTGTCACGAGAAATGCTACCCCACTCATGATTTAGAGTTGGCGGCTGTGTAATGATATGCGTACCTACGTGCAAAGTGCTCGTGCATATCACGTGCGGCGCGCACATCCTGAGTATTGCTAGAACATTTGATTAGGAGGTGCGCACGCGTGTATTTCTTAGCGCACACGAAAGCAGTCGGATTTAATCTTATCCATAATTAAACGTGATCATTTTCTAAATATAAACCCGTTATTTATGGTTGTTATTCGGAAAGATCTTGAACATAATTATGAGACAATCTAGGGTTAGGGTTTTATTATAAATACGACCCTAACCTCCTTTATTCAATAACAATGTTTTCTATAATACTCGAATATACGATTGTGTGACGACCCGAAAATTTCCGACCAAATTTAAACTTAATCTTTATATAATTCCGACTTGATAAGAAATGAATTTAAATAAATCTTGAACCTCCGGAAAGAGTTTTACACAAGCTTTTGGTCACCCTTTTATTCCGACGATTCACAAACGTCATAAATTGATTTAATTGTTTAATTATTGTGTATATATATGGATTTATATATATTTAACTTGAAAATATGATAATTAAATATCTCATTAAGTATATTAACAAAGTATTATATATATATTTTCATACTACTAATTTAAAGAGTTTTCAAACAATATATATGTTACTATTTAAACGACGTAATTAACTTATGTTAAAATGTATTTACATATAATGTATTACGAGTGTAAATACATCCTTACAAGTAATGAATACACTTTATAATATACCAATACATATAAAGGATAGCTATACTCGTATTTCTGTTCAATTTCTTCAGGAATTCTACTCGCATTCATACGGTATTTTTACCCATATTATACACAGCTTCTAGAATTATTTACTATTGGTATATACCAATAGAAATCTGCAATTATTTGTGTAATATGTCATCCATGACCTAATCAATTTAATATGTCATGCATGACTTAATACAATTTAACTTATCTTAGATATTTTCACTAAAAGCCAAAATTATAAGCTAATAAATAAAGACCATTTTAACTCATTTTTACTCCACATTTTCTTAAACTAAAAACACACACTTGAATGCTCTCATATCATACTTTAATCTTAGAAACTTTTCTCTTCATAATCAAGGTAAAATACTTCTCAAAATCCTTGTTCAATTCCTTGTATAGTTGCTATCTTATTATACTTATAAAACTTGTAAAAACTAGAACTTGTTTTGGTGAACACCAAGCTTGTTTGAAAAACTAATCTAATCTTTCTAACATAACTCTAATAATACTTATTTATATGTATTATTATGTTATATTAAGTTAATATAAGAACTTATAACTTGTACATATGAAGAACACCTTGAAACTTAACATATATCCTTTAATCTCCATTTGGTAAAAAGCGGGCTGTTTTGGGTTAGGAATTAAAAAACTATCTTAGACTTTGAGTTCGAGGCTAAGACTTTGGAAATATGTTACTATATGTAAATAAGACTTCCAGTATTGTTTTCATGATTTTAGACAAAGTGGAAGTATTTTATCAAAAATCATATATTGGGTGGATGCCGGGATTTTTCCAAATCTGTCCACCGACACAAAAAGAGGGTAAAGCTGTAAAAATTACTACTTTGGATGAACTTTTAGAATTTTTTTTGTAAAACTTACTTCTTAAGGAATCCATAGCAATTTGATTCACTTTAAACGGAGTTGTAATGAATATTTGGCGCGCAAAATAAAATCTGCTAAAATTAACGTTGTATGGACGAAATTTATATTATAAAAACTATATTAACCATATCCTTGTTAACTTTTCCTATATCCTATATATATATTTGGACATGTTATTAGTAGTATAACCAAATATTATAATCTTGGTTAATTCTGTGATTGTATATATGTATAATAATATTCTTGGTACGTCCTAACACAATAAGTATACAATACGTTTTGATAAATCCTAAGATAATACGTACACAATACGTCTTAGTTAATTCTAAGACAATATGTATACAATACGTCTCTGGGTTAATGCAAAGACAATACGTATACAATACATCGTGGGGTAATTCTAAGATTATATATATATATATATATATATATATATATATATATATATATATATATATATATATATATACCGATTATTGGACTGTTGGACTTTTCGGACTATTTTGGACTACTAACAAAGGACTACTAACAATGGACTACTAACATAAAATGTTAAAAATTATTATATAAGTATTCTATGAACTTGCTTTATTTTATTCATATGTCATATTATTATCTGAATCGTTATTATTGTTATAGGTTCGTGAATCCAAGGACGACGGTCATATTTTTAATAAGTTGAAAACTTATTATTAATATACTTTTACTATTGTGAGTTATAGTCCCATTTTTAAAATATAATA
This sequence comes from Rutidosis leptorrhynchoides, assembly GCF_046630445.1. Classification (NCBI taxonomy): domain Eukaryota; kingdom Viridiplantae; phylum Streptophyta; class Magnoliopsida; order Asterales; family Asteraceae; genus Rutidosis; species Rutidosis leptorrhynchoides. The sequence goes on from NC_092341.1 coordinate 129,179,302, forward strand.
TTTTTGGGATGAGAATACATGCATTTTATGTTTTACGCCATGGACACAAGTACTTAAAATATATTCTACGTTGAGTTGTACCACTTTGCATATCTTCCTAATAGCTTGGTAACTAATATTTACATGTTGTAAGAACATGTAAGCGCGAATCCTATTGATAGATCTATCGAGTTTGACAACCCCAACTGGGCTAGTCGCTCTAGTATCGTAAACGGTTACATAGTACTTCATTTTTACTACACTTGGTACAGTGTAAGGAGATTTCATAATAAAGGGAATGTGCTACATTAATTATTAAGTATGGTTACCGAAGCGCTCAACAACTTATAGAATACTTTTATACACTTGCGAGTGTACATATATTTATAACTATGAAATCTTGTGGTCTATATTTATATCGATGCTAAACCTATATATCTCAACAACCTTTGTGTTGACTATTTAAGCATGTTTATTCTCAGGTCCTTAAGAAAGTCTTCCGCTGTTGCATTATCTGAGCAAGCTGTGCATGGAGTCTCATGCTTTGGTTTAAATAAAGTGTTGCATTCAATAAAACCTTTGTCATGTATTATATTCGACTGTTATGTCACGTGTGTAGTATTTGGAAACCGATGTATTTTGGGGAATATTTCTTAAATAATCGCCCACTTGTTTAAAACATGCATTATGTATAATAATGGTGTGTTTTTTTTAGAAACGAATTCAATATTTTCTAAAACGTATCATATAGAGGTCAAATACCTCGCTATGGGACCAATGAATAATGTACCGCGTTTATAGTAATATGGACGGGTCGTTTCAGTTGGTATCAGAGCGGTGGTCTTAGCGAACCAGGTCTTTCATTAGTGTGTCTAACGGACAGTTATTAAGATGCATTAGTGAGTCTGGACTTCGACCTTAACTGCATGTCAAAAGTTTTGCTTATCATTTCTAGTCGGAAATCATCTGCTTAACACCCTTAGAAAATTACATGATTATCATTCTTAGTCTAGACACATCTTACTGCATTGATTGCATAAATAGTGTATAGACAAAGTTCATATTTTAGCGTATATGCTAATTCATATCTTAGCGTATCTGTTACTGTAAACTTTGCCTAACATATTCCGTAAATTCCTCCGTAATCTATGAAATCTTTTGCTCTATATATATAGATATTCTATGTAATTAGAATACCATCTGATAGCCAGAAATCATTTCATATCGAAAAATCCTTTATTCAATCGTACGAAATGGAACACTCCACTAGTTCAAGTCTCTCGAATTCCGATATGGAGTTTCACTCGAGCTCCGAAAGCAGTGTGACCAGAATGGATCAACCAATTAGCCATCATCTATTTTGGATGAATTGGGGATGGGTTCGTAGTCTACTTAATCATTGGAGACAAGAAGAAGGTGATCCCTTCCATCCACCACATTGCCCTCTTGGTGAAGAACATGAGGCACTTACCGGCGAACCCGTTCGTAACACCATTTTCTCTCTCCTTTCTAGGATATGCCACAACGAGTATAATATTACTAATATTATTAAGGCCATCCGACCTTTACTCCGTATCTTGCATGGTGAATTATTTAGTAAAAAAAATAAAAAATTTACTGTCATGAAAAGCAAAACTTCATTAGCAAGTGCATCCTACATCATTTCATTCCCTTTATAAAGCTTTTGACCTCTCTTTTTATTCAAGAAACTTTAAACATCTTCTTTCACAGTACAAAACAAAATAAATGCTCATCATCTATACTCACATCAAACCACTACCAGCCCCAGCAGCAGCATTACCAACAACATCACAAGCCTCAAAATCGCAAGCCGCATTACGAGCATCAACATCATACGCACCGCAGGCACTGAGGGATACCAACAATAATGAGTGATGAAGTATTAATTCATTATTTCATTTACGTTGAAGAAATATTCCGCGGCAATTATGTAATCTCTAAAGTTTTAGGGATTATTCATTTCTAGTTCCAACCATAAACCAAATGAGATTAATATAATATTAACTTATTAAATCCATATTACATCTGAAGAAAATATACATACATATATTTTCATAAAGACTGTAATAAAAATTCTTTTGTACCAAATATTACTTGTAAAATTTTATTTTAACGGGTAGGTAATACCCGAGAAATACTTAAGTTCACATTAATATGTTACACTGTACATTTTCAATGATGTTTCAACAATCGTTAATTATACTCTCTCCTTTCATAGCAATATACATCATTTCACAAAATTCAAGACAACCATTTTTCATACCAATTCAATTACATATTCTAATTTTGACAGATCAAAATCCAAGTCAAGATTTAAGAAGTGCCATCAATCTTAAATTCCTACATCCTTCAAAATCATACTTTAAATTCAAACTATACTAGAACATCACTTTCATTCACAGAACTCATAAACATATTCGTATCATTCAAGATTCACGACGAATTCATTATACGGATATTGACGATGACAACCTGCGTCTAAACCCTTCAAAATTCTTGAAAACACCTCAACTAAGGAACAATCGAGAGAATGAACCAATCACACGATACATACAAAGAATATATGCATATAAATATGCATTCGGAGGACACTTGAACCTAAGTAAAGGTTCAACACGTATCCGTGTCAGATCCTTTAGCATTATTATTACCCAAAATAACTTTACAATCCCTTTTCAAAATAGCGAATTTTATCACAACTCCAAAAAGGACAACTTTGACTTTTCATCCGGAGTAGCCTTATTATAACCTTGATACATACATTGTCTTTTCGCCATCGTTACTTGGGAACCTTTTATATTCCACCACATTAGTAGTAAGCTTACCAGCAACTTTATTGCTCTTTGACTTAAATCACTCTGAAAGATCACTATAAAACCTTGTCATGTACCCATCTACATCTTGTAACAATAATTGTCATACCAAACCCCAGGAAGCATCAATAATTATTCTTGAATCTCACACCATTTCTGCATATACATATAACGTTATTTCCTGGAATTATAATTCTGAAATTCGAAATAACACTTCAGCCTACGAATCAGTACTATGAAGTTTTGAAAAAGCTGAATGTAGCAGCAGAAACTGTAGATAACCGTAACAGTCAAAAGTTGATGATAAAGAATATTGTGTTAGCAAAGCACAGAAAAAGAGAAGGTTTGGAACTGAAAAACGGATTGAGCAAACCCTGAAGGAGGCTGTGGACAAATCACAAGGACGAAATCTACCTTCAAAGAATCCAAATAATTCGGTGTCTGCTAAAATCCTTAGCAAATACCTTGCTCCTTACTTTAAAACCCTTGCGGACAATATTCTCCATCATCCTCTTGTCTTAAATATTCTAAGATATCATCGTATCTTCCATTATAAATATTCTTCATATTTCTGAAGATATTTTCATAACTATTCTTATCTGAAATAATTCATCTTTTCGCGCTATCTATGTTACATCATAAAAGAAACTATTTTAGTTTCTAAATCCTGGAACCTTTGAGTTTAAAATATGAATGTTTTTTGAAGTAATATTGGGAACTGAAGCATGAGTTAGTATAATATAATGACACTTGATCAACGTGATTATATTACAGTAAGTCATGCAGAGTTTCTAAATGGAACGTAATGATTCACAGACCATAACGTCATCATGTGCCATGTTACATGACTCTTACATTCAATCTAATCTCTAAACATATCAAGAACATATTCTATTGATAGTTCTATTTTTTCCTTTAGATTCTGGTAATTTCACGAGTCAAATTGTGCTATTACAATTTCTCTCTTAGAGCATTAGCTATGTTCATTCCGAATTTTATATCTATGAATTCTAGACCATTATTCGCTTGACTTGAAGTCGGGAAAAGAAGACGGAAGCATGAAACTCCAAAATATAAGGAAAAATATAAGCACGAAGACAACTCAGAAATTACAAACTGTGTATATCGATGCGTAAAGCAATATTAAGACACGGAAAAACTAAGAACACTATAAACCCAAGAGCATAGTAGAAATTAACGGATTTCTCCAGTGGAAGATGAAAAAGAAGAATGACAGATGTGATAGTCAAGAATATATCAAGAATTAAATCTGGATGGAGCATATTGACGAATGTTTTGGAAGTACGAAGAAATGAAGAAAGTATAAAAGATGGGAGATGTGGAAATAAGGAAACGTAGGAGGTTGATTTATAGTAAAATATCCGACGGAGAAATCGAGACAGATTATTGCATTAAATCGAAGAGGATCATAATTTCCTTAATCTCCGAAGAATCAAATCTTATATAGATTACAAAGATTTTCTTTAATCTGGAGATCAACCGTGATGACGTCAAAAGATAAGACGAATCCCTATTTTCTCATTTCACTCTTTTATGATAGCTTCACTCATACGTTTCGAGTAATCGAATTATTTTATCCATATATCTCAATCATGATAAAACCCTATGAATCAACTTATATTCTTCATAATAACATTCTTATTGTTAGCCATGACGACCTCGATCAAATTTCGAGACGAAATTTCTTTAACGGGTAGGTACTGTGACGACCCGGAAATTTCTGACCAAATTTAAACTTAATCTTCATATAATTCCGACTTGATAAGCAATGAATTTTAATAAATCTTGAACCTCCGGAAAGAGTTTTACACAAGCTTTTGGTCACCCTTTTATTCTAACGATTCACAAACGTCATAACTTGATTTAATTGTTTAATTGTTTAATTATTGTGTATATATATGGATTTATATATATTTAACTTGAAAATATGATAATTAAATATCTCATTAAGTATATTAACAAAGTATTATATATATATTTTCTTACTACTAATTTAAAGAGTTTTCAAACAATATATATGTTACTATTTAAACGACGTAATTAACTTATGTTAAAATGTATTTACATATAATGTATTACGAGTGTAAATACATCCTTACAAGTATTGAATACACTTTATAATATACCAATACATATAATGGATAGCTATCCTCGTATTTCTGTTCAATTTCCTCAAGAAATCTACTCGCATTCATACGGTAATTTTACCCGTATTATACACAGCTTCTAGAAGTATTTACTATTGGTGTATACCAATAAAAATCTGCAATTATTTATGTAATATGTCATCCATGACCTAATCAATTTAATATGTCATGCATGACTTAATACAATTTAACTTATCTTAGATATTTTCACTAAAAGCCAAAATTATAAGCTTATAAATAAAGACTATTTTAACTCATTTTTACTCCACATTTTCTTAAACTAAAAACACACTTGAATGCTCTTATATCATACTTTAATCTTAGAAACTTTCCTCTTCATAATCAAGGTAAAATACTTCTCAAAATCCTTGTTCAATTCATTGTATAGTTGCTATCTTATTATACTTATAAAACTTGTAAAAACTAGAACTTGTTTGGTGAACACCAAGCTTGTTTGAAAAACTAATCTAATATTTCTAACGTAACTCTAATAACACTTATTTATATGTATTATGATGTTATATTAAGTTAATATAAGAACTTATAACTTGTACATATGAAGAACACCTTGAAACTTAACATATATCCTTTAATCTCCATTCGGTAAAAAGCGGGCTGTTTTGGGTTGGGAATTAAAAACCTATTTTAGACTTTGAGTTCGAGGCTAAGACTTTGGAAATATGTTACTATATGTGAATAAGAATTCCAGTATTTTTTTCATGATTTTAGACAAAGTGGAAGTATTTTATCAAAAATCATATATTGGGTGGATGCCGAGATTTTTCCAAATCTGTCCACCGACACAAAAAGAGGGTAAAGCTCTACAAATTACTAATTGGGATGAACTTTTAGAATTGTTTTTGTAAAATTTACTTCTTAAGAAATCCATAGCAATTTGATTCACTTTAAACGGAGTTGTAATGAATATTTGGCGAGCAAAACAAAATCTGCTAAAATTAACGTTGTATGGACGAAATTTATATTATAAAAACTATATTAACCATATCCTTGTTAACTTTTCCTATATCCTATATATATATATATATATATATATTTGGACATTTTATTAGTAGTATAACAAAATATTATAATCTTGGTTAATTCTGTGATTGTATATATGTATAATAATATTCTTGGTACGTCCTAACACAATAAGTATACAATATGTTTTGATAAATCCTAAGACAATACGCACACAATACGTCTTAGTTAATTCTAAGATGATAAGTATACAATACGTCTCTAGGTTGATGCAAAGACAATACGTATACAATACGTTGTGGGGTAATTCTAAGATTATATATATATACCAATTATTGGACCGTTGGACTTTTTGGACTATTTTGGACTACTAACAAAGGACTACTAACAATGGACTACTAACATAAAATGTTAAAAATTATTATATAAGTATTCTATGAACTTGCTTTATTTTATTCATATGTCGTATTATTATCTGAATCGTTATTATTGTTATAGGTTCGTGAATCCAACGACGACGGTCATATTTTTAATAAGTTGAAAACTTATTATTAATATACTTTTACTACTGTGAGTTATAGTCCCATTTTTAAAATCTAATATTTTTGGGATGAGAATACATGCATTTTATGTTTACGCCATGGACACAAATACTTAAAATATATTCTACGTTAAGTTGTACCACTTTGCATATCTTCCCTAATAGCTTGGTAACTAATATTTACATGTTGTAAGAACATGTAAGCGCGAATCCTATTGATAGACCTATCGGGTTTGAAAACCCCAACCGGGCTAGTCGCTCTAGTATCGTAAACGGTTGCATAGTACTTCGTTTTACTACACTTGGTACAGTGTAGGGAGATTTCATAATAAAGGGAATATGCTACATTAATTGTTAAGTATGGTTACTGAAGCGCTCAATAACTTATGGAATACTTTTATACACTTGCGAGTGTACATATATTTATAACTATGAAATCTTGTGGTATATATTTATATCGATGCTAAACCTATATATCTCACCAACCTTTGTGTTGACTGTTTAAGCATGTTTATTCTCTGGTCCTTAAGAAAGTCTTCCGATATTGCATTATCTGAGTAAGCTGTGCATGGAGTTTATTCGACTGTTATGTCACGTGTGTAGTATTTGGAAACCGATGTATTTTGGGGAATATTTCTTAAATAATTGCCCACTTGTTTAAAACATGCATTATGTATAATAATGGTGTGTTTTTTTTAGAAATGAATGCAATATTTTCTAAAACGTATCATATAGAGGTCAAATACCTCGCTATGGGACCAATGAATAATGTACCGCATTTATAGTAATATGGATGGGTCATTTCAGATTGAATCCAGAAAACATTCTTACAGTAACAGGTATGTTCTATGAACATAAACCCTATGCAACCACCTTTAGTGGCCATTGTTGCTGCAACTGCCATCAATGGTGGATGTAGCTTTGATCACCCTTTTGTATATCATCATCTCAATAAGGGTTATTCACGGTAAACTGGATCAGAGAACAAAGCTATAAACGTTCTTAAACACTCCCTCATGCACTCAACAGTAACTTCGCTATTTGAGCAGATTTATGTTCGATCAAATGGCGCCATCCGTGGGACCATAACTAGAATTGCGTAAAAAGTTTTATATGTTACGAACGATTAACTATAAAGCTTCCATTCTTTTTGTGGTTGTTCTTGTGTAACAGGTTACAATTGGAAAGTTTGGTAGGAATCAGTTGTCTCGTTCTTAGGGTCCTGATGTTACGGGGTCGAAACAAGCAAGCCAAGTTAAGACTCCTGTCACAAGCAAAACTCCAAACTCTGGAGCGGTAAAGCTCCTAGAAAAGTATAAAACATCATCACCTGCTGTTCCCCTGGTGTCTCAGCCATTAACGTCAAAAGCAAATGCTGAGTATTGGGCACCAGGTAACGAAGATGATGAAGAAGATGATTATGAGGAAGAGATCCCTATTACTACAGAGGGGTCCTTTCCCATATACTTTACGCCAAAGTCAACAGTTCATACCAGGAAAGTAATGACACCTGCGAGTTCATGCGAGTATTTAGCAGGACAGAATATCGATGTTGGTTGTCCAACTGTTGATCGCACTCCCTTGGACAAAATACAAAGAAAGCGTATGTCCTCGCCCATTCCCAGGTTATCATCTTTGCTTTTACCAAGTACACCTTCAAGGTGCACTACCAATTCTGCAGGCGAAAGCACGTAAAAGAGTGAAAAAGATTTACTTGCCATACTGGCCCAAGCTGCGCCAGAAAAATATGCGCAGGAATTCACGGTGCCAGATAAAGGTGATGAGGTGTTGGATAATTTCTATGCAGGAATAATGGGGCAAAAGGTAAAACCCTTCATGGAGGTTGCGCCAGCTAATGAAAAGTTTGCGCCCTATATTGCTAATTATGTTCCAGAATCTCCGCCTATCATTCCTTTGACTATGGGATGGTATGATGGCACAACAGATCCAGATGATTTGTTGCAGAGATATGAAGGAACAGCCCGCGCTCAGGCCTGGAATGATGAAACCAAGTGCCTTGAATTTCAAACTTTGTTACAAGGGGTCACAAGGGAGTGGTTCAGTAACTTTCCACTACCTCTTTTTACCTCCTATAATGATCTTCACGCGCGTTTTCTGTTAAACTTTCACAACATGCGCACCCGTAAAAGGACGCATGTTGAATGTCATGAGATCAGGTAGGGGGCAAGAGAATTCCCTGGGCAGTTCATAGATCAGTATACCAAAGAGGTCGCTAAAATGGCTTGACTCCTTGAAAGTCAAACAGTGTCCGGTTCTATACACGGGCTGTGTAGAGAGCGACATCTTGCCCTATGACAGTACTTGCGCATGAAGGTCCCTGATACCCTAGTCGAGGCAATCAAAGAAGCGCACGAGCATATGCGTGCGAGGGAAGATACCACTAGGAATAACGGAAAAAAACCTGATAGTCGAGGTAACAAAGATGACGACTCTTATTGCAGCCAAATAGGGGGATCGAAGCGCAAGGGTGACAACTACAGCTAGGGCTCCGTACCATTAAAATATAACAAGTTTCAGAAGTTAAGCAATTCCGACCAAGGGAATGGTCACTTCACAAAGCAGAACTTCGCAATCATGCGTGAAATAACTAAAACCCCGAAGGAGATCCTAGCTACTGAACCGATCTATCTGACATTCTTAGCTCCTGCGAAAATGTCAGAATATGCTAGGAGAGACAAGTCGAAGTTCTGTGAGTTTCATGACGACCATGGATACGAAATTGATCTTTGCAAGTCTTTCATCGAATAAGTGATCGAATGTCTGAGGAAGGGTGAGCTTAATCACCTAAAACTCGTGAAAATGCAGGGAACTATGTCATAGGGAAATCAATCAAAGAAAGCTGCGCCAAACCAAAAGAAGGGCGGCGAAAAAAACTCTGACAAAATGATAAATATGGTGTATGCTTAGCACTCTAGTAAGAGTCGCATAGCCGAGCAATTGGAGGAATGGGAAGCGAAAGCTATTATCTTCCCTCCAATGCAAACAATTAATCCTTTGCATGCGCCCATAATCATTAATGGTCGCATCATTGATTGTGGATACAACCTGTGACTGTTAAATGTCGGCACATGCAGTAATGTCGATGTAATGTATGAACACTGCTTCAGCAAGCTACCGGCGAAAATCAGGTCCAAGATGCGGGCACCCACAACTGTTTTGTCAGGGTTCTCCTACGAATATAGCCTTTGGGATGCATTGAGCTTGAACTAGAGCTGGTTGGTGATAACTGTAGAGACCCGCCCTAATCCATCTGGACGAAGTCTTCAATATATGATTCCATTGCGAGGTATATGACCTCTATATGATACATTTTACAAACATTGCATTCGTTTTTAAAAGACAATCCTTCATTTCATCGAAAGTTGACAGGCATGCATACCATCTCATAATATCTCCAAATTATAAATGACTTAATAATAATCTTGTGGAACTCAATGACTCGAATGCAACGTCTTTTGAAATATGCTATGAATGACTCCAAGTAATATCTTTAAAATGAGCAAATGCACAGCGGAAGATTTCTTTCAAACCTGAGAATAAACATGCTTAAAAGTGTCAACCAAAAGGTTGGTGAGTTCTTTAGTTTATCATAATCAATCATTTCCATAATTTTAATAGACCACAAGATTTCTATTTTCATTTTTTATAAACATCATCTCATATCAGGCATTTCGTACAAACTGCATAGAGATAAAAATCATTCATATGGATTAAACACCTAGTAATCGACCTTAACAAGATGCATATAGAATATCCCCATCATTCCGGGAGAACTTCGGACATGATAAATTCGATGTACTAAAGCATCCTCAACATGGATGGGGCTTGTTGGGCCCGATAGATCTATCTTTAGGATTCACGTCAATTAGGGTGTCTGTTCCCTAATTCTTAGATTACCAGACTAAAAGGGGCATATTCGATTTCGATCATTCAACCATATAATGTAGTTTCGATTACTTGTGTCTATTTCATCAAACATTTATAAAAGCGCATGTATTCTCAGTCCCAAATATATATATATATATATATATATATATATATATATATATATATATATATATATATATATATATATATATATATATATATATATATATATATATATATATATATATATATATATATATATATATATATATATATAGATATATTGCAAAAGCATTTAAAAATGGAGTAAATGAAACTCACAATACTGTATTTTGTAGTAAAAATACATATGACGTCATTGAACAAATGCAGGGTTGGCCTCGGATTCACGAACCTATATCATTTGTATATTTATTAATATACATAGTTGTAATTGAACCAATATATATATAAATTTATTAGTTATATTATTTTTATATCAAAAATATATATATGTTTCATATATTCATTTTGTATATGAAAATATTAATTTTTGTTATGTTATATGTATTATATATATATATATATATATATATATATATATATATATATATATATATATATATATATATATATATATATATATATATATATATATATATATATATATATATATATATATATATATACATATATCGTTTGTTTGTTAAAATATAGTAACTAATATAATATTAATAATGATAAAAATGATAATAATTATAATACTTAATATTACTAATAAAAATATTAAAATTAATAATTTTGTTAATAATGATATTGATGATAGTTTTTAATTATAAATCTCATAATGATAATATCAGTAGTAAAATGACTAATTTAGTAATAATGGTAGTGAAAATAATTTTTTTTAATATTAGTACATAATACTTAATAATAATTATTATAACAATCTTATTACTAATGGTAATCTTAATAATAATACTTTTGTTAATAATAATAATAATTCCTAAATGTTTCTAATACTAATATTAATGATAATAATAATAATTCTAAAGATAACACTTTTATTACTGATGCTAATAATGATAATAATTATAATACTAGTAATAATAACAGTAATAATAATACTAACAATAATATTAATAATGATAATACTAATAAGTTTTGAATTATAATTATAGTGCTTATAATAATATAATAATGATAATAATAATAATAACAATAATGATAAATGTAATAATATCAATAATGATAATAATCATAATAACAATACTAATAATAATAATAATAATAATAATAATAACAATAATAATAATAATAATAATAATAATAATAATAATAATAATAATAATAATAATAATAATAATAATAATAATAATAATAATAATAATAATAATAATAATAATAATAAGAGGTTATACCCTTTGAAAAGCTTTTATAAAAAGATTGCCCAGGACCAGGCTCGAACCCGAGACCTCTCGTATACCTCAACACCCTCACAACCATTGAACCAATTCATTTTTCCTGAACTAATCCCAAATGATTTATTTGTAACCCGTTTCCCTTTTCTGTTTATATTCTTCTTCACCTTCTTCAATTGTAATTCGATCAGAAGACAATTTATTGACCTTCATTAACTTAATTATTATTTTTAATACGTATAGTTAAAATGAAAACAACTTCTGATGTGATTAACAGAAACAAACAACAACAACAACAAAAAATTTAAAAAACTCCCGCTGCTGTCGCAGCTAAAAAAAATTGATATCGAATTAGAGGACGATTTGAATAATGTTTATAACATGAAAAAGGTTGCAAATCACCATAAAAAACTTTCTGGATCCTCAGTTTCACTTAAATCAGAACAGAAATTTCGAATTCATTTGAAGAACATTTTTTGACTTTTTCAATTTGATACTTTGACTTCGAAATTGAAATTCAATATAGAAAATTGGACATTGAAGCTTTACAAAAAGTTCAACTAGGATGATCCTAACAAAATGGCATTATTAGTTTTTGAAATACGATTTTGATTCGAGATTTGACAAAATTTATCAAGAACAGAGGTTTACGGTTTATTTTATATATGATTTTCATTTTTAATCTTTGAAATGCAATTAAGGTCTTTATATAATGTGATTGAGTACGCATTTTAACAGTTAAATTGATTCCAAATCGATTTGTGATTTTGACATCTAACTGATTCTAGACAATATTCGACAAGAACAAAAAAATGGAGAAAATAAAAAAATAAAAAGAATAAAACTGATCGTGATTTGTACGAATTTTTTTGAAAATCAATTACAGTATGATAGCAACTTGAAACTGACTCTGAATCTAAACAAAAAATCCTACGTATGATCTTATCCCATTTTTATTAATAATTAATAATAAAAAAATATAATTATATTAATAATAATAAAAATAATAATATTAATAATAATAATAATAATAATAATAATAATAATAATAATAATAATAATAATAATAATAATAATAATAATAATAATAATATTGTTTTTAACTATAAAAATGATAAATATAATATTATACATAATAATAATTTGTATTATTTATAATAATAATGATAATCATAATAATAATAATTTCTAAAATAATAATACTAATCGTAGTAATAGCTTAAATTAAATTTTTACTACTCATTATAACATAATAATGATATTAACAATGATAAAAATAATATTTGTAATAATAATATCATAACAATTTATATGTATCAATTTGCATCTTCATATAATATCTTTTGAAAATAATAATAATACTATCACTAAATTTTAATATTAATATTAGTATTAATATTGATATTAGTATAACAATCATATTTGTAATTACATTCATTATATTAATATTATTTATTATAATTATACCATATATATTATATGATAACATATGTTTATTATTTATACATATAATTACATTATATAATATGTGTTTGCATATTAGATATAATTGGCTTATATATTTATATTATATATATATATATATATATATATATATATATATATATATATATATATATATATATATATATTTACTTGATACGTTATTTTCTTTTATTAAAAATAAATTTCGACATATAATATCTCTAACTTTTATATATATATTCCAATTTACATATGATAATAATTATTATAGAAATCATTTATACATAGATTCATTTTAGTAACAACTTATTTTGTATAATCTTTTACATTTTTAATTTTAATGAGTTAATAACATTTTATAATTTCTAATACTTACATATATATATATATATATATATATATATATATATATATATATATATATATATATATATATATATATATATATATATATATATATATATATATATATATATATATATATGTATATAGTTGTTTACAAACAATTGTTCTTGAATCGTCGAGCACAGTCCAAGGGTAATTGATTACATGAATATAGTTTCAAAATTTTTTTTAGACTCAACATTTCTGACTTTCACTTATCGTGTTGAAATCATTTAAAGATTAAGTTTAAATTTGGTCGGAAATTTCTGGGTCGTCAAAATAATGACTCGACCCGCACACGAGCTGTCTGATATCTACCACAATGACATAACCAAAACAGACGATTTTATCTATGCGGTGTCGTTTGGTCACACAGTGTCAGAACCAGCTGATCAGGGTAGCAATCAAATAGTTTTAAATTTATATTTAGCGGGGCCTAAATCGTACTACTCCTTATTATGAGTAATGGAAGTATGACCTAAAGTCGTATTTTTAAGATATCGGTAGAATCGAACCAATAAGTACAGCTTAAGATAATCCTAAAGTAAAGGAGTAGTGGTTGTTACCTAATTTTGGGTTTTTTAATTTAAAACACGAGTAAAGTAAATAGAATAAAATTTGTAATTCATATAAAGTTAAAACAAGCGCATACTATGATTTCATCAGTTACTTTGTCGAGATTATGGAATGCTGGCTCATGAATAGTTATTGACCTTGTGTTCATTACACTGGTCCTAAACGCCCCTGTCATAAGACATGTCACTCGGTAATGTGTTAGGCTTGAAGATTCTGAATAGACAGCAACGTCCCTTACCCCCAACGCCCTTGCAGTCTGACTACAGGCAGACACATTCAGACGGCTCATCCAATTGAGCGACTCGGTTAGGTAGTGTATTAACATTCCACAAAGGTCTAAACTTTCTTAAGCATAATAGAATACATGGTTTGCCATATCCGAGAGACGTGATGGGCTTTGATGCTTTCATTAATGATTAGGTTTAAAAGATAGTTAGGCCCTTAAAAGAGTTCAACCATAAAGAACACCATGGCCAAGTCAGGTTTAACTTCCATAAACATATTTGTTTATCCTAACTGTCCAATCCTTTATGTATTTAAACAAACAGTTCCTTAATTAATCAAGAATCTCTCAAGCGGGGTGCAATGCTTGAGACCGCGTTATGGTGCAATGTAATAATCAACACTGAGTGGGTTCCATGGCCTTACTTAGCAGAGGTACAGCTTATAATAACCGTTGTGCTTCAGCGAGCACGTACAAAGTTTATATGCTTGGTGACTACACTTGCATGGTCTAGGACAGACAATGTACTAGGGGTCAAGTCAAATGTTTCACTACGAAAGAGTCCTCAGTCAGAATCTAAGGCTTAGTAGACTTACTACAATCGGTGTGCCTCAGTTAAACTTACGTTGTATCTGATATACTTCTCTTACTAAGGGGTGACACAGATAGTGTACTATGAATCGGGGTTCGCGACTTCCCAATAACAGAGCCGATAACTATGTTTTATTAGTTGGAAAAGCGATTGAGTTTAAAGCATAATATGAAAGCATCTCGACCACATACACAAACCATAAATTATTTCGGCATTATAACTGACTACATCATAGCATACACTAAAGATAACTACTCGCTAATCATGGCAACAATATCACAAAGCATAATAATGGAAAACATTATATAAAGACAAAGGATGGAAGTATCAGTAGATTAAACGAGTTCCGAATACAAAAGTGATAACTTCAAACTCCAGACCGCTCCTAATACAATCTTCAAAGTTCTTCTTCAGGTGCTAGGTTTCCTGCACGGAGTTGAAGACCTTGAAAGTATGACTAATATTATAGAAAGATAGAGATAGAAGTGAATTGAAGTGTGTTGGAATGGATGACAATGACCCTTTAAATAGAAGTGAAATTGGCCTGCAAACGGATGGTAGGCAGTTTGGCAGGCCGTTTGCAGGGGCCGTTTGAAAGGGCTGCCCATTTCTTGTGCCCGTTTGCCTTGGCCATGTGACAAGCTGTTTTCCATAGTGGCAAGCCATTTGGCAGGCTGTTTGGCTCGCTGATTTGCTGCATCATAACTTGATTTCTTGTCTTTCATCGTTTTTGCTCTAGAATCTTCGTTTTAGCTCCGATTCTGTTGATTCTTTTTTCACCGTCTTCGTAATCACTTTTTCTTCAATTTTAATCGATGAAGCGGGTATTTTTGGCAATAAATCTTGGAACTTTATTATTTCGGGCCTTAATACCGGGGTGAAAACTTAACTTTTTAGCCGATATCAAATATCCCACACTTGGACTTTACTTTTCCTCAAGCAAACTTCTCGTTTTTACCTTAAGAAATCTTTTCGGAGTTTCTTTTCTAATAGCCTAAGCGGTTTGCTTTTTATTAAAAGAGCGAAAAATAAGGGTAGATATCTTTATTACGGTTGAAACTATCTCTGCAAGCATGCGAGAAGGTTACATGACTTAGGCTAACTTTCACGGGTCACTCAAATCACACAAGTGTTTAGGGTTCCTTATAGATCTAAGAGATGAATTCACTCATAGCTAGTCATGTTGCACCCATCGTCATAGGCTTGATAAAGACTCAAATCCTTACTACTAATGTGAGAACGGTAATAACCATAGCTTCTAGGTCATTTGTCAATTTGGAATGATGGAAAGGAATTTTGGAGTGGTGGTGAAGTTGTTTTAAGGAGGTGAGAATCTAGTCTTTTTAAAGACTTTTATTCGGAAATTTCAGAAGTAAAGATAGATAGGAGTGCTAATACTTTTTTTTTAGAAGCACTCTGACTTTTTCTCCTTTGGAGTTATAGGCATTAGTGGTCGAGTTCTTCTTCGGTGTTTCTCTTTATAAGTTCTGCTCCTTTACTCAAAACTTTGAAAATATACATTTTTTTTTGTAGATTTCATCTTGAGAAACTTTTTGCCGTTAAAATTTTTCAAGACCTTTGATGTGATACTTCATCGGTTTATAACATCAGGTTTTCAGAAGGAATCTCATTTTCTGGATTTTTCGAGTCATAGTCTAGATGATGTGGATGAGTTAGTGTGGTAGAAGTAGTGGAGGTGTGAAAGGCTTATTTTGACAAATGGCTAGCTCTTCTAATTATATACGAATCAGATTTCGTTACTTGGAGAAGCAGATCTAAAGCAAGTTCTGATTCTGAGTACAGACATCGGTACTCTCAACGAAAAATAGCGAAGCATTAAAGATAAATGCTGGTCTTATTTGGGTGCCTCACCATAATCAATTTAGGTCGATAATGCCTAGTCATGCAATACTCTATTAGAGATTCAGTTCATCCCAACAAGATTTCTACCTTACTTAAGCCTTAGTTTTATTTACAAACGTTTTAAGTTTTCGAAAATACTTTTTCGGAAAGGCTTTCTCTTGTTAAAAATTTGAAATTTGGCTAAAGAGTTTGGAATCTTTGTAATGGGTTATTTAAATATAGCATAAAAAGATTATACCAACATCCTACACTTAGACGAACATTGTCCTCAATGTTCCTAGTGTATCCCACACTTAGGAGTTTTAGTTGAAGATTTGGGAATATTTTTCTAGTGTTTATTTAGGTTGGAATCCCACACTTAGTGATAAGCTAGGATGTGGCATAATCAAAATTTGAGCTATTAATGGGAAGAAAGGAGTACCCCTAGCGGATGAAGATAGGTTGTTTCATCAATCTTGGAAGTTACGTCCTTTATTGATCGGCTCATTTGTCATCATTTATTCTTCTACTCTACTTTATTGCACGAGTTGCCTCCCGAGAAGCGCTTTTGTTTATGGTCGTTGGCTCGACCGTAATGATGCATAAAAAGCAGACATTCCCCTCTGGTAGTTGTAATCGTGGTCTTCTCGAGGGAATGTGACTCTTGGTGAATAAATCCTGAGAAAGTGACGGACCAAAAGTGGTAGCAGATCCAGTACTTCTCTTGAAGATCGTCTGAAAGATAGGTAATGTGCAATTTCGGCTTGTGATAAATCTTGAAGTCCGATGAGAATATGATCCATGGCTCTGTTGATTGATCCATGAGCGTCAATCATCGAGGTAGTACTGGTGGTGATTATTTCTCTGATAGGATACCTATTTCAGAGGTCTTCAAATAATGTCAGAAATTGTATTTTCATTATCTCAAAATCTTTTGAACGGTGATCTCCACAGTAAGAGTCTGTAGCCTTGCACAGATTTACTAAGAGGCGAAGCTGAAAAGAAGTTAAGAGCAGCCCTGACCCAAGCATTAATGTCACCGTCTTTGAGTATATTTCCCGACATCCAACTTTAAATGTGAAACTAGGATCCGTGGATTCGTGGAAGATACATGCTATCTGCTTCGTAACATAGGTGGCAATGTTGACTCGATCTGGTTCAAGATGTTAAAATGGACTGTTGCGTCTCCCTTCTTTTGCTACTACGTCTTGTAATTCCTTGATAATTAGATCAGCGTGGTGATCAATTTTTACGTAAATCACTAGCGTCTCTGGCGTGCTTTCGAAATTATCTCTTTCTAAGAGAGCGAAGAAGCTGTGAATATCTTCGATCATTTGCAAATCATAGTGATAAGTCGGGCGTCCGGTGGAGAGATCCATATGCTTTCGGAATAGAGTCAGTAGTGCTTATTGATTTGCTGAGAACGGAAGTGCAGATCTGGCTAAGGCATTGTAAACCTTAGAGTAAATGATCTTCTGATCTCGACAAGATCTTGTCTCGAGAATAGTGCGAACCACTAAATTTTGCTCTCGTTTCCTTTCTTCATGGTAGATATGATCGTGAAGAGTGTTGATAAAGTCTTGAATGCGCTCTTCTAAGATTTCAACATTATCGTCTTCTCTCTGGATATAGAGGTTGTACTCGTCTCTTATAGCCATGATCTGTTCTGTTAAGCGTAGTGTGAAATCACTTGTTGATTTACATATGGCTTTGAGAATATCTTCAAATTCATCAGTGTCATTGATGAATGTTATCATATCGGTGTGAGTAGATATGACCGAAATCCGATCTGAAGAAGAGTCTGGCTCCTCTTGAACTGGTTCAATTGGAGATATGAGTCATCCAGAATGTCTTCGTGTTGCTTTTCCTCATCATCTTTGGTATAATATTCTTCTGAGGATTCGTCTGATGAACGAGCTTCTTCAGTATTCTGGTTCCTCACTTTGACACTTGCAGGGTCAATTGCTATATATTTAATTTCAGCGTTCTCAATTTTCTTCTTGAAACGAGTAATTAAACTATGATCCTCCTTCTTAAGCCTCATTAATTCTTCGTGGCGTTCCAGGATTAGAGAAGGTATCATCGCAGTTTCTTTTACGTCTCCCGTTTCCTCTTCCTACTCAGATTCTTCGTCTTCCTCTATTTCTTCGCTGGGATCCTCTTCTTCCATTTCTAGGTCATCAGCAGACTGTGATTCGACACCCATCTTGATATCATCGGCTGGTGGTGGGGACTCATCATCGGAAGTGATCCGTCTAGTGGATATAGCAAACATCTCTGCCTGTCCAGAAAGATCGGTAGGTCGGTCAATCTTGAAGGTAACACTCTCCCCATGTGATCGCAAGATCAGGGTTTGATTGTAAACATCAATGACAGTCCTATCCGTATTCATGAAAGGTCTTCCTAACATTATTGGTGTGTGTAGGTCTTCCTTAATGTCAATCACTACGAAATCCGTATGATACAAGAATTTGTTAACTTTCACCAAGACGTTCTCAACTATGCCCGTAGGATATCGAATTGTGTGATCGACAAGATGGATTGTCATTTTAGTTGGTGACAAGTCTCCTAGTTCTAATCTCTTATACAGAAAGTAGGGGATTGGGTTGATACTTGCTCCTAAATCTGCTAGCGCATGAATGGTTTCAGACTGGTAGATTGAACACGTGAAAATGAATCGGCCCGTATCTCCAAGCTTTTGCAGTAGAGAGTTTCCGAGTAATGCCGAGCATTCTTCACTCAGTGGAATTTTGTTGGAATCTGGTATCCTCTCCTTTATAGAGAGAATCCTTCAGATGTATCTCTTCTGATTGGGAACTTTGGACATGGTGTCCAGGAATTTTCCATCAAGTTTGAAGGAATCAAGCTTGGATGGTCCCTCCTGTAGCCTTCCCGGGTAAGGTACATGAACTGGAGTCTAAGCGGTCAGCTTTTAAGTATATGTTTATTTGTTCTTGAGCCTAGCTGACCTCCTCCGTGGTTCTTCCTATGAGATTACGGAATCCATTTGCTTAGCTTCCTCTATGTGGGGATTTTGGATAGTATTACTTGGTAATCTTCCTTGTGGTCAGGTTTCAAGGCGTTGTGATAACTGTCCGAGCTACGTTTCTAGACTTTTGAGCAGAGCCAATTGATTTCTCATTAGTATCTCTGTCTGGTCTTGTCTAGATGCAGTTCTCTGATTTAACTATTGTTGTCCTTGAATGAACTGAGTCAACTGATCATCAGTCCCGAGAGTAGGGTTGGTTACTTTCGTAATTTGGGTGTTTGGGGAATTTTCCTCAGCTGGTGGGCCAGTGAGTGGAAGTGGTTGATCGTAGGTCAATTGAGATTGTTGGGGTGGATAAGGTGGGTAATGATAGCCAAAAGGCTGGTTGTTTCTTTGGAATTGGTTAACCCTAAGTTGTTGATTATTTGATTGACGAGCTGGGTATTGAACGTAACAAACTGAAAAATAAGGGTTCTCGTACTCAACTTTATATTCTTCAGTAGGTTGCGGGTTAGTACAATTAACACAAGCCTGAGCCTGGTTAACCTACTGCGGCTGCATCTTCAATTCTCCGAGTTGTTTGACAAGAGATTCCTTCTTATCCGTGAGGGATTTGATGGCCTCCGTTTGATTATTAAGTTCGGAGAGTGGGGCAGACGATGAAGTTGTTTCACCACTGTTCCAGTCATGATGATGCATTGTCATGTTCTCGAGCAACTACCATGCTTCGTCTGTAGTTGGATTCATCAGATTTCCTTGAGCTGCTGCATCGATCGTCGTCCTATGATTTACTGTAAGACCATTGTAGAAGGTACAGATTTGGGCTGACCGTTCTAACTTGTGATTAGGGCATTTATTCAGCAGGGTTTTGAATCACTCCGATGCGGTGTAAAGAGATTCATTATAACTTTGTTTAAAGTTAATGATGTCATTCTTGAGCTTGGTTTGTTTATAAGGAGTGAAATATTTGGTTAGAAATATAGTAGCCATCTCCGTCCAAGACGTGATGGAATCTTTTTCCAATCCTTCAAACCATGTTTGCGCATGATGAGTAAGAGAATAGGGGAACAAGTATAGTCGGACTATATCTTGTCCGATCCTTGGCTGTTTGTAGAGTTCGAAAGAGATATGAATTTATCAAGGTGAGAATTAGGATCATCATTCGATAATCCATGAAATTGACATCCATTTTGGATGAGTTGTATGATGTGATGCTTTAACTTGAACGAGTGTCCTTGAAACTCTGGGAATTTGATCAGTCCTCCTCGACCTTCAATCGAGGGTTTGGTGTTTTCTGCTAAAGTAACGCGTAACGCCATTTGATTTCTGATTTGTTCTTCCTTGCGTGCTTTAGAAATTATTGCGTCTGGATCAGGTACGAATAACAACGGCCCTGGTCTGGATCGGGTTTGGGTTATACACTGGGTATGCCTTTTTTTGTTTTAAGATTTAAGCAAATAAGCTAAGTTCCTAATTTAATCTAAGGCAATCTAAATTATTCTAAGGTAATCTATAGTAGTCTAAAGTAGTCTAAGGTAATCTAACGTAATCTAATCTAATTATCGTAAGTTTAATTATATTTCTGGTTCTTTCTACTGATTCCCTAGTATTTCGATAACAGAGCTTTGCACGAACTATTCAACAAAGTAAGTGGCCAGGCCGACTACGGAGAGGTATGATCCTTTTTGTTCCAATATAATTGAAGACTGTTCGGAAAATCCAACAACCAAGTCCATGTATAATTGTCTTTCTTAGACACCACTGAATGCTTGTGAATAAGCTTGATAAAATTAGTATTGTCTAATACCAGTTCCTCGGCATCGGCACCAAAAACTCTCTGATATCTACCACAATGACATGGCCGAAACGGACAGTTTTATCTATGCGGTGTCGTTAGGTCGCACAGCGTCAAAACCAGCTAATCAGGGTAGCAATCAAATAGTTTTAAATTTATATTTAGCGTGGTCTAAATCGTACTACTCCTTATTATGAGTAAGGGAAGTATGACATAGAGTTGTATTTCTAAGATATCAGTAGAATCGAACCTATAAGTAAAGCTTAAGATAATCCTAAAGTAAAAGAGTAGTGGTTGTTACCTAATTTTGGGATTTATAATTTAAAAGACGAGTAAAGTAAATAGGATAAAATTTGTAATTCAGATAAGATTAAAACAAGCGTATATTATGATTTCATCAGTTACTTTGTCGAAATTATGGAATGTTGGCTCATAAATAGGTATTGACCTTGTGTTCATTACACTGGTCCTAAACGCCCCTATCATAAGACATGTCATTGGGTAATGTGTTAGGCTTGAAGATTCTGAATAGACAGCAACGTCCCTTACCCCCGACGCCCGTGCAGTATGACTACAGGCATACACGTTCAGACGGCTCATCCAATTGAGTGACTCGATTGGGTGACATATTAACATTCCACAAAGGTCTAAACTTTCTTAAGCATAATATAATACAGGGTTTGCAATATCCGAGAGACGTGATGGGATTTGATGCTTTTGTTAATGATTAGGATTAAAAGATAGTTAGGCCCTTAAAAGAGTTCAACTATAAAGAACACCATGGCCAAGTCAGGTTTGACTTCCTTGAACACATTCGGTTATCCTAACGGTCCAATCCTTTATGTATTTAAACAAACAGTTCCTTAATTAACCAAGAATCCCTCAAGCGAGGTGCAATGCTTGAGACCGCGTTATGGTGCAGTGTACTAATCAACAATGACCGGGTTCTATGGCCTTACTTAGCAGAGGTACATCTTACAAAAACCGTTGTGCTTCAGCGTGCACGTACGAAGTTTATATGTTGGGTGACTACACTAGCATGGTCTAGGACCGACAATGTACTAGGTGACACAGATAGTGTACACAACAACCGGTGTGCCTCAGTTAAACTTACGTTGTATCTGATAAACTTCTCTTACCAAAGGGTGGCACAGATAGTGTACTCTAAATCGGGGTTCGCGACTTCCCAATAACAGAGCTGATAACTACCTTCTATTAGTTGGAAAAACGATTGAGTTTAAAGCATAATCGGAAAGCATCTCGACCACATACACAAACCATAACATTATTTTGACATTATAACTGACTACATCATAGAATACACTAAAGATAACTACTTGCTAATCATGGCAACAATATCACAAAGCATAATAATGGAAAACATTATATAAAGACAAAGGATATAAGTACCACTAGATTAAAGAGTTCCGAATACAAAAGTGACAACTTCAAACTCCAGACCGCTCCTAATACAATCTTCAGCATTCTTCTCCGGGTACTAGGTTTCCCGCACGTAGTTGAAGACCTTGAAAGTATGACTAATATTGTAGAAAGAGAGAGAAAGAAGTGAATTGAAGTGTGTGTTGGAATGGATGACAAAGACCCTTTAAATAGAGGTGAAATTGGCCTCCAAACTGCTGGCAGGCTGTTTGGCAGTCCATTTGTAGGGGCCGTTTAACCAGGCCGCCCGTTTCTTGTGCCTGTTTACCTTGGTCATGTGGCAAGCCATTTTCCATAGCGGCAAGCCGTTTGGCTTGCTGATTTTGCCAGATCGTAACTTAATTTCTTGTCTTTCACCGTTTTTGCTCTAGAATCTATGTTTTAGCTCCGATTCTGTTGATTCTTTTTGCACCGTCTTCGTAATCACTTGTTCTTCAATTTTAACTGACGAAGCGGGTATTTTGGCAATAAAGCTTGGAACTTATTGTTTTCGGGCCTTAATACCGGGGTGAAAACGTGATGTTTTAGCCGATATCACTATCCATATTAAATTCTATGTGGTACGTTCTTATTCATGTTACAACGCGCTCCTGGGGCGAGTTACTTTGCAGAAGTTTGGGGAAGTACCTTTTACTGTTCATGGCATGATCAAATTTCCTACTAAGCAAGGTATTGCTACTGTCCGAACGGAGTCTGTAAGAGCGCTATGCGTTTTGGTAACACCGCCTAGGCCATTGCCTACAGTTGAAGAGCAGATACAAAGCAGTTCTATCCTTGTCAATCCGAAATACCCTGACAAACGAATTTAAGTCAGGGGAAACCTTTCAGAAGAGATCAAAGTTCAGCTGTGCAACATAATGGTAGCTAACATGGACATCTTTACATGGTGTGAGGATGATATGACCTGAGTACCACAAAATATCGCTGAGCACAAGCTGAACACGAATCCAAACTTAACTCCAGTGCGCCAAAAGAAGCGTCCGATGGCACCAAAAAGTAGCGAATGGTTGAGGTTGGAGGTAGACAAGCTGGTTCATGCAAACATTCTTAGAGAGGTGAGGTATCAGACTTGGGTCGCGAATCCTGTTTTGGTTAAAAGAAAGAGATGGCTCATGGCGAATATGTGCCGATTTTAAGGATATTAATAAGACGTGCCCTAAGGACAATTATCGTTTGCCTAAAATTGACTGGAAAGTTGAATCTCTTTCCGGTTTCAGGTTCAAATGATTTTTGGATGCGTATAAGGGGTATCACCAGATTCAGATGGAAGAAGCGGATGAAGACAAGACCGTATTCCACACCGATCAAGGTATTTATTGTTACACGCAAATACCCTTCTAGTTAAAGAATGCGGGGCCAACATACCATAGGGTAGTGGATTTGGCGTTCAAGGATCAAATCGGTAGAAATCTTGAAGCTTACGTAGATGATTTAGTCATAAAAAGCAATACATAGGTACAACTATTGGACGATATCCTAGAAAAATTCAACTCTCTACGGAAAATCAACATGAAGCTTAATCCTACAAAGTGCAGTTTTAGGGAAGAAGATGGCAAATTCTTGGGGCACATAGTGACGCCAAGAGGAATCAAGGCTAATACCAAGAAAATTAAGGCTGTAGAACATATGAACTCCCCAAAATCAAGGAAAGAAGTGAAAAGTTTGATAGGCAATTTGGCCGCGCTAACTTGATTCCTGTCAAAAGCCGCGGAGCGGTCATTACCTTTTTTCCAGACTCTAAAAAATTTATTGAAAAAATCGGACTTCAGATGGACTGAAGAGGCCGAAAAAGCTTTTGTCTAGATAAAGTCGCTCCTAAAGGAGTTGCCTACTTTGACTGCCCCAATCGCGGGAGAGACGTTGATGTTGTATCTTGTGACTTCAAAGGAAGCAATCAGTTCCGTTCTTGTCACAGATTGGGGGAAGGTATGTCTCATATTGAGACTTGAAATAGGTACTGAATGTAATGCTTACTGTGTATTTCCAACTATTTTGGCACAGGTACAAATGTATATGTATTTTTTCAGCAAAGCACTTAGCGGCAGTGAAGTTAACTACCCGCTTATTGAAAACCTCGTACACACAGTTCGTCGGCTACGCAGGTACTTCCAGGCGCATCCAATAGTGGTGTTAACTAATCAATCGATAAGACAGGTATAAGTCACGGTACACGCATCCCAATCTCTTTTTTACACAATCTTATAAGACATCAAACATGTGCTTGAATTAATTGTGATATGTTGATAACATGTGATGACATGTATTGTACAAGCCTGAGGTTTCGGGTTGATTAGCCAAATGGGCCATTGAATTGGGAGAGCATGAAATCAATTATTCCCCGCGCACGGGGGTAAAACGCCAGATACTTGCAGTTTACTTGGCCGAAACAACAGGAGAAGTAGAGGTGCTCGCAGAAAGTAGTACAATTGGTTGTGACAAGAATCGGGTCTAGGAACTATATATGGATGGAGCTTGTGGGCCCGAAGGCGCTGGCGCTGAATTGGTCCTCACAAGTCCCGACGAGGAGGAGCATACTTATGCACTCTGGTTCACTTTTTCTGTGACCAACAATGAGTCTGAATATGAAGCATTACTGTCTGGGATGCGTATAGCGCCATAGCTCAGAATAAAGCACTTGGACACATACGTTGACTCACAGTTGGTCGCTAACCAGGTCAATGGATCGTTTGGAGCACACGAAACCTCTTTGCAGCGGTACATAGAACCGGTGCATGAATTAGCAAACGAATTTGATGTTTTTAGATTGACGCAGGTACCCAGGGGACAAAACAAGAAAGTGGATGCACTAAGCAAGTTGGCTGCTTTATCCTTCGTGATGTAATTTAACAAGTTCATAAAACATGTTCTTAAGGTTAACATAATTATAAAACCAATTTGAATTAGTGTTAAAGCAAGTGGAAGCAAAATGTTAAGTTCATGTTTATATGTATATGCATTTAGTTAAATTCCATGAAAATATCAAGTCTTGAAATATACTTACGAATAAGAATAAGGAAGAAGAATATTACCTCCTCAAGTTAATTGAGGGTGATATTGAAGAACAAGAAGATGATAGAACCTCAAGCTATTGTGTACCAACACCACCCTTAAACTTGTTAGGAATTAAGACCCTTAATCACCTTTGAACAAGCTCAAAACTCTTTACTCTTACACCCAATTTTCTGGACAGCAGCAAGTTTGAAAGGTGATGATGAATGGAGCTCCAAAACTATGAAACCTCAAGAGATAATACCCCAAACTTATCACCAACACCCTAGCCTTTTGTTAGGAATTGAATGACACTTGAATTAAGCTTGCAAGAACAAATTTATGACTTACTTTTGAGTCCCAAAACCCACGGTTTTGGACAGCTGCAGCAGCTGAATTTCTGCTGTTTTTTACAAGCTTACATAATGCATTTATGCATGTGTATCTTTACTACAAGTCTCTAGACCATGCTTATGGAGAATGGGAATTGTAATTGATGAAGAAAAGAATCTAAGCATGTGTACTAGAGTCCCCATGCCACTACATACATTTAAATAAAATGGTTTTTATAAAATTTGATTTTATAAAATTGAATTTTATAAAATACATTTTATAAACTTACATTTTATTTATTATGTTTACATCATTTATAAAACCTATTTTATAAAATGTAACATAATTAATTAATTATTTACCTATAAATAATTAAATCCATATCATATAAATTATTCCATAATTTATATATATATATATATATATATATATATACATCAAGTAATAATTTTAGAATGCCATTTTCTTTAAAATTCAAGTGTCGCGTATTTAATCAATGATCCAATCGTTAAGATCAAATACGAATAAGGTGTTGGCAAGCTTGTTATTGGGTATGACCCGACTTGGATCAAAACATATCAGCCACATTAATTTAATATGTCTCTCGGGCATATGAAATACCTTCACTTCGATCATCTGCACAAAACGTGTGGGTTGACGTGTTAACATAAAAATCTATTGATGAGAAATTAACTGTTGTGCACATTGAGGAGGAAAGCCCAAATTGGATGACACTGTTGGTGAAATTCTTAACTGAGGGTGAACTTCCTTCAGATGAAAAAGAAGCACGGAAGGTTCACATGAAAGCTCCCATGTACGCTTTAATCGAAGGTGTTTTATACATGAAATCTTATTTAGGCCCGAACATGTTGTGCATTAGACCTAATCAAGCTAAAGAGGTGCTTCGAGAAATTCATGAAGGTTCTTGTGTGTTCTTGTGCTTTACACTGTGGGTACAGAACAATCACTGCAAAAGTGATGTGCATAGGGTATTACTGGCCCACCATTCACTGTGACGCAACAGAAACTGTAAGGACATGCCAATCATGTCAACAACACGTGCCAATAAGTTGAGCACTACGGCATCCCATGATACCAATAACGGCAGCATGACCGTTCAGCATATGGGCCATCGACATTGTCGGTCCTATTACTGCGTGCTCAGGTATGCTTGAAATAAAACGCTTATGTAATACTTTGTAATATACGCGCCTTAACAGTATTCACATTATCATTGCTTGCTTAGGAGGAATAAAATTCTTGTTGATGGCAATTAATTATTTCACCAAGTGGGTGGAGGCAAAGGCATTGGCGACAATTACTGGCAGGCGCATTCGTAACTTCTTTTAGGAAGATATTGTGTGCAGATTTGATATCTGCAATGAAATTATCAGCGACAATGGTACTCAGTTTGAAGACGAGTCTTTCAGGAGCTGGTGTCAAGAGTTGAATATCAAAATATCTTTTACTTCGGTCGCTCAACCGTAAGCCAATAGCCAATGTGAAGTAACAAATCAAGATATTGTAAAGGGGATAAAAGCATGCCTGGGCTTGTATGGTAATGAGTGGGTCGATGGGCTCCCAAGTGTTTTGTGGGCGCATTGCTCCACGCATAAAAACAGCACAGGTGAAACTCCGCTCAGCTTGGTTTATGGGACAGAAGCTGTAATCCCCGCCGAATTAATGGTTCCAACGAAGTGCATACGCAGCTTCCATTAGTTGAGCAATGATGAAGGCTTGCGCGCTAACCTAGATATGCTAGAGGAGCATAGATGAAATGTCCCGTTCATATAGATTATAAACGTTCCATATTAATTGATTTTGTTGCGAGGTTTTGACCTCTATATGAGACGTTTTTCAAAGACTGCATTCATTTTTAAAACAACCATAACCTTTATTTTATCAATAAAGGTTTTAAAAACATTACGTAGATTATCAAATAATGATAATCTAAAATATACTGTTTACACACGACCATTACATAATGGTTTACAATAGAAATATATTACATCGACATATGTTTCTTGAATGCAGTTTTTACACAATATCATACAAACATGGACTCCAAATCTTGTCCTTATTTTAGTATGCAACAGCGAAAGCTCTTAGTATTCACCTGAGAATAAACATGCTTTAAACGTCAAAAAAAATGTTGGTGAGTTATAGGTTTAACCTATATATATCAAATCGTATCAATAGACCACAAGATTTCATATTTCAATACACATCCCATACATAGAGATAAAAATCATTCATATGGTGAACACCTGGTAACCGACATTAACAAGATGCATATATAAGAATATCCCCATCATTCCGGGACACCCTTCGGATATGATATAAATTTCGAAGTACTAAAGCATCTGGTACTTTGGATGGCGTTTGTTAGGCCCAATAGATCTATCTTTAGGATTCGCGTCAATTAGGGTGTCTGTTCCCTAATTCTTAGATTACCAGACTTAATAAAAAGGGGCATATTCAATTTCGATAATTCAACCATAGAATGTAGTTTCACGTACTTGTGTCTATTTTGTAAATCATTTATAAAACCTGCATGTATTCTCATCCCAAAAATATTAGATTTTAAAAGTGGGACTATAACTCACTTTCACATATATTTCCTTCCTCGAAAATAAGACTTGGCCACGGATCGATTCACGAACCTATACAAATATGTACATATATATCAAAGTATGATCAAAATATAATTACAACCATTTTTATTATGTTTTAAAGATTTGAGTGTATTAATTCAGCTGTCCTCGTTAGTAACCGACAACTAGTTGTCCACAGTTAGATGTACAGAAATAAATCGATATATATTATCTTGAATCAATCCACGACCCAGTGTATACACGTCTCAGACTAGATCACAACTCAAAGTATATATATTTTTGGAATCAACCTCAACCCTGTATAGCTAACTCCAATATTACTGCATATAGAGTGTCTATGGTTGTTCCAAATAATATATATACATGGGTCGATATGATATGTCAAAACATTTGCATACGTGTCTATGGTATCCCAAGATTACATAATATATTAGAATACATGTATAATACAATATAAGTTAGCTAGGATATGATTTGTATAATACATAATATTTTTGTAATTTTATGAGATATTTCATGCTAGTTGTCAAATGATGGTTCCCACATGTGTTAGGTGACTCACATGGGCTGCTAATAGATGATCATTGAAGTGTATATACCAATAGTACATACATCTAAAAGCTGTGTATTGTACGAGTACGAATACAGGTGCATACGAGTAGAATTGTTGAAGAAACTAAACGAGGATGTAATTGTAAGCATTTTTGTTAAGTAGAAGTATTTTGATATGTGTCTTGAAGTCTTTCAAAAGTGTAAGAATACATATCAAAACACAACATGTATATACATTCTAATGGAGTCGTTAAGTCTTCGTTAGTCGTTACATGTAAGTGTTGTTTTGAAACCTTTAAGTTAACGATCTCAATTAATGTTGTTAACCCAATGTTTATTATATCAAATGAGATGTTAAATTATTATATTATCATGATATTATGATGTATGAATATCTCTTAATATGATACATACATTAAAATATCGTTACAACGATAATCGTTACATATAAGTCTCGTTTCGTAATTCTTGAGTTAGTAGTCTTGTTTTTACATATGTAGTTCATTGTTAACACACTTAATGATATATTTAAATATCATTTTATCATGTTAAATATACTGTATCAATATCTTAATATGATACATATGTATTTAGTAGACGTTATCATAACGATAATCGTTATATATATCATTTCGAGTTTCTTAACTTAGTAATCTCATTTCTTATGTATATCACACATTGTTAATATACTTAGTGAGATACTTACTCATCATAATCTCATGTCAACCATATATATGTCTATATATACCACAACATGTAGTTTTCACAATTTTGTAACGTTCGTGAATCGCCGGTCAACTTGGGTGATCAATTGTCTATATGAAACTTATTTCATTTAATCAAGTCTTAACAAGTTTGATTGCTTAACACGTTGGAAACATTTAGTCATGTAAATATCAATCTCAATTAATATATATAAACATGGAAAAGTTCGGGTCACTACACGTTGGGATATGTTGAGTCAAAATAGGTTCTTAACCCGTAGCGTAAAATTGCATTTGGGTTCCCGCATTTAATGCTTTAAAGAAAACACGGCGTAACTTATGGTCTCCCCAATGTGATATACTCCACCTATCAAAGGAAAGCCTTTTATAAACTAATGCATTTCTGGAAAGTCTTTCAAATGTTTGACAAGTTAATTTCACCATAACTAAATGTGCTGATGAATTCTGACCGACTCTAGACAAGATTTCCTCAATCATATCCTCTGGTAGGTCTTCTAAAATATTTGGTTGTCTACCCTTAACATCCATTTTGTTTTTATACTGTAAAATAGACAAGGATTAGATTCGTAATAACAAACAATACAAGTAATTTTTACATAGAACATAAAAGTACAAGCACACTACAATACATATAATATACAACAAGATTACAACCCTCTAATCTGAATCACTGGTTTCTTCTTCTTCGGACTTGGTTCTTTTTCCTAATCTTCTAGGGATATAAGATGTTCCTCTAATACGAGTCGTCGTTTTCCACATTGGTTTAGAAAAACCTGGTGGTTTAGAGGTTCCCGGGTTATTGTCACGATATTGAAAATACGGGTGTTGACGGTACATATAAAGTTCATCGGGGTCGGAATCAGGTTTCTCTATTTTGATGTCTTTTCCCTTATTATTTTCTTTTGCCTCATTAAATTGGGTTGGGGTAATTTCTATAACATCATTGGAATCCTCATCAGGATCCGATTCATCGAAAAATTGGTAATTTTCCCAATATTTTGCTTCCTTAGCGGAAACACCATTGACCATTATTAACTTTGGTCCATTGGTTGAGTATTTTCTTTTATTTGACCGGTTTTCTGTGGTTCCTACTATTCCCCCCTCCGGAACCTCTTCTTCTTCTTCCGGTTCCTCTTCTTCTGGTTCTTCTTCTTCCGGTTCCTCTTCTTCCGGTTCCGTTTCCTCTTCTTCTGGTTCTTCGGGAACTTGTGAATCTTGCCAATATATATTCGACTCTTCGTTATTATTAGGTGAGTCAATGGGATTTGTGCTAGAGGTAGACATCTATCACACAATATCAAACATGTTAAGAGATTAATATATCACATAATATTTACATGTTAATAATATATAGTTTCCAACAAAAATGTTAAGCAATCATTTTTAAAGAAAACACGGTCGAAGTCCAGACTCACTAATGCATCCTAACAAACTCGATAAGACACACTAATGCAAATTTTCTAGTTCTCTAAGACCAACGCTCGGATACCAACTGAAATGTCACGTTCATATAGATTATAAACGTTCCATATTAATTGATTTCGTTGCGAGGTTTTGACCTCTATATGAGACGTTT
The DNA here is from genome assembly GCF_046630445.1 of Rutidosis leptorrhynchoides. NCBI lineage: Eukaryota > Viridiplantae > Streptophyta > Magnoliopsida > Asterales > Asteraceae > Rutidosis > Rutidosis leptorrhynchoides. Next base: position 129,211,187 of record NC_092341.1, read on the forward strand.
TTCAAAGACTGCATTCATTTTTAAAACAACCATAACCTTTATTTTATAAATAAAGGTTTTAAAAACATTACGTAGATTATCAAATAATGATAATCTAAAATATACTGTTTACACACGACCATTACATAATGGTTTACAATAGAAATATATTACATCGACATATGTTTCTTGAATGCAGTTTTTACACAATATCATACAAACATGGACTCCAAATCTTGTCCTTATTTTAGTATGCAACAGCGAAAGCTCTTAGTATTCACCTGAGAATAAACATGCTTTAAACGTCAACAAAAATGTTGGTGAGTTATAGGTTTAACCTATATATATCAAATCGTATCAATAGACCACAAGATTTCATATTTCAATACACATCCCATACATAGAGATAAAAATCAAAGGAAAGCCTTTTATAAACTAAGGCATTTCTGGAAAGTATTTCAAATGTTTGACAAGTTAATTTCGCCATAACTAAATGTGCTGATGAATTCTGACCGACTCTAGACAAGATTTCCTCAATCATATCCTCTGGTAGGTCTTCTAAAATATTTGGTTGTCTACCCTTAACGTCCATTTTGTTTTTATACTGTAAAATAGGCAAGGATTAGATTCGTAATAACAAACAATACAAGTAATTTTTACATAGAACATAAAAGTACAAGCACACTACAATACATATAATATACAACATGATTACAACCCTCTAATCTGAATCACTGGTTTCTTCTTCTTCGGACTTGGTTCTTTTTCCTAATCTTCTAGGGATATATGATGTTCCTCTAATACGAGTCGTCGTTTTCCACATTGGTTTAGAAAAACATGGTAGTTTAGAGGTTCCCGGGTTATTGTCACGATATTGAAAATACGGGTGTTGACGGTACATATAAAGTTCATCGGGGTCGGAATCAGGTTTCTCTATTTTGATGCCTTTTCCCTTATTATTTTCTTTTGCCTCATTAAATTGGGTCGGGGTAATTTCTATAACATCATTGGAATCCTCATCAGGATCTGATTCATCGAAAAATTGGTAATTTTCCCAATATTTTGCTTCCTTAGCGGAAACACCATTGACCATTATTAACTTTGGTCCATTGGTTGAGGATTTTCTTTTATTTGACCGGTTTTCTGTGGTTCCTACTATTCCCCCCTCCGGAACCTCTTCTTTTTCTTCCGGTTCCTCTTCTTCTGGTTCTTCTTCTTCCGGTTCCTCTTCTTCCGGTTCCGTTTCCTCTTCTTCCAGTTCTTCGGGAACTTGTGAATCTTGCCAATATATATTCGACTCTTCGTTATTATTAGGTGAGTAAATGGGATTTGTGCTAGAGGTAGACATCTATCACACAATATCAAACATGTTAAGAGATTAATATATCACATAATATTTACATGTTAATAATATATAGTTTCCAACAAAAATGTTATGCAATCATTTTTAAAGAAAACACGATCGAAGTCCAGACTCACTAATGCATCCTAACAAACTCGATAAGACACACTAACGCAAATTTTCTAGTTCTCTAAGACCAACGCTCGGATACCAACTGAAATGTCCCGTTCATATAGATTATAAACGTTCCATATTAATTGATTTCGTTGCGAGGTTTTGACCTCAATATGAGACGTTTTTCAAAGACTGCATTCATTTTTAAAACAACCATAACCTTTATTTTATCAATAAAGGTTTTAAAAACATTACGTAGATTATCAAATAATGATAATCTAAAATATACTGTTTACACACGACCATTACATAATGGTTTACAATAGAAATATATTACATCGACATATGTTTCTTGAATGCAGTTTTTACATAATATCATACAAATATGGACTCCAAATCTTGTCCTTATTTTAGTATGCAACAGCGGAAGCTCTTAGTATTCACCTGAGAATAAACATGCTTTAAACGTCAACAAAAATGTTGGTGAGTTATAAGTTTAACCTATATATATCAAATCGTATCAATAGACCACAAGATTTCATATTTCAATACACATCCCATACATAGAGATAAAAATCATTCATATGGTGAACACCTGGTAACCGACATTAACAAGATGCATATATAAGAATATCCCCATCATTCCGGGACACCCTTCGGATATAATATAAATTTTGAAGTACTAAAGCATCCGGAACTTTGGATGGGGTTTGTTAGGCCCAATAGATCTATCTTTAGGATTCGCGTCAATTAGGATGTCTGTTCCCTAATTCTTATATTACCAGACTTAATAAAAAGGGGCATATTCGATTTCGATAATTCAACCATAGAATGTAGTTTCACGTACTTGTGTCTATTTTGTAAATCATTTATAAAACCTACATGTATTCTCATCCCAAAAATATTAGATTTTAAAAGTGGGACTATAACTCACTTTCACAGATATTTCCTTCCTCAGAAATAAGACTTGGCCACGGATCGATTCAAAACCTATACAAATATGTACATATATATCAAAGTATGATCAAAATATAATTACAACCATTTTTGTTATGTTTTAAAGATTTTAGTGTATTAAGTCAGCTGTCCTCGTTAGTAACCTACAACTAGTTGTCCACAGTTAGATGTACAGAAATAAATCGATATATATTATCTTGAATCAATCCACGACCCAGTGTATACACGTCTCAGACTAGATCACAACTCAAAATATATATATTTTTGGAATCATCCTCAACCCTGTATAGCTAACTCCAACATTACTGCATATAGAGTGTCTATGGTTGTTCCAAATAATATATATACATGGGTCGATATGATATGTCAAAATATTTGCATACATGTCTATGGTATCCCAATATTACATAATATATTAGAATACATGTATAATACAATATAAGTTAGCTAGGATATGATTTGTATAGATTTGTTAAACATTTCCCGTAGCTAAAAAGATCAAAAATATCCAATCTTGTTTTACCCATAACTTCTTCATTTTAAATCCATTTTGAGTGAATAAAATTGCTATGGTTTCATATTGAACTCTAATTTAAGAATACAAACAGAAAAAGTATAGGTTTATAGTCGGAAATTTAAGTTACATGTCAATTACTAAAGAGGTAGTGATTTCCGTCGAAAAAACGACATCTTGATGACCATTTTAAAAAACATACTTTCACTTTGAGTTTAACCAAGATTTTTGGATATAGTTTCATGTTCATATGAAAAATCATTTTCACAGAAGAACAACTTTTAAATCAAAGTTTATCATAGTTTTTAATTATCCAAACCAAAACAGCCCCCTGTTTCACTACGACGGCGTATATCAGATTTTATGGTATTTTTGGTCGTTGGTATATGGATTAGATATAAAGGATATGTAATTTTTTTTTCATGTAAATAAGTCATGAATGATTACTAATATTTTTGTAATTTTATGAGATATTTCATGCTAGTTGCCAAATGATGGTTCCCACATGTGTTAGGTGACTCACATGGACTGCTAAGAGATGATCATTGGAGTGTATATACCAATAGTACATACATCTAAAAGCTGTGTATTGTACGAGTACGAATACGGGTGCATACGAGAAGAATTGTTGATGAAACTGAACGAGGATGTAATTGTAAGCATTTTTGTTAAGTAGAAGTAATTTGATATGTGTCTTGAAGTCTTTCAAAAGTGTAAGAATACATATCAAAACACAACATTTATATACATTCTAATGGAGTCGTTAAGTCTTCGTTAGTCGTTACATGTAAGTGTTGTTTTGAAACCTTTAAGTTAACGATCTCAATTAATGTTGTTAACCCAATGTTTATTATATCAAATGAGATGTTAAATTATTATATTATCATGATATTATGATGTATGAATATCTCTTAATATGATACATACATTAAAATATCGTTACAACGATAATCGTTACATATAAGTCTCGTTTCGTAATTCTTGAGTTAGTAGTCTTCTTTTTACATATGTAGTTCATTGTTAACACACTTAATGATATATTTAAATATCATTTTATCAAGTTAAATATAGTGTATCAATATCTTAATATGATACATATGTATTTAGTAGACGTTATCATAACGATAATCGTTATATATATATATATATATATATATATATATATATATATATATATATATATATATATATATATATATATATATATATATATATATATATATATATATATATATATATCATTTCGAGTTTCTTAACTTAGTAATCTCATTTCTTATGTATATCACACATTGTTAATATACTTAGTGAGATACTTACTCATCATAATCTCATGTCAACCATATATATATATGTCTATATATACCACAACATGTAGTTTTCACAATTTTGTAACGTTCGTGAATCGCCGGTCAACTTGGGTGATCAATTGTCTATATGAAACTTATTTCATTTAATCAAGTCTTTAAAAGTTTGATTGCTTAACACGTTGGAAATATTTTGTCATGTAAATATCAATCTCAATTAATATATATAAACATGAAAAACTTCGGGTTGCTACAATAGAGAGATAGCTGCCATATGCGAACCCATTAACAAGCAGAAGATCTCTAAGTACTACGACAAGCACGTTAAGCCTATGTCATTCAGGGTTGGAGATTATATGTGGCGCAACAATGAGGCAAGTCGAGCAGAGAATACTGGAAAGCTGGGGCTTAACTGGGAAGGTCCTTATGAAGCTATTGGAATAAGTGCAACGGGGTCCTATATCCTGGCAGGATTAAATGGAGAGCGAATACCTTGCACTTGGCATGCAACCAATTTGAAAAAATGTTATATATGATTGTCAGGCTGCAGCATCAGGGATTGATCACCCCAACTTTTAAGCACTTGCATATTTTAGTTCCTTTAAAATGTTGCTTTATTTACTTTTAAGACAATTCATATTTGTTTCATGGTTGCAATAAATTGTCATTTGGATATGACTTGAGTATTTGATTTATTTTGTAATAAATAAATTTAATTTTTTGAATGGAAGTGCTTGGCTACATTTCAACGCACAATATGACATCTATTATGTGCATCATTCCTTCTTAAGGGATGATCTCTAGCTACCAAGTGGCAGAAGCATGTTTGGTTATAAGGCTAGATTTTAGGGTGGGTAACAGGCATTGGTTTGCCTAGACCAACACACTCTCGCAGACTAGAAGACTGCAAGTCATGACTATAAACGACAAGCATTGGGGTTGCTTGCCCACTAACCTAAGTGTTGGTTCACTTGGAAGACTCTGAATAATTTACTTAATAATGCAATGAAAAGCGTTGGCTATGTGCACAATAGTTTAGCGCCGGTTAGAATTATTAATTTTTGAGTATAAACGAGTATACATTGGTTTGTATGCAAATAAAATTTTAAGTTTTTAGAACTTAATACGCCTAATGACGCGAACAATATAATAAGAAAGATATTGGATTACTTTACTTATTGACGTAAAAGAAACAATGCATAGCATTGGTTACATAGTACCATTACAAAAAAAGTGCTTATAGCACAAAAGTTAAAACTGGCACGCAGGCCATTACATTACGATTACAATGAAATTGAAATCTAAACTACGTGACTTATTTGGAACGGTTCCCTACACTAATGGTAACAATCCTTCGAAACCTCGCCCGCAGCGATCAGGCGGATTGCCCCATGAAAAAAGAAAATAAAAAACTAAACTAAGAATGGGGGCACAACCGTGATGTTAAAAGCGTCTCATGAAGCACGTTAATAACAAGTGCACCCCCCAAGGGCAGTGAGCGCAAGGGGCCAAAAGCAATGAAAGCTTATGGCACACCCAAGACCCCCAGCTCCATGCCAAAAATGTTACAAGGTGTCGTACAAAGCACACCTTACAACCACACACGACGAACATTGGCTCGCCAACTTAAAACTTCATTGACAAAAGATCCTGCACCGAAACAGCAGGATCGATGATGACATTCTCAAGGGTTTGGATCGAAATATTCTCCAGCACTTTGTTGGACTCAAGCACCTTCTCATAATCATCTTCTTCGAGTTGATCATCGATAATTTGAGGAATAACAGTATGTACCTCAATGTTTTTTTAGATCAGATCCCAGAACCGCACCCATTCAAGCGCTTTGGTAGCCTTGAGAGCTTAAGAGTAAAGCTATGTAACAATGGAGGCGCCCAACACATGGGTAGCAATGGTTAGAAGTACTGCGCGTGGATCTGCATAAGTCCATCGAATGATGTCACGGCTCGCAGACACTTCAGTAACCTGGGTGGTAAGATCGTTTCTCTCAAAAGTTAGCAAGTCAACATTGGAGGTAGCAACAGCAAGCTCCTCCCTTAATACCTTGTTTTCCTCTTCATAATCAACGTGCGAAGATAACATATCAATTTTCTCCTTTTTTTAAAGATTCGATGGTGGCCTCAGCTGTTTTCAGCGCGTCATTGGCCACTTTAACCTGCGTTTCAAGAAGTTGCACCCTCTTCTGCAGCTGCCCAGACATTTGAAGATCTGTGCGATAAGTGCGCTTGATGTTCAACCTGTCGCTGTCCTTTGCCCATGTCAGAAATGACAGCTGTGTGTCAAAGTTTAGCTTTTGGTCTGGTATCATCTTCTCTAACTATTGCCTTATGACAGCTGGAGCACACCCCTGCATATACAGGTTCTGCTCAAGCGCGGAGCGCTTGGAAACATTCAATATGGCAGCCAAGTTGTCTACTTGAATGGGCACGTATCGGTTGTCATTCAAAATTAGCTCTCGGATGGACCGGCATGATTGGTTGAACATGAGCAGTTAAAGGCACAGAGGGCGCATGGGCAACAGATGGAGCAGTGGCAGAAACAATAGGCTCCACATCCTCGTTATTATGAACAACTGGCAGGAAAATTCCGCAATCAGGCATGGACAATGTAAGATACTAACTTCAGAAAAATAAATTAAGTTATATTTTACCTTCAAACGAACTTGCAGCTTTGCTCTTCTTGATGTGAGGGTTGAGGCTCACAGAGGAGCGGTGCTTCGATGTAGCCTCATCTGCTACCTCCTCGCTTATCGTTGCATCAGCATCCCTCACGATAGCATCTTGGTCAATGGCTTCCTTCTTGATGGTATAGCCTTTGAAGTCTTCATTCAACAGAATGTCACAAGCATTCATCATTGCAAAATAGCACACAAAGGTTAGCATGCATCAAAGCAAATCATTTATCAATTAATTTAGGCAAATACAGAATATACCCTTTCCCCTAAGCATGATGACCGGCTGGGTACCAACAAACGGCCAGTAGGATGAAACTTTGGTAAGAAACACGACTTCGTTTGGATAGATGCAAATTTTTAACTTTTTTCTGAAGCACAGGTAGAAAAGTTCCTGCTCAGCCTGGTCCATGGGGGTCTATTCAAAGAGGAATTTGAACCGGTGTGCCATTGAAGAATGTTGACAAATTCAGAAGGAACGACTTGTTTTCAGCAAAGTAAAAGGAATCTTTCCACGAACTTTGTAAACCCTTCTTTTGTTCGGAGCTAAAGGCGACTCGATCAAAAAAACTATACCAATCGTGCTCGCTTAACTGATAACGGAAGATATTTTGAAAAACTACCAAAGATGGCTCGCAATTGTTAGCCCAACACCACATCTCAAACAGGGATAAATGAGTAGCACTATAAGGGTGTAATTGGCCTAATCCGATGTTGTAGGAAGAAAGAACTCTCATGAAAAAGGTGGTTGGGGGAATGCTAACGTTCCCTACCTCAAGGGTTTGATCATACACATCAATCATGTTAGGGGGTGGTTTGTGGGCTCGCTCGTTTGCCTTTGGAAGAGTAGGATTAAAGTCAGAGATGGGTGGATGCCATTCGATGATGCATTTCATTGACTCTTGCTCAAAGGTCGATGAAATTGAGTGAACGTGAAAAATGGTCGAGCTGGCAAACGAGGTCGACATGATAAAGAGATTAAAGCGAAGAGTAAACTGACCTGAGGATGGTAAGATTGCCGAAACTTGATCGGAAGTTTGGGAGCAAAGATGAAAAAAGAATTGATTCGAATTATTTACCCTAAATGGTTAAGAATGGATCCTATTTATATTCGGAACGATTAGGGCTCCAAAACGCGTAATTTGATGAGCACCGTACACGTGTCATGATCTGAACAAATGACAAGGTGAATGAACGGTTAACAATAAGAATTTTGTATAGTTTAGTTACGGTGTGCTGCAGGTTAGCATTGGCTGGTGGTTACGCAAGCTTTGATTTGATAGCCTGTCATGATTATCTGCTCTGCAGCCATTTCCAAGACTGCATTAGCAGACGTTTGATAGAAAACGGCTATTCGTTATTAATGCCACATAATGATAAAATCTTGACCAAACAATCTGGTTACTTGATCTTATTATTTTAATAAATACGTTTTACGAAGGTTAAAACATGTTATTCATTTTAAGTGCTCCTAGGTAGTAGTTTAACATGATGCGCCATGGTGATCGCACATCATATTAAACTGGGGGGACTTAATGATACGCGTACCTATGCACATAGAGCTCGTTCGCGTGCGGCGCACGTCCTGAATATTGCCAGAACATTTGATTAGGAGGTGTGCACGCGTGTATTGCTTAGCGCACACGAAAGCAATCGGATTTAATTTTATCCATAATCGGATTTATGGTTGTTATTCCGAAAGATCTAGAACTTAATTATGAGACAATCTAGGGTTAGGGTTTTATTATAAATACGACCCTAACCTCCTTCATTGAATAACAACGTTTTCTGTATTACTTGAATATACGATTTCATCCAGAAAACATTCTTACGGTAATAGGTATGTGCTATGAACATAAACCCTATGCAACCACCTTTAGTGGCCATTGTTGCGGCAACTGCCATCAATGGTGGACGTAGCTTTGATCACCCTTTCGAAGATCATCATATCAATAAGGGTTATTCACGGTAAATCGGACCGGAGATTAAAGCTATAAACGTTCTTAAACACTCCCTCATGCACTCAACATTAACTTTGCTATTTGAGCAGATTTATGTTCAATCACCGTGGTTTTTCCTTTGAAAGGCAAGTCATCTTGTTCTTAAGGTGACGAGCCTTGCTATGTTGGTAACCCCACAACTCTTCGAACGAATTAGAGAAGCTCAAAATGTGGCATTGGAACCCGAGAATGTGAAAAGAGAAAGGATTAAAGGACAAGTCAATGAATTTGGGGAAGATCCTCGAGACTTAAGGTTACGTTACAATAGAATTTGGGTTCCTTTGCAAAATGATGTAAGATATGAACTTCTCGATGTGGCTCACAAGTCTAGGTATTCTATTCACCATACTAACATGTATAGAGATTTGAAGAGAGATTATTGGTAGTCGAGAATGAAGAGGGATGTTAAGTATGTTCATAAGTGCCTTACTTGCTTTACATAAATGGAGATCAGAATATAAGAAAGTCCTCAAGCCGCCCGCACCGTATCCTGGTGAGGGCACCAATATTACCATTCTAGTCCTCACTCGCCCTCACATTTCTCATTCTCAATATTTTCTTCAGATAACATAATCAAGGACAGAGTTGATTATTTAATTTTTTCTACTTTTGATTTCAAAACCTATAAATTGTTGTATTTATAAGTATTTGTTACTTTTGTCTAATTAGCGGGTACATGTAATGTTGGGGAAGTATTTAATGGATATTATGGTTCATGTCTTAGAGGAGAAAATAGGGGAATATACTAATGTTCGTGATAAGGAATGTTTATGATAAGGAATTATGTTACTCATTCAGTCTCATATTTATTGTCACTAGACAAAAAACACACGGTTTAAAAAAAAAAGTACCTCACATGTATTTTTTTGTTCACTTTCCAGTCTTATCCCTTATTTTTTACATAAGTTTTCATCTTGCATATATAAAGTATAGGTACGAATGAAGTTTAGCATATTATTTTTTCTATTTATAGACATGAACAATTGTTTCACCATATATACTAATACCCATGGAGATTTTGGTCGTTTTGACCCTCCATGGGTTTTTAAACGACAATAAATAAATAAACAAAAACAAACACCCTCCCAAACATTAGCCAACTTTCAAGTTCAGTTCTCAAATTCGGGGTTCAAAATATAAACTTATTATTTTAATTAAAAATCTTAACCAAACTTCACTCATAGTTTCAACGGGACATATCTTTTTCGCTCGCCTCGCGTTACATTTTTTCGAACCCACCATTCAACTCAAAAAATCTAACGAACACAACGGGACTAACTATACGCAAAACGGACACTTTTAAAAAAACGTTAAATACCTCGGACTATATTCAATATATATACACACCTATAATAAACTACCCAAACTAACTATATCATATCCATAATTCTGTTTCCCTTTTTTTACGCAATCTTCCTGCTGTTAAAAACGCATAGGCCATTAGGTATATTAGGCACTAACTACATGTATCTAAAAACACCTGTAGCAAAACGTTTTTACTTCTGTAAATACATAACGCTCTGTTAACTATGAATACGCAGCCCAAAAGACTTGCAGCATCGCGCGAGCCCGTTTTACTAGTTTAAAAATATAATGGACGATATATATGAGACAGAGGGAGTATGAATCAAGTGAACTCCAATAAATTCGTTAAACATATTTTAAATCAAATATATTGATATATTGATAATCTAAAATCACAAGAAAAAGAGAAAAAGGGATAGGGAGAGAGAAAGCGTGTATTTACTCTATGTAACAAGCAGCACAATTAAAAAAAAAAAAAAAAAAAAAAAACAACCGGATCAGTAAACAGCAGCAGCCATCAGTATCAGTTACAGGAAGCAGCAGAAATAAAGAGAAAGAAGTTTGCTTTAATGGCTATGGCGGCGTGGCAGACCTGTAATTTTTGGCTTCTTTAATGCTCACGTACTACACAACCCACCTATCTAGCTCCTATTCTATACTCTACCTTCTTCAATTCAATTCAATTCAATTCAATTCAATTCTTCATTTACTTCAAACAATTTTTCATTTCACTATAAAATTTATATTTAAAAAAATTAATTTACTAATTTTATTTTATTATAATTTTAATTATGCTAACTAAAAATAGGGTTAGGAAGGTGGACATAAATAATAAAGTTTAGGTTGTAGTTTTACCTTTTTGTTATGGATTATTATTTTTATTTTAATTTTAATTGTGAGTCACAATTGGTGTGTTATTGTTGTAGTTGTAGGAGTACTTGTTGTCACATATTCCTGTTGCAGAAGCTATGGCTGGTTTCTTTTCATTAGGATCTGCATCTTATAATCATACCCTACAACAACAACAACAACAATCTCAAAACCCTAATAACAATTCCAACACTAATTCTAACCCTACTGAATCTAGCAGTTGGTTCTTGTACAGTACAACCACTAGAAACAACACTACCACCACCACCACCAAAGATTTTGAACTTTGGCAACCAACCCATCATGCTTCAACCGGTCATAATCTGTTATCTGCATCTCCGGCAGCTGCCGGAGCATCTACTCTCGGTGGTGGTGGTGGGGATGGTAGACTTATTAACTTTTCCGATGAGTCCACTTGGGGTTCAGCTGCTTTTGTGATGATGGGTCACGGTGGCGTTACTGGTGGTAGTGGTGGTGGTGGTGTTAGTTGTCAAGATTGTGGGAATCAAGCTAAAAAGGATTGTCCACATATGAGGTGTAGGACTTGTTGTAAAAGTAGAGGGTTTCAATGCCAAACGCACGTGAAAAGCACGTGGGTTCCGGCAGCTAAACGTCGTGAAAGACAACAGTATCTTAGTGGTGGTGGTGGTGATACACAAGATCAAATTGCAACTCGTAGACGTGTTCATACGACAAGTAGTAAAAGAACAAGATCAGTTCAAGATCATGATCATGATCATGATCGTAACCCTAATTTGGTTAATCAGATTACTAATACAACTACTACAGCTATTGGTTACAATCACTCAACAGGTATGAATAGACTCCCTACATTATAATTGTTAGACTACCTAGATTCACACAGTTGATATTTTTGAAGGAATATTGTTTGATTTGTTTTATAATTGTTGTTTGTTTGTTAATTAATTTTAATTTGCTTTTTCGCTAATGATTGCATTCAAAATTGTGTATAATCAAAAAAAACCTAACTGCTTCCTTTGAAAACCTACATATAGTATGTTTGTTAATTAATTATTAATTATATATATTATAGTTGGTACAATAGATCTTTAACTTTCCTTTTTATAAAACAAAGTTATATTCTTTATATATATTATTTATCATACTTTATAATTTCATGGGGGTGTCTTGGATTCTTGTTTCTTTTAACATATTTATTACTGTACTTAGTAAATAATGGAGTACTGCATTATATGTATTTTAATCAATTGTCAATTTATGAGCCTTTTTAATCAGATAATTTTATTTTGCCATGTCTCTCAAGGAGCGAAAGTTGATGTGAATGCTTAAGGATTCACTGTTCTTAGATTAAATACCACACAGTATAATTGAAGTTTGTTTATGTTAAGAACATGATTGTCTCCATCGTACCTTGCCAAACTGCAGTTAAGCGGGATTGAATAACGTTGCGTATAGTTTAATTTCAACTGACAATTTTACGTATTAGACCATACATTACGGGCTTTAAAATGACCTTCAAATCCATAGTCTAGATTTTGATATCACATCAAAATTCACTACAGGGAGTGATTTTTGTCATATTCGCTGCGTCAGTTAAGATCACGAACGTTACAAAAGAAAAAGGGGCGTGAGTATTGGTTATATCCAATCAAAATTTAACAAGTAGATATTTATATTAATAACTTCCTTTATTTATTTTCTACTTCCAATTACTGGAGTATATTTTACCACACTGTCTAAACAATGTACAAAAATTTGACACTCCTCGTAACACCACTTCAAATTTTAACATTGTAACGTCATAGTCAAAATTCTCTCATTCAAAAAGTACCAAATTTTCCTCAACGGTAAAGTCACTGTAACGTGTGGTCTTATTGGTTATGTGTTTGTTAATGCTACACATTGTTATGGTAACGAATGCTTGATTAGTTCATGTAATTTCTGTTTTAGGGTTAGAGATAGGTAATTTTCCATCAGAAGTGGCGACAACCGCGAACTTTAGATGTGTAAGAGTAAGCTCGATTGATGATACCGATGACCAATTTGCATATCAAGCCGCAGTGAATATTGGTGGACATATGTTTAAAGGTATACTATATGATCAAGGCCCGGAAGGTCAATACATGGGTGGTGACACCTCTTCGGGTGGTAGTGCTGGGATCCCGCAACTAAATCTCACAACAACGTCGCCTGCTAATTCAACAGCGGCCGCAAATTATATTGGTCATTCGTTATATCCATCGCTTGGCGGCAACGACTACATGACGAGTACGCAATTCTTTCATCAAATATCAAGAGATTAATTGATGAGACTCATTTATTAATAATTTCTATACACAAATTGGACATGCTAATTAGCATTGATTTTGGCTATTGATGTCACACAATACAATTAGCTTGAAATATGAAGGTTGTTAATTTTTTACATTTTGTTAATTACCGAGTATAATTCTACACACATTTCGATGCAAAGTTGAAATTAAGGTCTTATGTACTAAACTTATCTTGATTAGCATGGGGTATTGGGCATTTAAGTAGGAGACAACTCCTAGGAGTTCTGTCCATATTGTTTCTTTTTGGTGATTTATTTGTTTGTCTATAATATAGAAATTATTTGTTTGTTTTAAATAAAGAAAAACTCCATAATAATTTATAATTTATTTGGTTCCTTAAGTTCAATAATTTGTTTGTGTGTCTCGTGATTTGAATTTGTTCCAAAATTTTCTTCTTTTTCTTCCTTCATTTACGCTAAAAAGCTGGAAACCTCTCATTTTTTTGTGTTCTTTTATTCTGTTTTGTTTGAGCCCTCCAGCCATGAAAGAGATTCAATAATCTCAAATCACATATATACATATATATTCGTTTTATATTTTTATATGTTTTTGTGTACGAATGTCGAATGGTAACCATCCATTAACACACTCACCCTCTCTCATTTGTCATACCCCACCTTCAAACACTTATCTGAAAGTTATTATCCGCATATTAAGTCTTTGATTCAAACCTATAACATAATCTGTAAACTGAAATGTATATGTATAGCTATCCGTAGACTGATTACACATTTATACATACTTAGTAGATTGCTTAATATAACGTCCCATCTTAATTTTCCCGTTTCATTTTAATTTAATAAAACTTGCATTCTCTAGATTTTCGTAAGAGCACTGGGTGTCGTGACGCGTCAGTTTGGTGTTAGTTCAGTGTCTTACTGATGACTGGACGCTGACTGGACTGACATTGTAAACTGACATTGCTGAAAAAATAGAGGAATTGAGAAGATGGTCAGTTCAGTGTCTTGGAGAGAGAAGAAATAGGGGAAGTGTAAGTATGCAACAGATCAATTTTTGAATTTTGGCCCACTCACAGCCAAATTTCCAACGTCTTGCCCACGACTTTGGAAGAAGACTTTGGAAGAAGACACTGAAATGGTGTGCGGGTGACGGTTAGTTGGATGAAAAGGCAGCGTCGACGTTGGGGTGACATTACCACACCTCAAGCTCTAATATCAACGAAACATGTACTTATATATATATGTACACATTTTTTTTTTCTAAAATAAGGAATACTATAAAATAAAAGTTAATTCATCAGAAGATGAACGGATCGAACAAAAATAAAACAGAATAATGGAAGGCTCAAAACTAGAAATGAAATCCTAATCGCTATCTACGATCGATCGAGCCTACCGTAAATATAAACACAATATATGTGACGACCCGGAAATTTCTGACCAAATTTAAACTTTATCTTTAAATGATTTAATATTTTCGACATGATAAGCAAAATCTGTAATGTTGAGTCTCAAAGTTTTGGAACTATATTCATGTAATCAATTATTCTTTGACTGTTCTCGAAGATTCACGAACAATATATATATATATATATATATAACTTAATGTGCATATATATATATATATATATATATATATATATATATATATATATATATATATATATATATATATATATATATATGATTTCAAGTTATTTAGTAAACGATAGTAACATTCGATTATTGATTCGATTGATATTTAGATAAGTTAACTAAACCGTTTAAGATGAACCAGTAAAACACTAATTTGCTACAATATTCTCGAATTGCTACAGTACCCGAAAAGCTACAGTGTTTTCGAAAATCACTATTTGCTACAGTAAAAAAACTTTGCTGCAGTAACTTTGCTACAGTAAAACACTATTTCAGAATGAAAATGTATATATGTATATGTATATACTACGAGACGATGATTTATAGAAGCAAATAGCCAAAACACTTAATTGATTAAAGCTACACTTCGAGTGACATAGTTTATCAATGATTAAGTTTATATTTTGACAAAGGTACGTGTCACGAAACGTAAAATGCAAGTTTTCTAAGTGTACGAAAGGACATTCGAAAAACCGGAACCGGGACATAAGTCGAGTGACGACGTACGACTTATCGGAACAAAAATTACAAATCAACTATGCACGTGAATTTAACATAATATATAATTAATTATATAATTTAAATATATTATATATATTATTATAACATGTCGACGAGAATAAAAACAAACGTATATGAGCTGTGAAAAGGGGCCATGCGATCGCATGGGTTCCCCTCACATTCCCCATGCGATCGCATGGAGGCTGGGGACAGAAGACACTATAAAGCTCGATAATTTTTGGCTAGTTTATAGGATCTCAATCTCTCTGTCTCTCTAATTTATATATTATTATTATTATTATTATTATTATTATTATTATTATTATTATTATTATTATTATTAAGATTAATATTATTATTAATATTATTATTATTATCAGTAGTATTAATATTATTATTATTAGTATTATACATAAAATACTACGACGAAGTACTGCTCAAATGATTTCAAACCGAGTTTTCAAATGAGTCAAAGCTAAGAAAACTATGGGATATAGCTATGGAGGTTATGGGTAATGTTCGTGGGCATTGTTTGCAAATCAAACCTAGTGTTTATCATCTCTGTTGCGTCTACGTACTTTCCTGCAATATTGAATCACAATATTGATACGTTGAGATCTACGGTTATTTGGTAATCCGAGTTTCGGTCACATTTTGGTGAATGACTTTATATGCTGCTAAGGTGAGTTTCATTTGCTCCCTTTTTAATTGCTTTTGCAATCTATATTTTTGGGCTGAGAATACATGCACTTTATTTTAAATGCAATGGACACAAGTACATACTAAATTCTACACTGAGTTTGAACCGAAAATCCCTTAGCTTTGGTAACTAGTAACTGCCAGTTATAAGAACTGGTGGGCGCGAGTAGTAGTATATGGATCCATAGGGCTTTACATCCCCGTCTGTTCCAGGTTTAGAAACTCTAGCCTTAACTATTAAACAGACGTATGCTAATTGAGTTTAGTACACGTTGGTTTGCGTGTATTGTACATGTTGGTTGCATGTATGTTAAAACAGGAGTACTTATTATATATACGTTAAAGTTTAGTTACCAGGGTGCTCAATCTTGTAGAATATTTTGATAAACGTTTCTGGATGAAACAACTGAAATCTTGTGATCCACCTTTATATACAGATTATGCGAAACACCAAAACTATGAACTCACCAACCTTTGTGTTGACATTTGTTAGCATGTTTATTCTCAGGTTCCCTAGAAGTCTTCCGTTGTTTGCTTATATGTTAGACAAGCTATGTGCATGGAGTCTTACATGGCATATTTATCAAGGAAACGTTGCATTCACCAAATCATCACCATGTATCTTATTTTGACTGCATTGTCAACGGAATTACTATTGTGAACTATTATTTACGGTGATTATCTATATGTAGAAATAATCAGATGTCGAAAACCTTTGATTTAAATATTCATTTATGGTGTGCCTTTTCAAAAGAATGCAATGTTTACAAAACGTATCATATAGAGGTCAAATACCTCGCAATGAAATCGATGAATGACGTGTTCGTCCATATGAATTTGGAGCGATCGTCACAATATCACATGCAAACAACCAACTAAAAACCAAATTAAACTAACAAGTGATTAAATGATGATCACGCAACTGATCAAAGTAATTCAAGAATTGTATATAAAATGTTGAACTTGCTTATAAATAAAAAGTTAATTTTATGGGTTTTTTTTAACGCCAAATAATAAAATTTATTAGAAAACGCTCCCTAACAAGGCGCTAAGAGAGAAATTACAAAAGAGATAGTTGCCAGGTGGGCTCTGAACAACATGACATCTATGTTTGAGCCATCTAAAAGCATACATGCTAATTACATCAAAAATATTATTTGAACTACAAAAAGAGTCGTTAAAGACAATGCCGATACGGTATCTCCAAAGAGCCCAACACGTAGTGACCATAATCGCCACGATCTGATCCTTAACTGAAGCAGCAGCATTAGGCCCCGATCCAATCAGAAAACTCGTCCGCAGTTGCAAAATTTTGTCAGTTAACATTTAACCATACTCGGATCTTACGCCAAACTTCCATCGCCACAGTACACCCGAAAAATAAGTGATTCTGATCTTCTGCACCGTTATTACAAACCGCACATGTGATGGATTTAATATCTACACCTCTCGCGGAAAGGTTCCAACGAAGCGGTATAGAATTTAAGTTGAAACGCCATAAAATATGTTAACTTTTCTAGGAAGAAACTTAAACCAAAGAGTTTTAATCGACAACCCTTGCCATAACATCTTATCAATGGCCTTCCTAGTCGACTTTACACTATAAACCTTATTAGTCTCAAGCATACATACCCACGAATCATCTCGATCAACAAGAGAAAAATTATGCAGCTCTTCTTTTAAAATAGTGAGACTCAATTCGTTACGAGGCCCAATATCACTTCTAGCCCACGACCACAACCATTCCCCGTTTACGTACTTATCTGCTATAACACCGTTTTTCTGCATATTTAGATGGTACAGGAGATTAAACCGCTTTGCTAGAGTATTTTGACCGGACCAAAGATCTAACCAAAATCGAACATAGTAACTGTTACCAACAGACATCGAGAAGATATTTCCCAGCAGCAGTTGATCCGTGAATACTTTAGAGCTGCAGTCAACAATCGAGGACCAAAGATTATTACTGTTACTCTATTCGAACACATTACCATGAATAGCCTTAACCATTGTTATCCAAAGGTCGTTCGGATTCGTTAAGTACCTCCATTTCCATTTATGTATTAAAGCCAAGTTAAATGCCTTAAGACTCCCGACATTTAACCCGCTACTTTTAAATGAAGACAAATAACATCCCATTTCACCAACGCCATTTTTTTACCGTTTCGTTTCCAACACAAAAGAATCTACTCCGTAACGATTCAAGAAATTTTAAAATAGTTTCCGGGCATTTGAAAACCGAAAAAAGGCAGATTCCAAGACTACATAACACCGATATGACAAGGGTTAACCTGCCACCCGAAGAAATAAGTTGAGCCTTCTAAGTAGATAATTTTTTCTTAAACTTATCAACTAACGGGGACCAACTCGCCACACGTTTCATGTTAGAACCAATAGGAATACCGAGATAATTCGTAGGAAAAGAACCAACCCGGCATCCTGCTTCAGTCGCGACATTATCAAGTTCCACCTCATTCACCCCTATATCGAAGACTTGAGACTTAGAAACATTTATCTTTAACCCCGAAACCAAGTGAAATACTTTTAATATATAAAGGATGTGATCTAACTCAAGTCTCGACCATTCCGAAAAAATAATATCACCGTCCGCGTAAATGAAATGAGAGAAATGTAAGTTCTGATTCCCCACCTTAGCACACTTCAAGAAATTAGTCTCGAGAGCACGTTTAAATGCCAAATGAAGCCTTTCCATAACTATGATAAAAAGAAAAAGGCTTAACAGATCACCTTGTCGGAGCCCACGTTTGATCGAGAATTCACGACTCGGGCTACCGTTAACAAAAACAGACGTTCTAGCGGACGATAAACAACATTTTATCCAACTACACCATCTTGATCCGAAGCCTATAGAAGACAACATAAATAAGAGATAATCTCAACTAACCGAGTTGTATGCCTTTCCGAAATCAACTTTGAAAAGAAACATTTTCTTATTCGTTTTTTTAAACCACGATGTCAATTCAGAAAGCATCACGGGTCCGTCAAGAATTTGACGACCTGCAATGAAAGCCGATTGCTCCGGAAAAATAACTTTGTCGATTATCTTTGCAAGGCGATTTGTTAGAAGCTTAGTTATAATCTTATAGAAAAATTAAAATAAAAGTTTGATGGAGTATCGAGCCAAAAATTAAAATAAAAGTTAACCGAATAGCCCTTCATGTTTCATGCATTTTTTTGTGTTATTCAAAATGGAGAACCACTGCACCATGTGAGGATTATAGAGTTTGACTTTTCTTGTTCCCTTCAATGGTGCTTTGAGCCCCCAAAAAGTGCATAAGAGATATAGAGTAGCTTAGTAGGCTTTGTTTGATGCTATCTTACATTACTCGTGAATAATGTATGTACTAATTCATCAGCATAAAAGAGCCAGCATGCATGTATATCTATAATCTATCTATATAATTTTTTTTTGCCGGAAAAAAAAAATATCTATAATCTATCTATCAATCTATCAATGTATTTACGTAGTATTATTTACGGAGTACAACCTTTATTTATATTTTTAATATCATATACAGTAAATAATATAATATATAATAATAACATACGGAGTATATATAATATATAATAATACTATACGGAGTATATATATGGTATACTTGAATTATTAGTTGCTGCTGTTGTATGTCTTTTTATTTTCGAAAATACTTTAATTTCAAGTTAATAAAGTGATCTTATTAGGATCGTACAAATTATAGTTGATGATGCAGACTCTGCAATCGCTTGCTGTTGTTCTATGTCGATAAAGAAACTCTAAAGTATAAAATAGTACTTAAATGAACATTTTACGCTATATGAATCTTAAATGCATTAGCTTTTCCAGTATTTATTTATTGTTAGGCCTCCGTTATATTACTCCGATCCCTTTTATGTTTACTTTGGGTAGATGTCAAAATTTAAGTTTTGAAAGAAGTTTTTGCATCTCGTGATGAATTTATACTCCTGGTCTTAATTCTATTGTCCATAAATGAAATGAATATGAATAATGTGATAAAGTTCTTATGTACTCTTACTTTATACATGTAAGACAAAAAAAATTATTAAAAGTAAATGATTAGACCGAAAAGTTAATAAAAAAATACATGTAACAATATTTTTTTTTAAACTGTGTTTTTTTTTTTAAACGTTAGATTTAGTATGGAAGGTGTATGAAATCCTAATGCATAGGAGACGTGTGTTTTCTCCTCTCTCTCTCTCATTAAATCTTGTAATATTTCGTGTTATTTATTTGAAATAATCTTAATAACACGGTGTTTCATAGAAAGTCGTGGAGCACTCCGGTGACGCTAAACGAGATTCAATTAAAATCGTTCGAGTGAATTTCGTATAGAGTAAAAGATAGGAAATTGGATTGGAATTGTTGGATTACTAATCCGAGTATGTATTTATATATCTAATTCATAGGCGTTGGGGTGGCACCTCGCCCCCTGCTATTGTCGAGTCTCTGCATGCTTTACTGGGGTCGTCTATGGCCCCTTTTGTTGTATTCGTTGTATTCGTTTCGCTTTAATATATATTGTTCTAACTCGGATTTAGGTTACGAAAAGCGACCATAACCGATCAATGTGTCACTTGGTCTAAAAATTAGTAGACGAGGTTGACAGATGTACAACACTAATTAGCTAAATCAGGTTTAAGAATCACTTTAATCGTATTTTTTTTTTCCAAAAATATACCTAGAATTAAGATCAAATTAAGGAAACAATTGGATCATTTTAAGGATCATTTTAAGAATTAATTTACATATTTATCTTCTTTTCCGTTACGGGTAATGATATGTACGCAACTCATTTTTATTATGTACACAACCATTATACGTGTTGTACAATACAACACTGTAGAGTATAATGATTGTACACATAACAAAAATAGATTATGTACATATCACTCCCTTTATGTTGTTGTGTTGTACAATACAACCCTTTGTGTACATGCAAATGCGCAGCAATTGGACATATAGAACCCATTTTTATTATGTACACAACCATTATACTTTACAGTGTTGTACAATACAACACTGTAGAGTATAATGATTGTACACATAATAAAAAGAGATTGTATACATATCACTCCCTCTATGTTGTTGTGTTGTAGAATACAACCCTTTGTGTACATGCAAATGCGCAGCAATTGGACATATAGAATTTAAGATGAATGATTGACAAGATATGTTGTTGTCGGGACTTGATAAAAATCGCAACTTCATCATACACAGTTGCGAACTGTGCTTTGGACATGAAATTTCATCTTTTACATATATCTCCTCTTGTACCATATCCATCTTTTATTCAAAATTCTTACTTTGTTGATGTAACGTTTATATATATATATATATATATATATATATATATATATATATATATATATATATATATATATATATATATATATATATATATTGATCATGCATATTTTACCACATGGTTGATATGCCTGTTCAATGCGTAAAAGGGGGGTTTAAGGATCTTAGAATAAGGCTCTCCGGTCCGGCTACCGTGAATAACTCTGGCCGACATGATGATGTCGGCGGGGTGGCCAAGCGATTAAGTCCACCTTCGATAACGTTCGTTGATCAAAAGGCTCCATATAAAGGTTGTAGGTGCTAGTCGACAAAGAACTAACCTGTTAACCTTGAGAAGACGAGAGATGATGAGGGTTACGTAAGATGTGTAACTGATGATTGTTACGCAATGCTGTTGTATCGTTATAATGACAATAAGGGTTTGTATATATAGGCAAACCCTAATTCTAGAACCATCCGAGATAATGGCAATCTCTTCCATAACCAACTCCCCCGAATCACGGATATAATTATGGAAAAGATACTTACTTGAGGACCAAGTAACCGCCGTACCAGAAACATAGGCATTCGATACGAATACGCATGCCGCATACCGCATACAAAGTACACGCATACGTATGCCAGCGAGTGCCCGCATACGTATGCATTGCGCATGCGGGTTGCGGTATCATTATGTCCCCCCAGTTTGATGTTATATGGTTCAAGACATATGATATCAAACTATTAAGCGAAAAAGAAAAAACAAGAAAACGACTAGCATTTAATTTTTCGCGTGCGTTTCGATGTCATTAAATGTCTGTCACTGTCGCTGAAACCCATTCGACTGACAAGACGTAAAGTGGCAGTTTGACAGGCGCGTGTGAGCCACGCGCTCAACACATGACACATTGAACTGATGCCCACGCGCGTGCAAAAAATATCAATCGTTGATTGCGTTACACGTGTACAGCCACGATGAAACTCGTTTCACCCCATGACCCCCAAGTTGCACTATAAATAGACCTGTTTCTCCCACATTTCCATTTTTCTGCATCAAGCTTCCTCAATACGCTGCCAAATTCAATTCCGACCAAAACTTGAATATTCCGGCCAACTTCGAAAGGTTAGTTATTCTCCGATCACTTTATAGAAAATGACTAAGGCTAACGAGACATATGTAGATAGTGTAGTGTCTATTATAGAGCAGAAGCATATTGATTATTTAGTTAAACAATACCCACAGCTAGCACAGTACAATCCGGTGCCTCCCCAATCTAATCAACGTGCCCACAAACCGCCGAAGAACAAAGTAGCCATATATGAGCATGCGTTTAAGCATGACAATTTTAGGATGCCCCCTTTCGACTTCTTTTTGGTCGTTTTAGATCATTTTGGCGTAAGGTTAGGGCAATTACACCCTTACGCAATAGGGAAGATTGTACTGTTTGAGATGTGGTGCGTTGCACTCAACAAGGTGCCCTTAGTGAAGGTGTTCTGCCACCTATACCGCTTAGCAAATCATCACAAATCGTGGTTCACTTTCTTCGCTCGTCAGAACTTCACCAAAACCCCTAAATCGAACGCGGGCCACTGGAAAGAAACCTTCTTTTTTATTGACCAATCTGTTGTGAGAGCCAACTTCCCGCAAACGCTTATCTGGTGCGAAAGCTTGGCTAAGGACGTGAACAAAACTCCGGTCCTCGATGATGAGGAAACAAAGCTGTTAGCGGAGTGCGCTAACGCACAGCTGGTGCACCGATCATATGTGAACGTGATGCTGCGGTTAGGAAAGATATCCGCACACTGGCCATGGGAGGATGTGTGTCCAGCCATAGTCGGACCGAATGGAAAGGGGAGGAATAGTATAAATGCATATGAATATTTAACCACTAGCGTACACATACATGTTTTAATATTGCCCATATATTTGCAGAGATGAAGATGAAGAAAGTGCTTACCGCAGAGGAGATTGCGGCCATCTCCTTCCGCAAGCAGAATGTTAACGAGCCGCTTGAGCAGGAGAAGACTGGCGAGAACGATGTGCAAGCACCTGCCACCTCGGGCAACAAGCGCAAGGCTGCCGAAGCCACCCAAACCAAGCAGAAGAAGAAGAAGCTAACTCCTAAACAAAAGGAGGACATGCGGAATGACAATTTTGTCCCCGTCGATCCAGCATCCGCAGATCTTCCTCCTCCTATCACCGGTAAGCATCTCATTTCTTTCGTAAACACCGTACATTTAACTTCATGTGCTAACAAGTTACTGATATGCAGAGCATATTGAGGAGACGCGGCAGACGCCGCCGCAGGCGAATCCGGAACTGGAGGCTACCGCCACGTTCAGGGACAGGGCAATACACCTTGATTCTGATTCTACGCCAGTCCCACCGCCTGGTAGCTTCCGATTGGCAAACCTGGCGCAGCTCACCCAGTCCTCCGCCGAAAATGCCGCAGAGCAGTCTGCGTTTCTACAACAAATCTTTCCGGCTGAGTTCCGTAATCAGCTAGCCGCACTGCCCTTTCACCAAGCGCTCAATGCCTTCGTCCAGAACGGCCTTGTGTTCTTTGTTATGGTTGCGGATCAGGCCCGCCGCTCCACCAATTTGTATCAAGTGGCCGTGCGGAAAGAAACAGAGTTGGGACTACTGCAAGCGGGCGTTGACCATGTTAAAAAAGACAGGGATGCCGCGGAAGAAGCGCGCAAGGCGGTGGAGGTGACCGCGGTGGAGACAAAAGCCGCGCTGATTGAGGAAAGAAAAAAGAACCGCGAGCTGGTAGGGGCGGTTGACCAGGCTAAGGGGGAGACGGAGCGCTTGCGGATTGAACTGGAAAGGGTGCGCATGGAGATGGACGATGCGGTGACTGGTCTCGAGCTAGCGGAGGCAGACTTGTCAAAGCTTCGCACCTCCCATCCCGTCATTGCGCAGAAGGTAATGGACTCGGGGCCCGTCACCGAATAGTTCAACGCCTACGTCAATGCGGTGAAAGAGCATGAAAATAACAAGGTCATGCTTGAGGTGATCAAAGGCTGCGACCTCACGCTACCGTACCCTGAAGTTGTGCGAAAACATTTGAAAGAGGGTACAGCTGAGGCGCTCCTAGAAGCGGGGCAGGCCATGCAGTCCATCCCGATCCCCCTAATAGACGCATTCGCTGCAGATCCCAATATGCCAATTGATGGGTTCCTCAAGGAGGATTTTTAGGTGTCGCTGGTAACCGTTTGCGCCGTAAGTCCTATGCTTAGGCAGGCAATTGTAAATACAATTTTTGGGCCCTAAGTCCCGTGTTGGGCAGGCACTTGAAACAATGATTCTGTAATAACCTTAGTTGTAATATATGTTATTATGTTGTTCATGCGTTATGTATTGTAGCGACCCGACAAAATCATGTTTGACGGCGCCGTCTACGTAGGTCCCATTACATGGTCATAAGTCTTTAAGACAAAGTTTGACCGAAAATATGTCGCATTCATTTCATAAGTGTGGATGTTTCAAAGTTTACAAAAGTAGTTTCCATAACTAGTACATAACGATGTTTAAGTACAAATGAAACACGTGCGACACAGTTTAAAGTAGTCAAAAGACGCTCCACATATGCATGTATACTCGACATCCAAAGCAAGTATCAAAAGAATGAGCGGAAGCATGTATCACCTAATGTTCAAGGACCTGAGAAAAACATAGAAATCTGTCAACGAAAACGTTGGTGAAATCATAGGTTTAAGTAAGTAAGTGAGTAAAAGTAAGTCGAACCACAAGATTTACATCAATGATAAAATAGTAATACATTCTAAAAGTTAATATTCACGAGCACCCAATTATCAAGGCTTAACATTCCGTCCGTTGAACCCCATTAATAGTGCTAGAACAACACTGTTTCTCGAAAATATATTTCATCTGTGGACGGTAGCGAACCGTCCGAGATGAGGGTTTGTCAAACCCATATGGCCATACAACATAAGTTCACGCCTACACTTACACCCTGCAAGTGTAACTAATGATAATCGAATTGAGGATTTCGTTCTAAACTCGTATGTAGAATGTTTGTTTTCCTCAACTTGTGTTCACTTAGTTAAAAAGAAATGTTTATGTTTTCTCATCCCAAATGTAAGTTCAAAAGAGTAAAAGTGGGACTATGATCTCACCTTGAGCGCAAGATTAAATAAGTACTTCGACAAGTAACGTGTGCAAAGAACAATGCTAGTCTTGACCTAAACAAATAGGTTGTATCAATAACGATAGTCACGATTGGTCAAAGATGTTCAATTAGTCCTATGGCTCGTTACGACTCGATTATGTAGCATGTGAATCAATTTGTCAAGTTTCATGCAAGATACAAGTATAGAAACAAGTTAGGAATGTTGCATAATCATTTGGTTAAGTTTGACAAAAAGTCAAACTTTGGTCGGTCAAAGTCAACGAAAAAGTCAACACGTTCGGGTCGGGTCCCGAACTATTTTTCTGAGGTTTTTAATCATATATGAGCATGTTAGAACAAGTTACATGTGAATCGGAGGTGCATAGCATAGCAAACATTATTCGAAAATTGACAAAGTTGGACAGACCACTTTGGCGCGCCGCGCGGGTATATGGCGCGCCGCGCCATTACCTGTACAGAAAAATCTGGCAGTTTTTAAGTTTTATGCACGAACCTAACTTCAAACAATCACCATTTATGACCCGCAAACAACCAAAACATGTATCTTATATCATCGGAAAGGTATTTTGACAAGGAAAACAACTAAACACATTTCAACAATCACATTTACTTTTACAACAACTAAAATCACATTCAAAGCTCCTCATTAAATGCATTCAAGTTCATAAATGAAATTTGATGATTCGGTAACCAATTTACATGAATGATATGCCGTTTCGAAGGTGATCAAGCATACAATACAACCTAACACTTACAAATAACATTTCATGTCATTCAAAGCATTAAATGTTCACATTAAATTCTATCAAACCCTAACCAACAACATCAAAATCACTAATCATGTTTATGAAGTTTTCTAAAACAACCTACACATCAAATTGAAGCTAGTGATACTAGGAACACATTTAATACATGCATTTATAACTTATAACAACATTCAAACAACCAAATCACCAAATCAAACACACCAAAGTTCATATTCAAACTAGTTACTTCAAATAACGAAATCGAACATATAAATCATATATTCATGTTAGACTTGAGCCATAGACACTAATTAACAACTTTATAACTAAAAAACATCAAGAACACAAAATCTAGTGATTTTAGAAAGTTACCCAAATGAGATGTAATCGGTATGGAATCGAAGAGGAAGTTGCAAGGATTCCAAATATGAAATTAGTTTAGATTGAAGCTTGCTAGATTTTGATTAGATGATGAATCTTTGAAATGGTGTTTGAGAGAATTTGTGAAAGTATTAGAGAAAAATGGAAAAGAAAAGATAAAATGAATGGAGGAGGAAGAGTGTTGACTCTTTGACCTAGTCACCTCTTTGCTCCTTTGTCAAACTTAGTCCCTCAACTTTGAAAACGGGTGCGCGAATTACCTAAACGAGATAATTTAAAATGCGTATTAACGGGAGATGTTATAAACATATAACGGAGTTTAAATAGTTAAACGGAAAAGTAAACGGAAAAATGCGGGATGTTACATTACCTACTCCTTAAAAGAAATTTTGTCCCGAAATTTAAGTAGGCGTAGTAGTCGTTGTTTCTTCCTCGGGATCTTGCGTTTCCGGAGCCGGGAATAAATGAGGGTATTTCTTTTGCATTTGTTCTTGCCTTTCCCAAGTAAACTCGGGTCCCCTTTTAGCGTTCCAACGGACTTTAACAATCGGAATTCGGCTTTGTTTCAATGTCTTGACGGAGGTGTCCACAATTTCAACCGGTTCCTCCACAAAATGAAGTTTGTCATCAATAGTAAGTTCCTCGAGAGGGATGACGATATCGGGTTCGGCAAGACACTTTTTCAAGTTTGATACATGGAAGGTAGGATGAACGGAGTTCAATTGGGGCGGAAGATCTAAACGATAAGCAACGGTTCCAATACGCTCCAAGATTTCGAAAGGACCAATATACCGCGGATTTAGCTTCCCGCGTTTCCCAAAACGGATTACACCCTTCCAAGGTGCGACTTTTAACATGACGTGGTCACCGACTTGAAATTCAAGGTCGTTGCATCTTTTGTTGGTATAGCACTTTTGACGACTCCGGGCCGTCCGAAGCCTATCTCGGATTTGAACGATCTTCTCGGTGGTTTCGTGAATGAGTTCGGGTCCGGTGATTTGTACGTCGCCTACTTCGGCCCAACAAAGAGGTGAACGACATTTTCGGCCATATAGCGCTTCAAAAGGTGCGACTTTAATACTCGCGTGATAACTATTGTTGTAAGAGAACTCGGCGAGAGGTAAGTGCTTGTCCCAAGCTTTTCCGAAATCAACCACGCAAGCTCGTAACATGTCCTCTAAGGTTTGAATTGTACGTTCGCTTTGTCCATCGGTTTGAGGATGATATGCGGTGCTCATGTCTAAACGAGTTCCCAATGCTTCTTGCAATGTACGCCAAAATCTAGAAACGAAACGGCCATCTCGGTCGGAGATAATCGATAAAGGTACACCGTGTCAGGCTACGATCTCCTTAATGTAAAGTTGTGCAAGTTTCTCTATTTTGTCCGTTTCTTTCATGGCAAGGAAGTGTGCGGATTTGGTGAGACGGTCAACAATAACCCAAATGGTATCATAACCGCCCATCGTTTTTGGTAGCTTGGTGATAAAATCCATCGTTATCCTTTCCCACTTCCATTGCGGGATCTCGGGTTGTTGAAGTAGTCCGGATGGTCTTTGGTGTTCGGCTTTGACTTTGGAACATGTCAAACACTTGGAAACATAAGTAGCTACGTCCCTTTTGATGTTCGGCCACCAATATTGTTCCTTAAGGTAGTGGTACATCTTATTGGCACCGGGGTGAATCGAGTATCGTGACTTATGGGCTTCATCTAAAATAAGGCTTCGTAGGTCCCCATAACTAGGCACCCAAATCCTTCCGGTGTAATATCGGAGTCCGGTCTCCCTAATTTCGAATCGAGAGACGAGAATGTTCAAGAGCTCGTGTGAAAGGTTTTCATCCTTGAGAGCCTCATCTTGGGCTACCCGAATTTGGCTATTAAGGTTTGTGTGGATGGTGATGTTTAAGGCTCGAACACGAAGAGGCACCGCTCTTTCTTTTCGACTTAAGGCATCGGCTACTACATTTGCCTTCCCGGGATGGTAACGAAGCTCGCAATCGTAATCGTTTAAGGTTTCAATCCACCTTCGTTGTCTCATGTTTAGTTGCTTTTGATCGAAAATGTGTTGGAGACTTTTGTGGTCGGTAAAGATAGTACTCTTGGTTCCATAGAGATAGTGTCTCCACATTTTAAGTGCAAAGACAACGGCTCCGAGTTCGAGATCATGTGTCGTGTAGTTTCGTTCATGAATTTTGAGTTGTCGAGAAGCATAAGCAATGACTTTCGTTTGTTGCATCAATACACACCCAAAACCATGTTTCGAGGCATCGTAATATACAACAAAGTCATCATTGCCTTCGGGAAGTGACAAGATAGGAGCGGTGGTTAGCTTCGTTTTCAAGATTTGAAATGCGGATTTTTGTTCGGTCGCCCAATTGAATTTATTTCCCTTGTGAGTAAAAGTGGTTAGAGGACGAGCAACCAAAGAAAAATCCTTGATGAATCTACGGTAGTATCCGGCGAGACCCAAGAATTGACGGATGTGAGTAGGAGTAGTGGGAGTCTCCCATTTACTAATGGCTTCGATTTTCGTTGGACCGACTTTAATACCTTGGTCACTTACAACATGACCAAGAAATTGAACTTCCTTTAACCAAAATTCACACTTGGAGAATTTGGCTTAGAGTTGTTCTTGTCTTAAAAGTTCAAGCACAAGTCGGAGGTGTTCCTCGTGTTCTTCTTCGCTTTTTGAATAGACTAAAATATCATCGATGAACACGATAACGAATTTGTCAAGATACGGTTTGCACACGCGGTTCATAAGATCCATGAACACCGCCGGTGCGTTAGTGAGACCAAATGGCATTACAAGAAATTCATAACTACCATAACGAGTTCGGAAAGCGGTTTTGGAGACATCTTCCCCCTTAACCCTCAATTGATGATAACCCGAGCGGAGATCGATTTTTGAATATACACAAGACCCTTGTAATTGATCAAAGAGGTCATCGATGCGAGGAAGAGGATATCGATTCTTTACCGTCAATTTGTTTAGTTCACGATAGTCAATGCACATTCGTAGGGATCCGTCTTTCTTTTTAACAAACAAAATCGGAGCGCCCCAAGGTGAATGGCTAGGTTGGATAAAACCACGATCAAGTAGTTCTTGGATTTGACTTTGCAATTCTTGCATTTCGGATGGAGTGAGTCTATATGGTGCACGTGCTACGGGTGCGGCTCCCGGAATAAGATCGATTTGGAATTCAACCGGTCGATGGGGTGGAAGACCCGACAATTCGTCGGGAAATACATCGGAATAGTCACTAACAATTGGCACATCATCGATATGCTTCTCATCAGACTCGACTTTCTTAACGTGAGCAAGGATCGCAAAACAACCCTTACGGAGTAGTTTTCTAACTTTAATACACGAAACGAGGTTGAGTCCGGTGCAACTCTTATCGCCATAGACGATCAAAGGTTCACCATTCTCGATAGGGATTCGGATTGCGTTAAGATCACAAAGGATGTGAGATTTCGTTTTGGTTAGCCAATTCATACCGATTATTACATCGAAGCTCCCTAGTTCCATGGGTATCAAGTCAATTTCAAACTCATTACCCAAAATGTTTAACGTACACCCCCGGTAATATGTGTCGGCACTCAATAGTTTTCCGTTAGCCACTTCAATGGTATAAGTGGTATCTAGTGGACGTGGTGGAGTATTAAAAGAATGAGTCAAAGTCTTGGATACAAAACTCTTATCGGCACCCGAATCGAATAAACAAGTAACATAAGTGTTGTTGAGAAGAAACGTACCCGTGACCAATTCATTATCATCTCGGGCTTCCTCGGTGTTGATGTTGAAAGCTCGGCCGCGCGTATTGGGGTTATCTTTCCTCTTCGGGCATGCATTTCTATAATGGCCCGTTTGGCCACATTCGTAACAAGTGACCGTTTTTGGAGGATTGGGCCCTTTTCGAGCGATGGGGGCGGCGCTTGTGAAATTGTTGGCCTTATGACCAACTCCTTGGCACCGGTGGCAAATTAGCTTGCCGCATTCACCCGAGTGGTGCTTGTGACATTTGTTGCAAAAAGGTTGAGTTCCGGCATAACCTTTCTTGCCGTCGTTGTTGAAAGGCTTTTTGGTGAAGGTATTGTTGTTGTAGTTGCTTGATGGAGTGGCTTCTCATTTCCTTTTGTTGCCACCCAATTTGTCTTCGGCCTTAGGAGCTGGCACTACGATTTCATCAACTGTTTCAATCAATTGGCGGGCCATGTTCAAAGCGGCTTGGTGATTAACGGGTTTGGATGACATCACTCCTTGTTTGATGCTTTTTGGAAGACCGTCCATATATAGTTCAACCCTTTGAGATTTGGGGTTCACGAGATTAGGACACATCAAGGATAGTTCGGCGAAGCGTTGGTTGTAGGCCTTGAGATCGTTTCCGACCGCCTTCAAAGTTCTTAGCTCTTATTCGAGCTTTCGGGTTTCTTCGCGAGGGAAATATTCAACAATCATCTTTTCCCTTAAATCGGCCCAAGAGAGGGCATGAGCTTCATCGGTACCCACCGATTGTATATAGGTGTTCCACCATGTGAGGGCGACACCGGCGAAAGTGTGTGAGGAGTATTTGACCTTGTCTTGGTCCCGACAACCGCTTATGCTAAAGACGGCTTCCGTTTGTTCAAACCATCGGGTGAGCACGACCGGTCCCCCGGTTCCATCAAAAGTGTGAGGTTTGCACCCCATGAAGGATTTGTAGGAGCACCCTTCGTTTGAGTTACCGGCTCCATTGTTGTTGTTGTTGTGGTTGTTGTTATTGTTGGAGGAGTGATCGGCCATGGCCGCTTCCACGATGGTGGCTATCATTCGTTGTAGAGCTTGTTCGGGAGTCTCATGGCGTGGCACACGACGAGGAGGCATTGTTCCTTCAAAACACAAGAATACCGTTGATTAGTATTTTCAATAATACTAATCATGATATGAAATAAGGATAGAGAGAAAAAAAAAATTTCCTTGACTCGCCTTAAATTCTTTATGCCACAATATCGGAACGTTCATATGAGTCACCGTAATATAATCCCGGAAATTATATTACCCTGATTCATATGTGCATTCGACATCATTTCACTAAGTCAAGGTGGCGCGTCAATCAAATTAAACAACGTGAGATTAAGATGAAATAAAAGTAGATGTGAGTAGAAACGTTCGAGTATAATGCACAAGTAGTCAAGTAATTCCTACTTCAAGTCTATATGCCGGTTGTAGTCTAGACTCACTAATGTCCCCTATGACTCGGGGTTGACAAAAATGAAATCTAAATCCCTACAACCAACGCTCAGATACCATCTGTAGCGACCCGACAAAATCATGTTTGACGGCGCCGTCTACGTAGGTCCCATTACATGGTCATAAGTCTTTAAGACAAAGTTTGACCGAAAATATGTCGCATTCATTTCATAAGTGTGGATGTTTCAAAGTTTACAAAAGTAGTTTCCATAACTAGTACATAACGATGTTTAAGTACAAATGAAACACGTGTGACACAGTTTAAAGTAGTCAAAAGACGCTCCACATATGCATGTATACTCGACATCCAAAGCAAGTATCAAAAGAATGAGCGGAAGCATGTATCACCTAATGTTCAAGGACCTGAGAAAAATATAGAAATCTGTCAACGAAAACGTTGGTGAAATCATAGGTTTAAGTAAGTAAGTGAGTAAAAGTAAGTCGAACCACAAGATTTACATCAATGATAAATTAGTAATACATTCTAAAAGTTAATATTCACGAGCACCCAATTATCAAGGCTTAACATTCCGTCCGTTGAACCCCATTAATCGTGCTAGAACAACACTGTTTCTCGAAAATATATTTCATCTGTGGACGGTAGCGAACCGTCCGAGATGTGGGTTTGTCAAACCCATATGGCCATACAACATAAGTTCACGCCAACACTTACACCCTGCAAGTGTAACTAATGATAATCGAATTGAGGATTTCGTTCTAAACTCGTATGTAGAATGTTTGTTTTCCTCTACTTGTGTTCACTTAGTTAAAAAGAAATATTTATGTTTTCTCATCCCAAATGTAAGTTCAAAAGAGTAAAAGTGGGACTATGATCTCACCTTGAGCGCAAGATTAAATAAGTACTTCGACAAGTAACGTGTGCAAAGAACAATGCTGGTCTTGACCTAAACAAATAGGTTGTATCAATAACGATAGTCACGATTGGTCAAAGATGTTCAATTAGTCATATGGCTCGTTACGACTCGATTATGTAGCATGTGAATCAATTTGTCAAGTTTCATGCAAGATACAAGTATAGAAACAAGTTAGGAATGTTGCATAATCATTTGGTTAAGTTTGACAAAAAGTCAAACTTTGGTCGGTCAAAGTCAACGAAAAAGTCAACACGTTCGGGTCGGGTTCCGAACTATTTTTCTGAGGTTTTTAATCATATATGAGCATGTTAGAACAAGTTACATGTGAATCGGAGGTGCATAGCATAGCAAACATTATTCGAAAATTGACAAAGTTGGACAGACCACTTTGGCGCGCCGCGCGGGTATATGGCGCGCCGCGCCATTACCTGTACAGAGAAATCTGGCAGTTTTTAAGTTTTATGCACGAACCTAACTTCAAACAATCACCATTTATGACCCGCAAACAACCAAAACATGTATCTTATATCATCGGAAAGGTATTTTGACAAGGAAAACAACTAAACATATTTCAACAATCACATTTACTTTTACAACAACCAAAATCACATTCAAAGCTCCTCATTAAATGCATTCAAGTTCATAAATGAAATTTGATGATTCGGCAACCAATTTACATGAATGATATGCCGTTTCGAAGGTGATCAAGCATACAATACAACCTAACACTTACAAATAACATTTCATGTCATTCAAAGCATTAAATGTTCACATTAAATTCTATCAAACCCTAACCAACAACATCAAAATCACTAATCATGTTTATGAAGTTTTCTAAAACAACCTACACATCAAATTGAAGCTAGTGATACTAGGAACACATTTAATACATGCATTTATAACTTTTAACAACATTCAAACAACCAAATCACCAAATCAAACACACCAAAGTTCATATTCAAACTAGTTACTTCAAATAATGAAATCGAACATATAAATCATATATTCATGTTAGACTTGAGCCATAGACACTAATTAACAACTTTATAACTTAAAAACATCAAGAACACAAAATCTAGTGATTTTAGAAAGTTACCCAAATGAGATGTAATCGGTATAGAATCGAAGAGGAAGTTGCAAGGATTCCAAATATGAAATTAGTTTAGATCGAAGCTTGCTAGATTTTGATTAGATGATGAATCTTTGAAATGGTGTTTGAGAGAATTTGTAAAAGTATTAGATAAAAATGGAAAAGAAAAGATAAAATGAATGGAGGAGGAAGAGTGTTGACTCTTTGACCTAGTCACCTCTTTGCTCCTTTGTCAAACTTAGTCCCTCAACTTTGAAAACGGGTGCGTGAATTACCTAAACGAGATAATTTAATACGCGTATTAACGGGAGATGTGATAAACATATAACGGAGTTTAAATAGTTAAACGGAAAAGTAAACGGAAAAAGGCGGGATGTTACATGTATTAATTGTTTATATATCGCGAATCAAAACAAAAGGTTAACCGCATGCCTATTGTAGTGACCCGAACTTTTCCATGTTTATATATATTAAATGAAATTGATATTTACATGATTAAGTATTTCCAACATGTTAAGCAATCAAACTTGTTAAGACGTGATTAATTGAAATAGGTTTCATATAGACAATTGACCACCCAAGTTGACCGGTGATTCACGAACGTTAAAACTTGTAAAAACTACATGATGACATATATATGGTTACATATATAGTTAACATGATATTATGATAAGTAAGTATCTCATTAGGTATTTTAACTATGTGTATATACATAAAAATGAGACTATTGAATTAAGAAAACTCAAAAACGATATATATAACGATTATCGTTATAATAACGTCTTACTAAATACATATGAATCATAATAAGATATTGATACACTATGTTTAATAATGAAATGATACGTAAACATGTCATTAAGTGTATTAACAATAAACTACATATGTTAAAACAAGACTACTAACTTATTGATTTCGAAACGAGACATATATGTAACGATTATTGTTGTAACAACATTTACCTATACATATATCATACTAAGATATATTAATATATCATAATATCATGATAATGTAATAATTTAACATCTCTTTAGATATTATAAATAATGGGTTAACAACATTTAACAAGATCGTTAACCTAAAGGTTTCAAAACAACATTTACATATAACGACTAACGATGACTTAACGACTCAGTTAAAATGTATATACATGTAGTGTTTTAATATGTATTCATACAATTTTGAAAGACTTCAAGACACTTATCAAAATACTTCTACTTAACAAAAATGCTTACAATTATATCCTCGTTCAGTTTCATCAACTATTCTACTCGTATGCACCCGTATTCGTACTCGTACGATACACAACTTTTTGATGTATGTACTATTGGTATATACACTCTAATGATCAGCTCTTA
Organism: Rutidosis leptorrhynchoides; assembly: GCF_046630445.1. Taxonomy (NCBI): domain Eukaryota; kingdom Viridiplantae; phylum Streptophyta; class Magnoliopsida; order Asterales; family Asteraceae; genus Rutidosis; species Rutidosis leptorrhynchoides. The sequence continues at coordinate 129,246,514 of NC_092341.1, forward strand.
GCAGCCCATGTGAGTCACCTAACACATGTGGGAACCATCATTTGGCAATTAGCATGAAATATCTCATAAAATTACAAAAATATTAGTAATCATTCATGACTTATTTACATGTAAACAAAATAACATATCCTTTATATCTAATCCATATACCAACGACCAAAAACACCTACAAACACTTTCATTCTTCAATTTTCTTCATCTAATTGATCTCTCTCAAGTTCTATCTTCAAGTTCTAAGTGTTCTTCATAAATTCTATAAGTTCTAGTTTCATAAAATCAAGAATACTTCCAAGTTTGCTAGCTTACTTCCAATCTTGTAAAGTGATCATCCAACCTCAAGAAATCTTTCTTATTTAAAGTAAGATATCTTTCTAATACAAGGTAATAATCATATTCAAACTTTGATTCAATTTCTATAACTATAACAATCTTATTTCGAGTGGAAATCTTACTTGAACTTGTTTTCGTGTCATGATTCTGCTTCAAGAACTTTCAAGCCATCCAAGGATCCTTTGAAGCTAGATCTATTTTTCTCATTTCCAGTAGGTTTATCCACAAAACCTGAGGTAGTAATGATGTTCATAACATCATTCGATTCATATATATAAAACTACCTTATTCGAAGGTTTAAACTTGAAATCACTATAACATAGTTTAGTTAATTCTAAACTTGTTCGCAAACAAAAGTTAATCCTTCTAACTTTTCTTTTAAAATCAACTAAACACATGTTCAATATCTATATGATATGCTAACTTAATGATTTAAAACCGGAAAACACGAAAAACACCGTAAAACCGGATATACGCCGTCGTAGTAACACCGCGGGCTGTTTTGGGTTAGTTAATTAAAAACTATGATAAACTTTGATTTAAAAGTTGTTCTTCAGGAAAAATGATTTTTCTTATGAACATGAAACTATATCCAAAAATCATGGTTAAACTCAAAGTGGAAGTATGTTTTCCAAAATGGTCATCTAGACGTCGTTCTTTCGACTGAAATGACTACCTTTACAAAAATGACTTGTAACCTGTATTTCCGACTATAAACTTATACTTTTTATGTTTAGATTCATAAACTTAAGTTCAATATGAAACCATAGCAACTTGAAACACTCAAAACGGATTTAAAACGAAGAAGTTATGGGTAAAACAAAATTGGATATTTTTTTTATTGTTGTAGCTACGGGAAATATTGTAACAAATCTATATTAATCATATCCTAGCTAACTTATATTGTATTATACATGTATTGTAATATATTATGTAATTTTGGGATACCATAGACACGTATGCAAATGTTTTGACATATCATATCGACCCATCTATATATATTATTTAGAATAACCATAGACACTCTATATGCAGTAATGTTAGAGTTAGCTATACAGGGTTGAGGTTGATTCCAAAAATATATATACTTTGAGTTGTGATCTAGCCTGAGACGTGTATACACTGGGTCGTGGATTGGGTCAAGATAATATATATCAATTTATTTTATGTACATCTAACTATAGACAACTAGTTGTAGGTTACTAACGAGGACATCTGACTTAATAAACTTAAAATATTAAAACGTATTAAAAATATTGTAATTATATTTTGAACATACTTTGATATATATGTACATATTAGTTATAGGTTCGTGAATCGACCAGTGGCCAAGTCTTACTTCTCGACGAAGAAAAAATCTGTGAAAGTGGGTTATAGTCCCACTTTTAAAATCTAATATTTTGTGATGCGAATACATGCAGTTTTATAAATATTTTACGAAATAGATACAAGTAATTGAAACTACATTATATGGGTGAATGATCGAAGCCGAATATGCCCCTTTTGCTTGGTAGCCTAAGAATTAGTAAACCGATCTACTAATTGACGCGAATCCTAAAGATAGATCTATTGGGCCTAACAAACCCCATCCAAAGTACCGGATGATTTGGTACTTCGAATTCGTTTTTATCATGCCCGAAGGATTTCTCGGAATGATAGGGGATATTCTTATATGCATTTTGTTAATGTCGGTTACCAGGTATTCACCATATGAATGATTTTTATCTCTATGTATGGGATGTATATTGAAATATGAAATCTTGTGGTCTATTATTATGATTTGATAATATATAGGTTAAACCTATAACTCACCAACATTTTTGTTGACGTTTTAAGCATGTTTATTCTCAGGTGATTATTAAGAGCTTCCGCTGTTGCATACTAAAATAAGGACAAGATTTGGAGTCCATGCTTGTATGATATTATGTAAAAACTGCATTCAAGAAACTTATTTTTGATGTAATATATTCTTATTGTAAACTATTATGTAATAATCGTGTGTAAACGGTATATTTTAGATTATCATTATTTGATAATCTACGTAATGCTTTTTAAACCTTTATAGATAAAATAAAGGTTATGGTTGTTTTAAAAATGAATGCAGTCTTCGAAAAACGTCTCATATAGAGGTCAAAACCTCGCGACGAAATCAATTAATATGGAACGTTTATAATCAATATGAACTGGACATTTCAGTTGGTATCCGAGCGTTGGTCTTAGAGAACTAGAAAATTACATTAGTGTGTCTTACCGAGTTTGTTAGGATGCATTAGTGAGTCTGAAATTCGACCGTGTTTTTCTTCAAAAACGATTGCTTAACATTTTTTGTTGGAAACTATATATTATTAACATGTAAATATTATATGATATATTAATCTCTTAACGTGTTTGATATTGTGTGATAGATGTCTACCTCTAGTACAAATCCCATTGATTCACCTAATAATAATGAAGAGTCGAATATATTTTGGGAAGATTCACAAATTCCCGAGGAGGAACCGGAAGAAGAGGAACCAGAAGAGGATGAATCGGAAGAGGAGGAACCGGAAGAAGAAGAGGTTCAGAAGGAAGAAATATTGATACCTATAGTAAATCGATTAAATAAAAGAAAATCCTCAACTAACGGACCAAAGTTAATAATGGTCAATGGTGTTTCCGCCGAGGAAGCAAAATATTGGGAAGATTACCAATTTTCCGATGAATCGGATCCCGATGAGGATTCCGATGACGTTATAGAAATTACCTCGACCCAATTTAATAAAGCGAAAGAAAATAATAAGGGAAAAGGTATAAAAATATAGAAACCCGATTCCAACCCAGATGAACTTTATATGTATCGACAACATCCGTATTTCTTAAAATGTAACAATGACCCGGGAACCTCTAAACCACCAAGTTTTTCTAAACCATTATGGAAAACGACATCTCGTATAAGAGGAACACCATATATTCCTAGAAAATTAGGAAAACGAACCAAGTCTGAAGAAGAAGAAACCAGTGATTCAGATTAGAGGGTTGTAATCATGTTGTGCATTATATGTATTGTAGTGTACTTGTACTTTTATGTTCTATTTAAAAATTGCTTGTATTGTTTGTTAATTATCTTTTACGAATCTAATTCTTGTCTATTTTACAGTATAAAAACAAAATGGACGTTAAGGGTAGACAACCGAATATTTTAGAAGACCTACCAGAGGATATGATTGAAGAAATCTTGTCTAGAGTCGGTCAAAATTCATCAGCAAGACATAACAAAAGGCTTTCTGGTTTACTAAGGCATTTCGAAACCCTCGTCCTTTTGATGACATTACAACATGCTGCCTAGCCAATGGTCATAACGGTTATTTTCCACAAGACCAAGGATGGGAGGTCGTCTTAGTAAAACCAGAATGCATGACTTGTTTCTGGACTTATGAATTACGTGTCTTTATTTCCTTTGCTGAATAACTTGCGTATTAACTAGATTTATCTTCAAAACTGTCCTGTATCATAGTGTACTATATTTTATGTTATATGTAATATAGCGAAGTTGTAAGTTTGAAAAATATTTGTATGTGATATATTATTATAATCAGTTTTTCATATGGAATTGTAGTAGTTGAATTGTATATTAGCTACTAAGTATGAACTTAACGGGTAGGTAGTAACCGAATTTAAACTTATAAAACGCTAATATGAAGAAAAAGCTTTTATAAATGAGTTCATATTATGCTACGAAATACTATTGACTACTCTTAATATTCTGTATGATTAACTCGATTCAGTTCGCTATTTTGAAGGAAATGGCACCGACTACTCGACACACCATGAATATGAGCGAAGAGGAATTTCGTACCTTTCTTGCTGCAAACATAGCCGCAGTACAGGCTGCGCTACATACCAACAATAACTCTGAATCTAATAATGCAGCTAACGGCGCAAGAAATCGTGTAGGATGCTCCTACAAAGAATTCACTGCATGCAAACCTTTAGAATTTGATGGAACCGAAGGACCAATTGGATTGAAACGGTGGACCGAGAAAGTCGAATCGGTGTTTGCCATAAATAAGTGTACTGAAGAGGACAAAGTTAAGTACGCTACACATACCTTCACAGGTACTGCGTTAACGTGGTGGAACACCTATCTTGAACAGGTAGGACAAAATGCTGCTTACGCACTACCGTGGTCGGCATTCAAGCAATTGATGAACAAGCAATACCGTCCTAGAAACGAAGTCAATAAACTCAAGGCAGAACTTAGAGAATTACGAACACAAGGGTTCGACGTTACCACATATGAGTGACGATTCATAGAGTTGTGTCTATTGTGTCCGGGAGCATTCGAAGATGAAGAAGAGAAGATCGACGCATTTGTAAAAGGGTTACCAGTAATGATTCAAGAAGATGTGAGTTCACACGAGCCCGCTTCTATATAGAAGGAAAGTCGAATGGCTCATAAACTCATAAATCAGATTGAGGGAAGAATTAAAGAGCAGGCGGCCGAAGAAGCCAACACGAAACAACTCAAGAGGAAGTGGGTGGAAAACGGTGACAAGAGTCACCAGTACAACAACAACAACAATTACAACCACAATCGCAACAACTATCCCAGCAACCGCAACAACAATCACAACAATAACCGCAATCCTAACAATAACTACAACAAACATCCCAACAACAAAAACAACTACAACAACCGTTTCAACAATAATAGCAACCCCAACAACAACCTCAATAACAACAACGGCAACAAAAACCAAAAACAGCCATGTCATAGGTGTGAAGAAAATCATCAGGGGTTTTGCACGACATTTTGCAACAGGTGTAAAAGAAATGGTCATAGCGCGACAAAGTGTGAGGTCTACGGACCAAAGTTTAACAGAAGTAAAAGAACAAATAATGTCAGAACAAGTAATGCCGAAACGATAGTGTCGGAGCAAGTAATACCAACGCTGTTTGTTATAAATGTGGAAAACCGGGCCACATTATTAGAAATTTCCCAAATCAGGGGAATACTAATGGGCAGGGCCGTGGAAGAGTTTTCAATATTAATGCGGCAGAAGCAAAGGAAGACCCGGAGCTTGTTACGGGTACGTTTCTTATTGACGATAAATCTACTTATGTTTTATTTGATTCGGGTGCGGATAGAAGCTATATGAGTAGAGAATTTTGTGCTAAATTAAGTTGTCCATTGACGCCATTGGATAGTAAATTTTTACTCGAATTAGCAAACGGTAAATTAATTTCACCAGATAATATATGTCGGGAGAGAGAAATTAAACTGGGAGATGAAACGTTTAAAATTGATTTAATACCAGTAGAGTTAGGGAGTTTTGACGTAATAATTGGCATGGACTGGTTGAAAAAAGGTGAGAGCAGAGGTCGTTTGTTACAAAAATGTGATTCGCATTATGCGTGAAAAAGGAAAACCTTTAATGGTGTACGGAGAAAAGAACAACGCGAAGTTAAATCTTATTAGTAGTTTGAAGGCGCAAAAACTAATAAGAAAAGGTTGTTACATCATTCTAGCACACATCGAGGAAGTTAAACCTGAAGAAAAGAACATCAGTGATGTTCCCGTCGCAAAAGAATTTTCCGATGTATTTCCGAAAGAATTACCAGGATTACCCCCACATCGATCCGTTGAATTTCAAATAGACCTTGTACCAGGAGCTGCACCAATAGCTCATGCTCCATACAGATTCGCACCCAGCGAAATGAAAGAATTACAAAGTCAGTTACAGGAACTTTTAGAGCATGGTTTCATTCGACCAAGTACATCACCAAGGGGAGCGCCTGTTCTGTTTGTCAAGAAGAAAGATGGTACATTCAGGTTGTGTATCGACTACCGAGAGTTGAACAAACTTACCATCAAGAACCGTTACCCATTATCGAGAATCGACGACTTATTTGATCAACTACAAGGCTTGTCGGTTTATTCGAAGATCGATTTACGTTCTGGATATCATCAAATGCGGGTGAAGGAGGATGATATTCCAAAGACTGCTTTTAGGATGTGTTACGGTCATTACGAGTTTATGGTTATGCCGTTTGGATTGACTAACGCACCAGCTATGTTCATGGACATCATGAACCGAGTGTGTGGGCCATATCTTGACAAGTTTGTCATTGTTTTCATCGATGACATACTTATTTACTCGAAGAATGATCAAGAGCATGAAGAACATTTGAGAAAAGTGCTAGAGTTGCTGAGAAAAGAAAAACTGTACGCTAAGTTTTCAAAGTGTGCATTTTGGTTGGAAGAAGTTCAATTCCTCGGTCACATAGTGAACAAAGAAGGTATTCAGGTGGATCCAGCAAAGATTGAAACCGTTGAAAAGTAGGAAACCCCGAAAACTCCGAAACACATACGCCAGTTTTTAGGACTAGCTGGTTACTATAGAAGGTTCATTCAAGACTTTTCCAGAATAGCAAAACCCTTGACTTCATTAACGCATAAAGGGAGAAAATTTGAATGGAAGGATGAACAAGAAAAAGCGTTTCAATTGTTGAAGAAAAAGTTAACTACGGCACCTATATTGTCATTACCTGAAGGGAATGATGATTTTGTGATATATTGTGACGCCTCAAAGCAAGGTCTCGGTTGTGTATTAATGCAACGAACGAAAGTAATTGCTTATGCGTCTAGACAATTAAAGATTCACGAGCAGAATTATACGACGCATGATTTGGAATTAGGCGTGATTGTTTTTTCATTAAAGACTTGGAGGCACTACTTATATGGGGTCAAAAGTATTATATATACCGACCACAAAAGTCTTCAACACATATTTAATAAGAAACAACTGAACATGAGGCAGCGCAGGTGGATTGAATTGTTGAATGATTACGACTTTGAGATTCGTTACCACCCAGGGAAGGCAAATGTGGTAGCTGACACCTTGAGCAGAAAGGACAGAGAACCCATTCGTGTAAAATCTATGAATATAATGATTCACACTAACCTTACTACTTAAATAAAGGAGGCGCAACAAGGAGTTTTAAAAGAGGGAAACTTAAAGGATGAAATACCCAAAGGATCAGAGAAGCATGTTAATATTCGAGAAGACGGAACCCGGTATAGGGCTGAAAGAATTTAGGTACCAAAATTTGGGGATATGAGAGAAATGGTACTTAGAGAAGCTCATAAAACCAGATACTCGATACATCCTGGAATGGGGAAGATGTACAAAGATCTCAAGAAATATTTTAGGTGCCCGGGTATGAAAGCCGATGTTGCTAAATACGTAGGAGAATGTTTGACGTGTTCTAAGGTCAAAGCGGAGCATCAGAAACCATCAGGTCTACTTCAACAACCCGAAATCCCGGAATGGAAATTGGAAAACATTACCATGGATTTCATCACTAAATTTCCAAGGACTGCAAGTGGTTTTGATACTATTTGGGTAATAGTTGATCGTCTCACCAAATCAGCACACTTCCTGCCAATAAGAGAAGATGACAAGATGGAGAAGTTAGCACGACTGTATTTGAAGGAAGTCGTCTCCAGACATGGAATACCAATCTCTATTATCTCTGATAGGGATGGCAGATTTATTTCAAGATTCTGGCAGACATTGCAGCAAGCATTAAGAACTCGTCTAGACATGAATACTGCCTATCATCCACAAACTGATGGGCAGAGCAAAATGATGATACAAATGCTTGTAGACATGCTACGAGCATGTGTTATTGATTTCGGAAACAGTTGGGATCGACACCTTCCGTTAGCAGAATTATCCTACAACAATAGCTACCATTCAAGCATTGAGATGGCGCCGTTTGAAGCACTTTATGGTAGAAAGTGCAGGTCTCCGATTTGTTGGAGTGAAGTGGGGGATAGACAGATTACGGGTCCGGAGATAATACAAGAAACTACCGAGAAGATCATCCAAATTCAACAACGGTTGAAAACCACCCAAAGTCGACAAAAGAGCTACGCTGGCATTAAAAGAAAAGTTATAGAATTTGAAATTGAAATTGGAGAAATGGTCATGCTTAAGGTTGCACCTTGGAAAGGCGTTGTTCGATTTGGTAAACGAGGGAAATTAAACCCAAGGTATATTGGACCATTCAAGGTTATTGATCGCGTCGGACCAGTAGCTTACCGACTTGAGTTACCTCAACAACTCGCGGCTGTACATAACAATTTTGACTTCTCGAATTTGAAGAAATGTTTTTCTAAAGAAGATCTCACTATTCCGTTAGACGAAATCCAAATCAACAAAAAACTTCAATTCATTGAAGAACCCGTCGAAATAATGGATCGTGAGGTTAAAAGACTTAAACAAAACAAGATACCAATTGTTAAGGTTTCAATGGAATGCTCGTAGAGGACCCGAGTTCACCTGGGAACAAGAAGATTAGATGAAGAAGAAATACCCACACTTATTTCCAGAAGATACGTCAACACCTCCTACTGCTTAAAATTTTGGGACGAAATTTATTTAACAGGTAGGTACTGTAGTGACCCAAAATTTTCCATGTTTATATATATTAAATGAAATTGATATTCACAAGATTAAGTGTTTCCAACATGTTAAGCAATCAAACTTGTTAAGACGTGATTAATTGAAATTGGTTTCATATACACAATTGACCACCCAAGTTGACCGGTGATTCACGAATGTTAAAACTTGTAAAAACTACATGATGACATATATATGGTTACATATATAGTTAACATGATATTATGATAAGTAAGTATCTCATTATGTATTTTGACTATGTGTATATACATAAAAATGAGACTATTGAATTAAGAAAACTCAAAAACGATATATATAACGATTATCGTTATAACAACGTCTTACTAAATACATATGAATCATAATAAGATATTGATACACTATGTTTAATCATGAAATGATAAGTAAACATGTCATTAAGTGTATTAACAATAAACTACATATGTAAAAACAAGACTACTAACTTATTGATTTCGAAACGAGACATATATGTAACGATTATCGTTGTAACAATATTTAACTGTACATATATCATACTAAGATATATTAATATATCATAATATCATGATAATGTAATAATTTAACATCTCTTTAGATATTATAAACAATGGGTTAACAACATTTAACAAGATCGTTAACCTAAAGGTTTCAAAACAACATTTACATGTAATAACTAACGATGACTTAACGACTCAGTTAAAATGTATATACATGTAGTGTTTTAATATGTATTCATACACTTTTGAAAGACTTCAAGAAACTTATCAAAATACTTCTACTTAACAAAAATGCTTAAAATTACATCCTCGTTCAGTTTCATCAACAATTCTACTCGTATGCACCCGTATTCGTACTCGTACAATACACAGCTTTTAGATGTATGTACTATTGGTATATACACTCCAATGATCAGCTCTTAGCAGCCCATGTGAGTCGCCTAACACATGTGGGAACCATCATTTGGCAACTACCATGAAATATCTCATAAAATTACAAAAATATTAATAATCATTCATGACTTATTTACATGTAAACAAAATTACATATCCTTTATATCAAATCCATATACCAACGACCATAAACACCTACAAACACTTTCATTCTTTAATTTTCTTCATCTAATTGATCTCTCTCAAGTTCTATCTTCAAGTTCTAAGTGTTCTTCATAAATTCTATAAGTTCTAGTTTCATAAAATCAAGAATACTTCCAAGTTTGCTAGCTTACTTCCAATCTTGTAAAGTGATCATCCAACCTCAAGAAATCTTTCTTATTTACAGTAAAATATCTTTCTAATACAAGGTAATAATCATATTCAAACTTTGATTCAATTTCTATAACTATAACAATCTTATTTCGAGTGGAAATCTTACTCGAACTTGTTTTCGTGTCATGATTCTGCTTCAAGAACTTTCAAACCATCCAAGGATCCTTTGAAGATAGATCTATTTTTCTCATTTCCAGTAGGTTTATCCATAAAACCTGAGGTAGTAATGATGTTCATAACATCATTCGATTCATATATATAAAACTACCTTATTCGAAGGTTTAAACTTGAAATCACTAGAACATAGTTTAGTTAATTCTAAACTTGTTCGCAAACAAATGTTAATCCTTCTAAATTGACTTTTAAAATCAACTAAACACATGTTCTATATCTATATGATATGCTAACTTAATGATTTAAAACCGAAAAACACGAAAAACACCGTAAAACCGGATATACGCCGTCGTAGTAACACCGCGGGCTGTTTTGGGTTAGTTAATTAAAAACTATGATAAACTTTGATTTAAAAGTTGTTCTTCTGGAAAAATGATTTTTCTTATGAACATGAAACTATATCCAAAAATCATGGTTAAACTCAAAGTGGAAGTATGTTTTCCAAAATGGTCATCTAGACGTCGTTCTTTCGACTGAAATGACTACATTTACAAAAACGACTTGTAACCTGTATTTCCGACTATAAACTTATAATTTTTCTGTTTAGATTCATAAACATAAGTTCAATATAAAACCATAGCAACTTGAAACACTCAAAACGGATTTAAAACGAAGAAGTTATGGGTAAAACAAAATTGGATATTTTTTGATTGTTGTAGCTACGGGAAATATTGTAACAAATCTATATTAATCATATCCTAGCCAACTTATATTGTAATATACATGTATTCTAATATATTATATAATCTTGGGATACCATAAACACGTATGCAAATGTTTTGACATATCATATCGACCCATCTATATATATTATTTGGAACAACCATAGACACTCTATATGCAGTAATGTTGGAGTTAGCTATACAGGGTTAAGGTTGATTCTAAAAATATATATACTTTGAGTTGTGATATAGCTTGAGACGTGTATACACTGGGTCGTGGATTGGGTCAAGATAATATATATCAATTTATTTTCTGTACATCTAACTATGGACAACTAGTTGTAGGTTACTAACGAGGACAGCTGACTTAATAAACTTAAAATATTAAAACGTATTAAAAATGTTGTAAATTTATTTTGAACATACTTTAATATATATGTACATATTTGTTATAGGTTTGTGAATCGACCAGTGGCCAAGTCTTACTTCCCGACGAAGTAAAAATCCGTGAAAGTGAGTTATAGTCCCACTTTTAAAATCTAATATTTTGGGATGAGAATACATGCAGTTTTATAAATGTTTTACGAAATAGACACAAGTAATTGAAACTACATTATATGGGTGAATGATCGAAGCCGAAAATGCCCCTTTTGCTTGGTAGCCTAAGAATTAGTAAACCGATCTACTAATTAACGCGAATCCTAAAGATAGATCTATTGGGCCTAACGAACCCCATCCAAAGTACCGGATGCTTTAGTACTTCGAATTCGTTTTTATCATGTCCGAAGGATTTCCCGGAATGATAGGGGATATTCTTCTATGCATCTTGTTAATGTCGGTTACCAGGTGTTTGTAACATCCCGCCTTTTTCCATTTACTTTTCCGTTATACTAATTTAAACTCCGTTATATGTTTATAACATCTCCCGTTGATACGCGTTTTAAATTATCTCGTTTAGGTAATTCCCGCACCCGAACGAAAGTTGAGGGACTAAACTTGACAAGGGATCAAACCCTTGACTAGGTCAAAGGGTCAACCCCCTTTCACCCATTCATTACCATCTCCCTCTCTCTCTCTCTCTTTCTCTCTAGCAAGAACACACCCAATTTCCTTTCTCATTCATTCATCATCTAAATCCGGATTAGGGAGCTAGCAACCAAATAAATTACATATTCGTGATCCTCTCTTCATCCTCTTCATTTTGGTACCAACTTCATCTCATTTGGGTAACTTTCTAAAATCACTAGATTTTGTGTTCTTGATGTTTTTAACTTATAAAAGTGTTAATTAGTGTCTATGGCTCAAGTCTAACATGAATATATGATTTATATGCTCGATCTCGTTGTTTTAGTGTAACTAGCATGAACTTGAATTTTGGTGTGTTGTTCTTGAATTTTGGATGATCATATGTTGTTAGCTGTTGAAAGTTGATGTTTTAATTGTGTTACTAGCATCACTAGCTTCAATTTGATGTGTAGGTTGCCTTAGAAAACTTCATGAGCTTGATTATTGATTTTTGGTGGAATTGAGTTAGGGTTTGAAGAACTTGAAGTGATTATTTGATGCGTTGATTGCCATGAATTGTTGTTAGTAAGTTGTTAGTTGTATTGTATGCTCCATTACCTACAAAATGGCATGTCACATGTATGCATTGAATGCCCAAATCATTAAATGTGCATTGGTGAGTTTGAAGCATTAATGTGGGCATTGAATGATCACTTGGTTGGAAAACTCGGTTGTTACAAATGAGGTTTTTGATTGTTAAATTGTGTTTAGTTGCATTCTATGTCAAAAGAGCTTTCCAACGATATAAGGTGCGAGTCCTAAGTGTTTGTGGTTTGCGTTTTATGCTTATTTGAAGTTTGGATCAAGTTGGACAAGTGAAACAGACCAGGCACCAGCACCCGCCTATTGTCGCGGCGCGACAGAAGGGTGCCGCGGCGCGGCATAAGCCGTGCCCAGCTTCTGTCTCCGGTGTCCATTTTATGGAAAATGTTTGGCATACTACGGACCTCCGATTCACATGAAACTTGTTCTAACATGTTCATATATGATTAAAAACCTCAGAAAAATAGTTCGGAACCCGACCCGAACGTGTTGACTTTCGTTGACTTTGACCGACCAAAGTTTGACTTTTAATCAAACTTAACCAAATATTTGTGCAATCGTTCTAACATGTTTTTATACTTGTACCTTGCATGAAACATGACAATTTGATTCACATGCTATTATGATCGAGTCTTAACGAGCCATAGGACTAATTGAACATCTTTGACCTATCGTGTTTACCGTTATTGATACAAACCTATTGTTTAGGTCAAGACTAGCATTGTTCTTTGCACACGTTTACTTGTTGAAGTACTTTACTACTCGTGCACTCAAGGTGAGATCATAGTCCCACTTTTACTCTTTTTGAACTTACATTTGGGATGAGAAAACATAAACATTTCTTTACTAAGTGAACACAAGTACAGGAAAACAAACATTCTACATACGAGTTTAGAACAAAATCCTCAATTCGATTATCATTAGTTACACTTGCCGGGTGTAAGCGAGAACTTATGTTGTATGGATCCATATGGGTTTGACAAACCCTCATTCAAACGGTTCGCTACCGTTTACGAATGAAATATATTTTCGAGAAACAGTGTATGTTCTAGCACTAAGTGATGGGGTTCAATGGAAGGAAATGTTAAGCATTGATAATTGGGTGCTCGTGAAACAAACTTTTGGAATGTATTACTATTAATTCATTGATGCAAATCTTGTGGTTCACTTGTACTTACTTACTTAAACCTATGATTTCACCAACGTTTTCGTTGACAGATTTCTATGTTTTTCTCAGGTCCTTGAACGATACATGATACATGCTTCCGCTCATTATTTTGATACTTGCATTGGATGTCGAGTATATATGCATACATGGAGCGTCTTTTGGATACTTTTAAATTGTGTCGCATAAGTTTCATTTGTACTTAAAACTATGTATCGTAACTTGTGGTGGAACTATTCTTGTAAACTTGAACAACCTTTACATTTGAAATGAATGCGACATATCTTTTGGTCAAACGTTGTTTTAAAGACTTATGACCACGTAACGGGACCTAAGTAGACGGCGCCGTCAATGACGATTTGGTCGGGTCGCTACAGATGGTATCAGAGCGTTGGTTGTAGGGATTTAGAGTTCATTTGTGTCCACCCCGAGTCATAGGGTACATAGGTGAATCTAGACTACAACCGGCATATAGACTGAAGTAGGAATTACTTGACTATTTGTGCATTTATACTCGAACTCTTCTATCATATCTAACTCGTATTCGATCTTGATCTTACGTTAATAAATTTTGTTGACGCGCCACCTTGACTTTATGAAGTAATGTTAAATGCACATGAGAATCAGGGTAATATAATTTCCGGGATTATATTACGGTGATTCACATGGACGTTCCGACATTATGACATAAAGAATTTAAGGCGAGTCAAGGATAATTTTCTCTTTATCTTTATTCTATATCACGGTTAGTATTATTGAGAATACTAATCAATGATATTCTTGTGTCTTGAAGGAACAATGGCTCCTCGTCGTGTACGCCGCAATGAAACTCCCGAACAAGCTCTCGAACGGATGATAGCTACCGCCGTAGATGCGGCCATGGCCGGTCACTCATCCAACAACAATAATAATAACAACCACAACAACAACAACAACGACAACAACAATGGAGCCGGAAACTCAAACGAGGGATGCTCCTATAAAGCTTTCATGGAGTGCAAACCTCACACTTTTGATGGAACCGGGGGACCGGTCGTGCTCACCCGATGGTTTGAGCAAACGGAAGCCGTCTTTAGCATAAGCGGTTGTCGGGACCAAGACAAGGTCAAATACTCCACTCACACTTTCTCCGAAATTGCTCTAACATGGTGGAACACCTATGTTCAATCGGTGGGTACCGATGAAGCTCATGCCCTCTCTTGGGCCGATCTAAAGGAAAAGATGATTGTTGAATATTTTCCGCGCGAAGAAACCCGAAAGCTTGAGGAAGAACTAAGAGCTTTGAAAGCGGTCGGAAACGATCTTAAAGCTTATAATCAACGCTTCGCCGAACTATCCTTGATGTGTCCTAATCTTGTTAACCCCGAATCTCAAAGGATTGAGCTCTACATGCTCGGTCTTCCAAAAAGCATCAAACAAGGGGTGATGTCATCCAAACCCACTACTCATCAAGCCGCTATGAACATGGCTCGCCAACTAATTGAAACGGTTGACGAAATCGTAGTTCCGGCACCTAAGGTCGAGGATAAATCGGGTGGCAACAAAAGAAAGTGGGAACCCTCCCAATCAAGCAACAACAACTTTGCTAAGAAGCCTTACACCTCCGACGGCAAGAGAGGTTATGCCGGGAACCTACCTCTTTGCAACAAATGCAACAAACATCACTTTGGCGAATGTAGTAAGCTAATTTGCCATCGGTGCCAAGGAATTGGTCATAAGGCCAACGATTGTAAAAGTGCCACTCCCGTCGCTCGAAAGTGGCCCAATGCACCAAAGACGGGCACTTGTTACGAATGTGGCCAAACGGGTCATTATAGAAATGCATGCCCAAAGAAGAAAGATAACCCCAATACGCGCGGCCGAGCTTTCAACATAAACACCGAGGAAGCCCGGGATGACACTGAACTAGTCACGGGTACGTTTCTTCTCAACAATTCTTATGTCTCTTGCTTATTCGATTCGGGTGCCGATAAATGCTTTGTATCCAAGACTTTGACTCATTCTTTTAGCACTCCACCTCTTCCATTAGATACCACTTATACCATTGAAGTGGCTAACGGGAAACAATTAAGTGCCAACACATATTACCGGGGGTGTACGATAAACATTTTGGGTAAGGAATTTGAAATTGACTTGATACCCATGGAACTAGGAAGCTTTGATGTAATAATCGGTATGAATTGGTTAGTCAAAACGAAATATCACATTCTTTGTGATCTTAACGCAATCCGAATTCCTATCGAGAATGGTGAACCTTTGATTGTTTATGGCGATAAGAGTTGCACCAGACTCAACCTCGTTTCGTGCCTTAAAGTTAGAAAACTACTCCGTAAGGGTTGTTTTGCGATCCTTGCCCACGTTAAGAAAGTCGAGTCCGATGAGAAGCACATCGATGATGTGCCAATTGTTAGTGACTATTCCGATGTATTTCCCGACGAATTGCCGGGTCTTCCGCCTCATCGACCGGTTGAATTCCAAATCGATCTTATTCCGGGAGCCGCACCCGTAGCACGTGCACCATATAGACTCGCTCCATCCGAAATGCAAGAATTGCAAAGTCAAATCCAAGAACTACTTGACCGTGGTTTTATCCAACCTAGCCATTCACCTTGGGGCGCTCCGATTTTGTTTGTTAAAAAGAAAGACGGATCCCTACGAATGTGCATTGATTATCGTGAACTAAATAAATTGACGGTTAAGAACCGATATCCTCTTCCTCGCATCGATGACCTCTTTGATCAACTACAAGGGTCTTGTGTATATTCGAAAATCGATCTCCGCTCGGGTTATCATCAATTAAGGGTTAAGGGGGAAGATGTCTCCAAAACCGCTTTCCGAACTCGTTATGGTAGTTATGAATTTCTTGTAATGCCATTTGGTCTCACTAACGCACCGGCGGTGTTCATGGATCTTATGAACCGCGTGTGCAAACCGTATCTTGACAAATTCGTTATCGTGTTCATCGATGATATTTTAGTCTATTCAAAAAGCGAAGAAGAACACGAGGGACACCTCCGACTTGTGCTTGAACTTTTAAGACAAGAACAACTCTATGCCAAATTCTCCAAGTGTGAATTTTGGTTAAAGGAAGTTCAATTTCTTGGTCATGTTGTAAGTGACCAAGGTATTAAAGTCGATCCAACGAAAATCGAAGCCATTAGCAAATGGGAGACTCCTACTACTCCTACTCACATTCGTCAATTTTTGGGTCTCGCCGGGTACTATCGTAGATTCATCGAAAATTTCTCTTTGGTTGCACGTCCTCTAACCGCATTGACTCACAAGGGAAAGAAATTCATTTGGGCGACCGAACATGAATCCGCATTCCAAATCTTGAAAACGAAGCTAACCACCGCTCCTATCTTGTCACTTCCCGAAGGCAATGATGACTTTGTTGTATATTGCGATGCCTCAAAACATGGTTTTGGGTGTGTATTGATGCAACGAATGAAAGTCATTGCTTATGCTTCTCGACAACTCAAAATTCATGAACGAAACTATACGACACATGATCTCGAACTCGGAGCCGTTGTCTTTGCACTTAAAATGTGGAGACACTATCTTTATGGAACCAAGAGTACTATCTTTACCGACCACAAAAGTCTCCAACACATTTTCGATCAAAAGCAACTAAACATGAGACAACGACGGTGGATTGAAACTTTGAACGATTACGATTGCGAGCTTCGTTACCATCCCGGGAAGGCAAACGTAGTAGCCGATGCCTTAAGTCGAAAAGAAAGAGCGGTGCCTCTTCGTGTCTGAGCCTTAAACATCACCATCCACACAAACCTTAATAGCCAAATTCGGGTAGCCCAAGATGAGGCTCTCAAGGATGAAAACATCTCTCTCGAACACTTAAACGTCCTCACCTCTCGATTCGAAGTTAAAGAAACCGGACTCCGATATTTCGCCGGAAGGATTTGGGTGCCTAGTTATGGGGACCTACGAAGCCTTATTTTAGATGAAGCCCATAAGTCACGATACTCGATTCACCCCGGTGCCAATAAGATGTACCACGACCTTAAACAGCTATATTGGTGGCCGAACATCAAAAGGGACGTAGCTACTTATGTTTCCAAGTGTTTGACATGTTCCAAAGTCAAAGCCGAACACCAAAGACCGTCCGGACTACTTCGACAACCCGAGATCCCGCAATGGAAGCGGGAAAGGATAACGATGGATTTTATCACCAAACTACCAAAAACGACAGGCGGTTATGATACCATTTGGGTTATTGTTGACCGTCTCACCAAATCCGCACACTTCCTTGCCATGAAAGAAATGGACAAAATGGAGAAACTTGCGCAACTTTACATTAAGGAGGTCGTAGCCCGACACGGTGTACCTTTATCGATTATCTCCGACCGAGATGGCCGTTTCGTTTCTAGATTTTGGCGTACATTGCAAGAAGCGTTGGGAACGCGTTTAGACATGAGCACCGCATATCATCCTCAAACCGATGGACAAAGTGAACGTACAATTCAAACCTTAGAGGACATGTTACGAGCTTGCGTGGTTGATTTCGGAAAAGCTTGGGACAAGCACTTACCTCTCGCCGAGTTCTCTTACAACAATAGTTATCACGCGAGTATTAAAGCCGCACCTTTTGAAGTGCTATATGGCCGCAAATGTCGTTCACCTCTTTGTTGGGCCGAGGTAGGCGACGTGCAAATCACCGGACCCGAACTCATTCACGAAACCACCGAGAAAATCGTTCAAATCCGAGATAGGCTTAGGACGGCCCGAAGTCGTCAAAAGAGCTATACCGACAAACGACGCAACGATCTTGAATTTCAAGTCGGTGACCGAGTAATGTTAAAAGTCGCACCTTGGAAGGGTGTAATCCGTTTTGGGAAATGCGGGAAGCTAAATCCGCGGTATATTGGTCCTTTCGAAATCTTGGAGCGTATTGGAACCGTTGCTTATCGTTTAGATCTTCCGCCTCAATTGAACTCCGTTCATCCTACCTTCCATGTATCTAACTTGAAAAAGTGTCTTGCCGAACCCGATATCGTCATCCCTCTCGAGGAACTTACTATTGATGACAAACTTCATTTTGTGGAGGAACCGGTTGAAATTGTGGACACCTCCGTCAAGACATTGAAACAAAGCCGAATCCCGATTGTCAAGGTTCGTTGGGATGCCAAAAGAGGACCCGAGTTTACTTGGGAAAGACAAGATCAAATGCAAAGGAAGTATCCTCATCTATTCGTGAATTCGGAAACGCAAGATCTCGAAGAAGAAACAACGACTACTACGCCTACTTAAATTTCGGGACGAAATTTCTTTTAAGGAGTAGGTAATGTAACATCCCGCCTTTTTCCATTTACTTTTCCGTTATACTAATTTAAACTCCGTTATATGTTTATAACATCTCCCGTTGATACGCGTTTTAAATTATCTCGTTTAGGTAATTCCCGCACCCGAACGAAAGTTGAGGGACTAAACTTGACAAGGGATCAAACCCTTGACTAGGTCAAAGGGTCAACCCCCTTTCACCCATTCATTACCATCTCCCTCTCTCTCTCTCTCTTTCTCTCTAGCAAGAACACACCCAATTTCCTTTCTCATTCATTCATCATCTAAATCCGGATTAGGGAGCTAGCAACCAAATAAATTACATATTCGTGATCCTCTCTTCATCCTCTTCATTTTGGTACCAACTTCATCTCATTTGGGTAACTTTCTAAAATCACTAGATTTTGTGTTCTTGATGTTTTTAACTTATAAAAGTGTTAATTAGTGTCTATGGCTCAAGTCTAACATGAATATATGATTTATATGCTCGATCTCGTTGTTTTAGTGTAACTAGCATGAACTTGAATTTTGGTGTGTTGTTCTTGAATTTTGGATGATCATATGTTGTTAGCTGTTGAAAGTTGATGTTTTAATTGTGTTACTAGCATCACTAGCTTCAATTTGATGTGTAGGTTGCCTTAGAAAACTTCATGAGCTTGATTATTGATTTTTGGTGGAATTGAGTTAGGGTTTGAAGAACTTGAAGTGATTATTTGATGCGTTGATTGCCATGAATTGTTGTTAGTAAGTTGTTAGTTGTATTGTATGCTCCATTACCTACAAAATGGCATGTCACATGTATGCATTGAATGCCCAAATCATTAAATGTGCATTGGTGAGTTTGAAGCATTAATGTGGGCATTGAATGATCACTTGGTTGGAAAACTCGGTTGTTACAAATGAGGTTTTTGATTGTTAAATTGTGTTTAGTTGCATTCTATGTCAAAAGAGCTTTCCAACGATATAAGGTGCGAGTCCTAAGTGTTTGTGGTTTGCGTTTTATGCTTATTTGAAGTTTGGATCAAGTTGGACAAGTGAAACAGACCAGGCACCAGCACCCGCCTATTGTCGCGGCGCGACAGAAGGGTGCCGCGGCGCGGCATAAGCCGTGCCCAGCTTCTGTCTCCGGTGTCCATTTTATGGAAAATGTTTGGCATACTACGGACCTCCGATTCACATGAAACTTGTTCTAACATGTTCATATATGATTAAAAACCTCAGAAAAATAGTTCGGAACCCGACCCGAACGTGTTGACTTTCGTTGACTTTGACCGACCAAAGTTTGACTTTTAATCAAACTTAACCAAATATTTGTGCAATCGTTCTAACATGTTTTTATACTTGTACCTTGCATGAAACATGACAATTTGATTCACATGCTATTATGATCGAGTCTTAACGAGCCATAGGACTAATTGAACATCTTTGACCTATCGTGTTTACCGTTATTGATACAAACCTATTGTTTAGGTCAAGACTAGCATTGTTCTTTGCACACGTTTACTTGTTGAAGTACTTTACTACTCGTGCACTCAAGGTGAGATCATAGTCCCACTTTTACTCTTTTTGAACTTACATTTGGGATGAGAAAACATAAACATTTCTTTACTAAGTGAACACAAGTACAGGAAAACAAACATTCTACATACGAGTTTAGAACAAAATCCTCAATTCGATTATCATTAGTTACACTTGCCGGGTGTAAGCGAGAACTTATGTTGTATGGATCCATATGGGTTTGACAAACCCTCATTCAAACGGTTCGCTACCGTTTACGAATGAAATATATTTTCGAGAAACAGTGTATGTTCTAGCACTAAGTGATGGGGTTCAATGGAAGGAAATGTTAAGCATTGATAATTGGGTGCTCGTGAAACAAACTTTTGGAATGTATTACTATTAATTCATTGATGTAAATCTTATGGTTCACTTGTACTTACTTACTTAAACCTATGATTTCACCAACGTTTTCGTTGACAGATTTCTATGTTTTTCTCAGGTCCTTGAACGATACATGATACATGCTTCCGCTCATTATTTTGATACTTGCATTGGATGTCGAGTATATATGCATACATGGAGCGTCTTTTGGATACTTTTAAATTGTGTCGCATAAGTTTCATTTGTACTTAAAACTATGTATCGTAACTTGTGGTGGAACTATTCTTGTAAACTTGAACAACCTTTACATTTGAAATGAATGCGACATATCTTTTGGTCAAACGTTGTTTTAAAGACTTATGACCACGTAACGGGACCTAAGTAGACGGCGCCGTCAATGACGATTTGGTCGGGTCGCTACAGTGTTCACCATATGAATGATTTTTATCTCTATGTATGGGATGTATATTGAAATATGAAATCTTGTGGTCTATTATTATGATTTGATAATATATAGGTTAAACCTATAACTCACCAACATTTTTGTTGACGTTTTAAGCATGTTTATTTTCAGGTGATTATTAAGAGCTTCCGCTGTTGCATACTAAAATAAGGACAAGATTTGGAGTCCATGCTTGTATGATATTATGTAAAAACTGCATTCAAGAAACTTATTTTTGATGTAATATATTCTTATTGTAAACCATTATGTAATGATCGTGTGTAAATGGTATATTTTAGATTATCATTATTTGATAATCTACGTAATGCTTTTTAAACCTTTATAGATAAAATAAAGGTTATGGTTATTTTAAAAATGAATGCAGTCTTTGAAAAACGTCTCATATAGGGGTCAAAACCTCTCGACGAAATCAATTAATATGGAACGTTTATAATCAATATGAACGGGACATTTCACCTATGCGCATAGTTAACCAAAACTCATGCGCATACGCAGGTACTGCGTAAAATAAACCAATATTTTAGCAATTTTACCTTTAACAATTTAGACTCAAAAGCTACTGCGTTATTGCTTTGTCATGTGCCAGAGGTGCACTTTAGCTGTATGGTAAGCAACGCAACTAAAAACAAACCAATGCTTTTATACTTAAGAGTTCCTCAAGCAAACCAATGCGAGAGTAATTACGCACAAGCAAACCAATGCTTGTATTTTTAAGTCGACTTGGTAGCCATCTAGTCTGTGTGGCACTTGGCTAGGGGAAAACCAATTCCCTTCGCCTGCCGTTGATGTCTAGCCTTGTAACCAAACAGGCTTCTGCCTCACGGTTGTTATAGGACACCCCTTAAGTAGGCAGGAACCGCATACAAAAAACAAAACAACAAAAGTATGTGCGAGTAAATATTTAATTGGCATTAATCATGATCACAACCGCGACACATCCAAACGGACGGAAAATGCGTAGAAAAAAATAATGTGCTAAAATAAATAGGAGTGATCAGGTCCATCTAGCTACATATAACATTTTTTCAACAATGTCGCATGCCAAGTGTGTTTCACAGGTTTTCCATCTAATGTCTCGAGATGGTATGCCCCGGTGTTGCTTGCTTTTGCTACCCTGTATGGACCTTCCCAACGAGGGCCCAATTTCCCAGTATTCTCCGCATGACTTGCGTCGTTCTGACGCCAAACTAAATCCTCGCACTTATAAGAGCGCGAACGCACACGCTGATTGTAGTACTTTGCGATTTTCTGCTTATTATTGGCTTCGTTTATCGCCGCAGAGAGTCTGCGTTCTTCCAGCAAGTTAAGATTTTCCCGCAAAGCTTCTGAGTTATTTTGCTCGTCAAAATTCTGTATGCAGAACGTTGGTACCCCAATTTCTACGGGCACAACAGCTGCTGACCCGTAGACCAAACTGAACGGAGTCTCGCCAGTGCTTGCTTTTGGTGTTGTTCTATGCGCCCATAAAACCTTTGGCAATTCGTCCACCCAACCAACCCTACCATGGCCCAATCTAGCTTTGATTCCAGCCACTATGTCCCGGTTGGTGACTTCACACTGGCCATTCGCCTGTGGATGCGCGACGGATGTAAAAGTTTGCTTAATATTAAGCTCCGTGCACCAACTACGAAAAGGATCCCCCGCAAACTGCGTACCGTTATCACTAACGATTTCATTTGGTATGCCGAATCGACAGACAATGTCCTCCCATACAAAATTTTGCACCCTTTTTCCTGAAATTGTTGCCAGCGGTCTTGCTTCAACCCACTTCATGAAATAGTCGATTGCAACAATTAAGAATTTGATATTTCCTGCGTGTGTAGAGTATGTGTAAGATACTGATGTAAACAGCATATGGTATAATATAAATGATAATATTACCTCGGCCTTTTGGAAATGGTCCGACTATGTCAATTGCCCATTTGCAGAATGGCCATGGTGAGGAGACTGGTATCATTGGATACGCAGGTGCCCTGCTGATAGGTGCATGTATTTGGAAAGATTCGCATTGCTTAACTATTCGCGTGGTATCTGCGTACATAGTGGGCCAACAATAACCTAGCCGCATAATTTTTGACACAATAGACCTGTGCCCCGAATGAAGAGCGCATGCACCTTCATGCACCTCGCGTATAACCTCCTCTGCCTCTTTCGTACCAACACATCTTAGGTGCGGCCCTAAACAATATTTTTGATATAGGACGTCACCCTCAAGGGCGTACAGTGCTGCCTTAGTGCGGACTTTCTTTGCATCAACGGAATCCGCAGGTGAGGTGCCGTCCCGCAGGAAAGCAATAATAGGTGTCATCCATGTTGAGCTGGATTCCTCAACAGGTGACACTAAAGGCATCATAACAATGGATTTCGCATGCAGTTCTTCTATAATAACTTTCTTCCCCAGATGATCAAAGGCCAAAGCAGCCAATTTGCTAAGCGCATCCGCCTTCTTGTTTTGCCCCCGCATGACGTGGGAGATTTGAAAAGCCTCAAACTGGTCAGCGAGGTTATGAACAAGCGATAAATACTACTGCATGGCTATGTCATGCGCTTCGAAGTCTCCGCTGACTTGACTGCATACCAGCTTTGAATCCATGTAAGCGTACAGAATTTTAACATTTAATTTATGCGCAATACGCATACCTGCTAACAAAGCCTCATATTCTGCTTCGTTGTTCGTACAAGCAAAATTAAACCGCAGTGCATATGTATGCTCTTCGCCATCTGGGCCAGTTAAAATTACACCTGCACCCGCGCCGGCTGCGCTACAGGCACCATCGGTTTATAACTCCCACGGTGACAAAGGTGGCACAGGCGTATCCTGATGTTCTGTAGATACTTCAACATACCGCAGGTAACTCTGCAAGGTAATCCGCAAGTATTTGACCATTAACCACGCTTCGCGAGGAAAAATTTATTTCATGTTCTCCTAACTCAACTGCCCATTTAGCCATTCGGCCAGAAATCTCAGGCTTGTATAACACCTGAAAGAAAAATGATTGCGTTAGTCAATGCGGTAACCCCGGACATTGCCGCAAATTAGGCATGTACCAA
Organism: Rutidosis leptorrhynchoides; assembly: GCF_046630445.1. Taxonomy (NCBI): domain Eukaryota; kingdom Viridiplantae; phylum Streptophyta; class Magnoliopsida; order Asterales; family Asteraceae; genus Rutidosis; species Rutidosis leptorrhynchoides. Next base: position 129,270,861 of record NC_092341.1, read on the forward strand.
CCTGTTTGATCGGTTGATCAGTTAGAACCACAATTGGATGTGTTTGAAAGTATCGGCACAAATGCCGCGCCGTGTGGACTAGCGCATATACTAGATTTTCTATTGGTGAATAGTTTACTTTGCTTGATGTCAGCGTCTTGCTTACGAAGTAGACCGGCATTTGCGTCTGAGAAAACCTCAGTGTTAAATTTCTGCGAAATAAACAATGTAAATAAAAGTAGATTACCTTTCCACGATCTGCGATAAGAACTGAGCTGATAGCCTCTTTCGATGCCGCAAGGTACAGCGTAAGCGTTTCTCCTGATACTGGCGCAGTGAGTGTTGGTAATTCAGCGAGCACCTTCTTCATCTCCTGAAATGCTGATTCTGCTTCGTGAGTCCATACGAAGTCTTTTTTCTTTAAACAATTCTTCAAAGTATTGAAGAATGGAAATTGTCGCTCTGCGGCTTTCGACAAAAACCGCGTGATCGCCGCAAGCTTGCCGGTTAGACTCTGCACGTCTTTCTTTGTCTTCGAAGATGACAAACTATCAATGGCTTCAATCTTTTTGGGGTTTGCCTAGATTCCCTACATGACCTAGAAACTTGCCTTCCTCTTCCCCAAAACTACATTTAACCGGGTTAAGCTTCATGTTGATCCTGCGTAGAGACGCAAACTTTTCTAGGATGTCTGCGAGCATTTCTTTTTCGGTGTTACTTTTAATCACCAAGTCATCGACATATGCTTCAAGATTTCTTCCAATTTGGTGCTTGAAGGCTGCGTCAATTACGCGCTGATAGGTTGCGCCTGCGTTTTTTAATCCGAAAGGCATCTTCGTATAGCAATAAATACCCTGCGGCGTATGAAAAGCAGTTTTGTCCTCATCTTCCGCAGCCATTAAGATTTGGTGATAACCCTTGTATGCGTCCAGAAAACACTTGTACCGAAAACCTGACAATGATTCTACCTTCCAGTCTATCTCCGGGAAAGGGTAGTTGTCCTTGGGACATGCTTTATTGATGTCTTTAAAATCAACACACATCCGCCAATTACCGTCAGACTTTTTCACCAACACCGGATTAGCGACCCATGTCTGGTACCGCACCTCTCGCAGAATGTTTGCTTTGACAAGGTTATCTACTTCTGCGCACAGCCAATCACTGCGCTCGAGAGCCATATGTCGCTTCTTTTGTCTTATGGGTGTAAGTGATGGATTGACGTTCAACTTATGTTCCGCAATATCACACGGGACCCCAATCATGTCTGATTCTCGCTATGCGAAAACATCTGCGTTTGTGGATAATATTCCATGCAACTTAGCCTTAGTTTTAGCTGACAAGCCCGCGCCGATTTTAATACGCTTGTCCGGATACAAGAGGTTAGCGATGACCGTACTACTCACAAGTTGTTCTCCTATGGTGGGAATGTTTACCGGTACAACTGAACCGCATAACTCAGTTGTTTGATGTGACGTAATCGTAGCAATTCCTCCCACTGTAGGAAACTTAATCAAGCCATGCACCACCGTCGGTATAATGTTAAAACGCCGTATGAAATTTCTCCCTAGTAGCGCATTGTACCGCGAAGTTGAACGAACCACATAAAAGTCAACTAATTCGTGCCTGACCAACTGCGAATCCTTATCATCTGCCAGCTCTATCATTAGTTCTATCCGGCCTAGCGGCCATGAGCTTTCTCCAGAGAACCCTGATAGCGTGATATCAGGCTGGCGTAACTGCGCTTTAACTTCTGCGGGAAGGAAATGATAGCAATGCTCATACATAATATCGACGCCACTACCAGTGTCAACATGCATGCGCTTAACCTGTATTCCGCAATTAGGGATGAGACCCTTGATGACAATGGGCTCATTAATTGTGTCGATTGACATTACAGGAGGGAAAGTGACTGGGAGAAGTTCCCAATCCTGGTGATCATTGTACTTTCTCTGCTGGCTAACTTTCTCTGTGTCAACCATGTTAATGGTTAAGTCGGCGTTTTTTGTTTTATCAACTTTTTGTCATGCGAAAGTTTTAGCCTTCGACCCTTCCTCTGCGGCTTTTCCCTTGTCGTTCTTAGGTGGTTTTAGGTGATCCAATTTACCTGCGCGCAGTGCCTCGAGCACTCGTTCCATCAAGTTTTTACATCGATTAGTGTCATGACCATAATCATCATGGAATTCACAATAGTTATGACAAACTTTCCTTTGGCGTTTTAGACAAACTTTTCAGCAGCACATAGTTATGATTATTGATGCCGCGCTGGTTACTGTTTCGATAATTGCCACTTGATTTCCCTTTATCATTTCTGATAGGACCACCGCTAGGATACCTTCCGCGAGAGTTGTTACCGCGATTTTGATCACGCGAACGATCATCATCGTCTTTCCTTTCGTTGCGTGAGCTAGCTGTTGGAATATCATTATCTTCGCCACTCCGCATATAGTCATGGCATTCATTAAGCGCTTCAGCATAAGTTGTTGGCACCGTATGGCGCAAACGCTTGACCAACGTTGGGTGACGCTCTGAGTTTATACCATGTATGAGTCCGGAAATCTGTTGCTCTGGCTTAAGATCTGGTATACGCAGACACTCATTAGTATATCTTATGAGAAATTCACCCAAAGATTCCTTGGATTTCTGCACAATATCATGACATTCGATATGAGTGCGTTTACGTGGTCTCTGATTCTGATACTGCAGCAAAAACTTCATCCGCAGATCCATGAACCCGGCTATACTACCTTCCTGGAGTTTATTAAACCATTCGCGAGCAATGCCCTGCAGCGTCATGGAAAATATCTGACATGCAACCGGATCCACCCAGCCTTGGGTGCGCATTGCGCCTTCGAAACGCTGCAGGAAGTCATACGGATCAGTTAAACCATTATAAGTACTCAACGTGTGAGGTATCTTTGGCGCCGATGGAAACGGATATGCAGTTATATGCGGAGGAAACTTATCAAAAGTGGTTGGTAGCTCAAAGGGTGGTTTAATAGGGTCCCTTTCAATCCCGCAAATAAATGCTTCATCATGTCCTGAACAAAGTTAGGCTGTGAAAATAAGTGAACCATATCAGGAGGTGCGGCGTGCATAAATTGACCTGCAAGATTTGCCTGCCCCTGAATATTTTGCCAAGGTTGCCCCGGCGTTTGCGGATATAACCAAGGCTGATGCGTTGGAAAAGAAGGCAGGCTTACCGGCGCAGAGTACACGGGTAGCTGAAAAGGTGCCGAAACCTGTGGCGTAGATGCCTACGCGACCTGAGGATATGCCGTTATAAGTCCAACCGTATGTGCAGTGCTTTGCTGTTCTGCGGTTATCGGCGTCCAATGAGAATTGGCATCTGGAATGACACCGAACCCCCAGCTATTAAGTAAAGCATGCGCATCCGCAGGAGTCAAAAACTGCAAAATTGGACGTGGTGGTTGCTAAGGTTGCAACGATGTAAACGATGAATTCTGCTGAACACTCTGCGTCTGCAGAGGGATGAAACTGTGGTACTAGAAATAGGTACCTGGCCGCAGCATACCACATGCAGGCCTACTGTTTCACCGCTAGTGCCTACCAAGATGACCCTTGGATCCACCAAGGAAAAATCCAACCGCGTGGTTGTAACTGGCGAGTTTGCCCTCGGCGGTGTAATCCCATCTGGATATATCGGCTTGTACCTCTGAAAAGGCTCGCCGGATATAGGTAGAAGATATGGCGCGTATCTCGCCCCCGTAGTCATAGCTTGCGTCTGCTGATTACCAGACGACGTGCTTTGATTATCTGTGTGAGTACGCTCCGATGAGTTCCCGGAAGCCATGATACTGTTAAAGAAAAAATTCAAACAATTTTGTGAATAATAAGCCTTATAATTCAAAACTTTAAAAGAAAAAACAATTAAACACGTCTTGAATTAGTTCGACTCTCAATGAAAGCACCACTTGATCATGCATATTTTACCACAGGGTTGATATGCCTGTTCAATGCGTAATAGGGGGTTTAAGGATCTTAGAACAAGACTCTCCGGTCCGGCTACCGTGAATAACCCTGGCCGACATGATGATGTCGGCGGGGTGGCCAAGCGATTAAGTCCACCTTCGATAACGTTCGTTGATCAGAAGGCCCCATATAAAGGTTGTAGGTGCTAGTCGACAAAGAACTAACCTGTTAACCTTGAGAAGACGAGAGATGATGAGGGTTACGTAAGATGTGTAACTGATGATTGTTACGTAACGCTGTTGTATCGTTATAATGACAATAAGGGTTTGTATATATAGGCAAACCCTAATTCTAGAACCATCCGAGATAATGGAAATCTCTTCCATAACCAACTCCCCCGAATTACGGATATAATTATGGAAAAGATACTTACTTGAGGACCAAGTAACCGCCGTACCAGAAACATAGGCATTCGATACGAATACGCATGCCGCATACCGCATACAAAGTACACGCATACATATGCCAGCGAGTGCCCGCATACGTATGCATTGCGCATGCGGGTTGCGGTATCATTATATATATATATATATATATATATATATATATATATATATATATATATATATATATATATATATATATATATATATATAGAGGCATTCAAATGAGAACATTCTCATTTTATAATTTGGTGCAAATGAGAATACTTTTGAACCACATGTTTATTTTAAATAATTTGCATTCAAATTTAATAAAAGAATAATAATACTTAAGGGTAATCATGTCCGTTTACTTCGTTTGATTAATCTAACAGTTTCAAAATAATCTTAACTGACTCCGAATTATGTGCATCATTATAAAATAAATATACTATAATATTTTTATTTTGCATGCATTCTTGTATTATTATATTATATACGAGTATATATGAAAAACATCAATCCAATTGCCGAAGACACATTCATGTATATAAATGCATCCGTAAAAACATACATAGAGACGTATACTTATATGATGCATCTATTATTTATATACATGATACATGATTTAATTTTCAAGGGTAAAACGGCATCGCCAACGTGTATTTCTAGCAGAGATATTGAAATGTCCCGTTCTTATTGATTAAAAACGTTCCATATTAATTGATTTCGTTGCGAGGTTTTGACCTCTATATGAGACGTTTTTCAAAGACTGCATTCATTTTAAAACAAACCATAACCTTTATTTCATCAATAAAGGTTTAAAAAGCTTTACGTAAATTATCAAATAATGATAATCTAAAATATCCTGTTTACACACGACCATTACATAATGGTTTACAATACAAATATGTTACAACAAAATAAGTTTCTTGAATGCAGTTTTTACACAATATCATACAAGCATGGACTCCAAATCTTGTCCTTATTTAAGTATGCGACAGCGGAAGCTCTTAATAATCACCTGAGAATAAACATGCTTAAAACGTCAACAAAAATGTTGGTGAGTGATAGTGCTCCAAATAAATATATATTTTGTAGAAATATCCTCCCAATATGTAAATTATTTAGTTGTAATTGTCCTATTTTAAGTTGTAATCGTTTATATTAAATAAGTGCGAAGACAAAAGGCGAAAACGACGATTTGAAGACGCAAATGACCAAAAAGCTCAAATGTACAAGATACAATCCAAGTGGTTCAATTTATTGATGAAAAACGTCTAAAAATGACAAGAGTACAAGTTACAAAACGCAAAGTACAAGATATTAAATTGTACGCAAGGACGTTCGAAAATCCGGAACCGGGACATGAGTCAACTCTCAACGCGCGACGCAACGGTGCAAAAATTACAAGTCTACTATGCACAAGAATATAATATAATATATAAATAATTATATTAATTATTTATATTTTATATATATATATTTATTATGTCGGCAAGCTAGGAGCCAAAAGTTTGTGAGCTGGATTTTCAAACTCCACGACTCGCGGAGTTTGAAGGGTTAAAACTCCACGACTCGCGGAGCTGTCAGAAATCAAAATGCCTATAAAAGGCCACGAATTCTGCAAGTTTAAAAAAACATAATAATAATAATACTCCGTAGTATAATATAAATAAATATATATAATATATATATATATAATATATATATATATATATATATATATATATATATATATATATATATATATATATATATATATATATATATATATATATATATATATATATATATATATATATATATAGTATAGATTAGTGTTATATTAGATTAGTTCGGGTTATGTAAAAGTTATTTTTACGGGTTTTTGAAGTCGAAATTCTGTCCGTGTAACACTACGCGATAATACTCAATGTAAGTTATGTTCTCCTTTTTAAATTAATGTCTCGCACTTAAGTTATTATTATGCTTATTTGAGCCAAAGTAATCATGATGTTGGACTAAATATTAAAGACGGGGTAATTGGGCTTTGTACCATAATTGGGGTTTGGACAAAAGAACGACACTTGTGGAAATTAGACTATGGGCTATTAATGGGCTTTATATTTGTTTAACTAAATGATAGTTTGTTGATTTTAATATAAAGATTTACAATTGGACGTACCTAAAAATAACCACATATACTCGATCGGACACGATGGGCGGGATATTTATATGTACGAATAATCGTTCATTTAACCGGATACGGGAATGGATTAATAGTCTATGGAATTATTAAAACAGGGGTGAAATTATGTACAAGGACACTTGGCATAATTGATAACAAAGTATTAAAACCTTGGGTTACACGCAGTCGATAACCTGGTGTAATTATTAAACAAAGTATTAAAACCTTGTTACAGTTTAAGTCCCCAATTAGTTGGAATATTTGACTTCGGGTATAAGGATAATTTGACGAGGATACTCGCACTTTAAATTTATGACCGATGGACTGTTATGGACAAAAACCAGACGGACATATTAAATAATCCAGGACAAAGGACAATTAACCAATTGGCATAAAACTAAAATCAACACGTCAAACATCATGATTACGGAAGTTTAAATAAGCATAATATATTTTATTTCATTTTTCCTCGTACTTTTATTTATTGTCATTTTAATTATTGTTATTTATTTTATATTGTTAGTTAAATATCATCATTTACTTTACGCTTCGCTTAAAATATAAAAAACAAACCGGTCATTAAACGGTAAAACCCCCTTTTATATATTATTAATATAATATATTTTGTACGAATATAATTGTTTAAAATATAGTGTGAAATAAGCCAGCTCCCTGTGGAACGAACCGGACTTACTAAAAACTATACTACTCTACGATTAGGTACACTGCCTATAGTGTTGTAGCAAGGTTTAGGTATATCCCATTTGTAAATAAATAATTAAAACTTGTGTAATTTGTAACGTATTTCGTAGTAAAATATAGTACTATCACGTACCCCCACGCTACCACATCAAGTTTTTGGCGCCGCTGCCGGGGAACATGGCGAAACGCTAGATTTTTAATTTATTTTTGTATAAATATATTTATATATCATTTTAGAAAAACAATATAAAATTTAAAAAAAAAAAAACGAAAATGCAAACTCCACGACTCGCGGAGTTTGCAGGCTTAAAACTCCACGACTCGCGGAGCCACCCTAACAGACGCACCCAGAACCCTAATTTGGCATATATTACGAGTATAATTTAATTATTATTATTAAAACTTAATTAAGTTTATATTTAATATTAATATTTAGTTTTAGTTTTTAAATTAATTTGTATTTTAAATATTAATTAGTATTATTAAATATATATATAAATTAATACTTTTATAAAATAAATAATATAAAAATAATATTTTTATAAAAATTATAATTTTTACAACTTTAATTTTATTTTTATATTTTGTATCTTTTTAATCGTTTAATCGTAATATTGTATATTTATTGCTCGTAGCTAGTTTTAAGTTCTAGTATTTTGCCGTAGCTTATTTTTATTTTTAGATTTTTAGGCTTTGCCGTTAAATCCCTTAAGTGCTATTTCTTTAGACTAAGATTTAGGTGCTTTAGAATTTTGCGACGATTTTAAAATTTTAGTGCCTTTTAAGTCATGACTCGCTACTTTCTTATTTTTATTTTTCGACTTTTTCGACGCGCATTCTTTTTCTTTCTTATTTCTCGACGCTTTAGTTTTTAGGACTTAGAAATTTTATCTATTTCTTATCTAATATCTCAAACGGAAAGAAAAATTATTTAAGTGGTTAAATTAATGGACGTTGACAATTTTCTGCTTCGTAGTAATAGTTGGATTTGTTAGTGGCTGAGTTGTGAGCTTCCGATTTAAAGGGTTCTGGCTCCCTGCTGCATCTTTTGGCTATTCGAAACGTGGGCAAAAGCAGAAAAGTCTATTAATTGGACAACTTATATAAGTTTTTCTATTTTTATAACTAATAGGATAATTAGTAAATGCACCACATTGTAGCTAAAATTTGGCCATCGCAATAAAATGAAAAATTTTGAAAACAAGGCTATGGAAACTCTTTTTGATATCCAAAATCAATTAAATCAATACTCTCAAACGGGTGTTGATGACAATTCGTTCGGTCAATCTTGGATCACGAACGACGAAACAATAACTGGTTGTGAAATCTGTGGAGATTATCACTCAACATGGGAATGTTATTATTACATTCCTATGGAAAATTACGCACCCACGGAACCTGAATGGAATGATTATGAAGAATACAATTCAAATTGGGATTATTCCCAAGAATATTTCCAAACTCAACAACCAGTAGACGAGGAAAATTACGTGTCTGAAAATTTATTAGACAATATGAAAATCAAACTCGAAGAACTCAATGCTCAAAATGAACAAATGAGAGAGCTTGTAAACCGGCAAGCTGAAACTCTATCAGACTACACACCTGTTGATCTGAGGAGTATTGTACAAGAAAATCTCATATCATCGAATTTTGATGAATTCGAGAGCTCCGAAATCACCAACTATCCCGATGATACTTTTTATTTAGTCTTACCAATTTCACAACATAATGACACATTAGCCTCTACCGACGAAATCATCAATCCATCAATGGATGATGAAGAAGAAGTAAGGGTGACAAATTGGTACTCTTGGGAAAACGATAACGTTAAAAATTTTATCCCCGAGGCCAAACCAAACTTCACTATTCCACAACCTTCCAACCCAATATTCTCAATAGACGAGTCATCCACCGGAAATGAACTACGAGCTGTAATAGATAATGACACCTCGAATTTCACCCAATTGGGTAATAGAGGTGAAAACTTTGATCCTGAGAATAAAAGGAAGGAAATGTTAGGAATTGTCCACCCTATAGAAATATGTATGTCGGTGTATATCGATCCATTTGACCAAGAACCAGAAAAGAGACATATCCATTTACTAAAAGCTACACTTAAAAAAGAATTAAGTAGTGACGATCGGGTGAGTCTAAACTTTAAACCCATTGATATATTATACACCACCCGAGATGTAAATAACTGGCTCACTATTTTAATTCGTGAAACTTATTCTACCGACTTCACATGTCGTCAGCTAAGTGTGGAGAAGTCTAACCTCACTTAACGTTAAATTCGGGGTTCGGGTTAATGCATAACTTGTTAATAAAAATGCATGATAAGTTAGGGTAAAAGACGCATTTTCAAAAATTATCAAACAGTTCAGAAAAGCAACCGTTTTTGAAGAAAAACATGTGTGATAAAACAAGAAGGAATGAACGATGAGGTGCACCATCTATCATCCTGCAATTTTATGGTATCTTTAACTACTTTCTACACTAATCACCCTCGTGAATTTATAATTATAGTCTGATTTCATGCAAATGAGGGCATTGCATGATCTCAAGTGTGGGGAAGGGTTATAAATTCTCTCGGGTTTGCACTTAGTTTATTTGCCAAATTTTGTGAAAATTTTAAAAATTTTCAAATAAATGAATTCAAAATCATGTTTATACATATTTATGAACGATGAAAATTAGGTGTTAATACCGAAATTATCGTTACCTCGGAAAGGACATAAATTGAGAAACACCCTAAAACGCTTGAATTCATTTAAAATGGAATAAAGGAGAATAAAAAGGCAAAGAAATAAACTAAGTGTGGGGAGAATGTACCTAGTTATTCAATTAAAAACTATCTAGCACATGTTTCCGTAAAGTTATTGCAGGTGCTTTTGTTTTGGACTAAATTAACTATTTTACCCGATGAAAGAAAAGAAAAGATGGATCTACACGATGAATCAATTCCATCATTAAAAAGAAGTAAAGTCTTCCGAAAAAGACACGCGCTTCTTGATTTAGGTCAAGAAGTTGCCGTCCAGACCAGCTGTAGGTTGACGAAAAATCTAGAAAAGTCATCTCTAAAATCAGCAGGAAATCCACGGACCTCAGCATTAAACAGGGTCGCCAGGTGGTCAGATTTATTCTAACCATGAGAAGGATTTATCTCGTACAATGGGGGGGCACCGTGCAAATTAACTTGATAAGACTAATGAATCAGATCCCCAGAAAGGATAATCTCCTTAAAGATCAAAAATCAGCTTTTAAGACTGATATTACTCAATCCTTGAGATTGACCTTAAAGATTGAGAATTACAAACTCATGGAATTCAATGATATCTAAACTCGAGCTTGAACGAGAAAATATTTTGCTCAAAATTAAAACCGATTTGTTTTCTGAAAACCTATTTTCAATGCGTTCATTACCATTGAACGTAAAATCCTAGGAATTCACCTAGAATTCATTAGGTCACCTGAACCAAATCGGGTGTCAACCGTAAGAACGGTGGTTGCATAGCATGGTCGAAGACAGGACCTTGTGCCAGACCGAAAAATTATAAGGGTGAACTTTACTATTGCTCCTACAAAGGATAGTAATTGCGTCCGACACGTTATAGACCATAATTAAAAGCATGTCAGGGGACATTGCCTTAACAGTTGCTTGTTCAACGCTTTCCTTTACAACCTGACGGTAGTTTACCGAAAGGTAATATACGGAGCAAGTATACTGGACGTGTTGCTTTCCTAATACAAGGTTAGCAAGTGGGTAACACAAAACCACAAGTGTTGAGCTAAAATTTTAAAAAATCTGAAACCCACACAACCCACAAAAATATTTTGCAAACACCGGTGAAGGGTTATTCCGGAAAACTTATCTAGGGTAAAAGCTAGATTGAATTTTCAAAAGATCAAATGTTTTCATAAAGATCTAATTTCCTTAAGGATCTACATTTTCATAGTCATGTAGGACTGTAAACCGCCTTTTAAATGTGCACTTTGCTTTGGAAACCGAAAGTAAATCGGCTATTTGATTGCAAGTGTCGTTGACCTAAACCCGAGGCAACTGTGGATGACACACCCACCTTTAACCATGGTTCTATCGTTAATATCATTGTTTATACCACCATATCAAAATCACTGATGTACAAAGTGTGAAGAATAAAGAAGTGATTCGTGTGATGTATTATATTATTTCAAGTTATGTATTGCTTGAGGACAAGCAACGTTCAAGTATGGGGATATTTGATAGTGCTCCAAATAAATATATATTTTGTAGAAATATCCTCCCAATATGTAAATTATTTAGTTGTAATTGTCCTATTTTAAGTTGTAATCGTTTATATTAAATAAGTGCGAAGACAAAAGGCGAAAACGACGATTTGAAGACGCAAATGACCAAAAAGCTCAAATGTACAAGATACAATTCAAGTGGTTCAATTTATTGATGAAAAACATCTAAAAATGACAAGAGTACAAGTTACAAAACGCAAAGTACAAGATATTAAATTGTACGCAAGGACGTTCGAAAATCCGGAACCGGGACATGAGTCAACTCTCAACGCGCGACGCAACGGTGCAAAAATTACAAGTCTACTATGCACAAGAATATAATATAATATATAAATAATTATATTAATTATTTATATTTTTTATATATATATATTTATTATGTCGGCAAGCTAGGAGCCAAAAGTTTGTGAGCTGGATTTTCAAACTCCACGACTCGCGGAGTTTGAAGGGTTAAAACTCCACGACTCGCGGAGCTGTCAGAAATCAAAATGCCTATAAAAGGCCACGAATTCTGCAAGTTTAAAAAAACATAATAATAATAATACTCCGTAGTATAATATAAATAAATATATAATATATATATATATATATATATATAATATATATATATATATATATATATATATATATATATATATATATATATATATATATATATAGTATAGATTAGTGTTATATTAGATTAGTTCGGGTTATGTAAAAGTTATTTTTACGGGGTTTTGAAGTCGAAATTCTGTCCGTGTAACACTACGCGATAATACTCAATGTAAGTTATGTTCTCCTTTTTAAATTAATGTCTCGTACTTAAGTTATTATTATGCTTATTTGAGCCAAAGTAATCATGATGTTGGACTAAATATTAAAGACGGGGTAATTGGGCTTTGTACCATAATTGGGGTTTGGACAAAAGAACGACACTTGTGGAAATTAGACTATGGGCTATTAATGGGCTTTATATTTGTTTAACTAAATGATAGTTTGTTGATTTTAATATAAAGATTTACAATTGGACGTACCTAAAAATAACCACATATACTCGATCGGACACGATGGGCGGGATATTTATATGTACGAATAATCGTTCATTTAACCGGATACGGGAATGGATTAATAGTCTATGGAATTATTAAAACAGGGGTGAAATTATGTACAAGGACACTTGGCATAATTGATAACAAAGTATTAAAACCTTGGGTTACACGCAGTCGATAACCTGGTGTAATTATTAAACAAAGTATTAAAACCTTGTTACAGTTTAAGTCCCCAATTAGTTGGAATATTTGACTTCGGGTATAAGGATAATTTGACGAGGACACTCGCACTTTAAATTTATGACCGATGGACTGTTATGGACAAAAACCAGACGGACATATTAAATAATCCAGGACAAAGGACAATTAACCAATGGGCATAAAACTAAAATCAACACGTCAAACATCATGATTACGGAAGTTTAAATAAGCATAATATATTTTATTTCATTTTTCCTCGTACTTTTATTTATTGTCATTTTAATTATTGTTATTTATTTTATATTGTTAGTTAAATATCATCATTTACTTTACGCTTCGCTTAAAATATAAAATCGACAAACCGGTCATTAAACGGTAAAACCCCCTTTTATATATTATTAATATAATATATTTTGTACGAATATAATTGTTTAAAATATAGTGTGAAATAAGCCAGCTCCCTGTGGAACGAACCGGACTTACTAAAAACTATACTACTCTACGATTAGGTACACTGCCTATAGTGTTGTAGCAAGGTTTAGGTATATCCCATTTGTAAATAAATAATTAAAACTTGTGTAATTTGTAACGTATTTCGTAGTAAAATATAGTACTATCACGTACCCCCACGCTACCACATCAGTGAGATATAGGTTTAACCTATATATATCAAATCATAATAATAGACCACAAGATTTCATATTTCAATACACATCCCATACATAGAGATAAAAATCATTCATATGGTGAACACCTGGTAACCGACATTAACAAGATGCATATATAAGAATATCCCCATCATTCCGGGACACCCTTCGGATATGATATAAATTTCGAAGTACAAAAGCATCCGGTACTTTGGATGGGGCTTGTTGGTCCCGATAGATCTATCTTTAGGATTCGCGTCAATTAGGGTGTCTGTTCCCTAATTCTTAGATTACCAGACTTAATAAAAAGGGGCATATTCGATTTCGATAATTCAACCATATAATGTAGTTTCACGTACTTGTGTCTATTTTGTAAATCATTTATAAAACCTGCATGTATTCTCATCCCAAAAATATTAGATTTTAAAAGTGGGACTATAACTCACTTTCACAGATTTTTACTTCGTCGGGAAGTAAGACTTGGCCACTGGTTGATTCACGAACCTATAACAATATATACATATATATCAAAGTATGTTCAAAATATATTTACAACACTTTTAATATATTTTGATGTTTTAAGTTTATTAAGTCAGCTGTCCTCGTTAGTAACCTACAACTAGTTGTCCAGAAATAAATCGATAAATATTATCTTGAATCAATCCACGACCCAGTGTATACGTATCTCAGTATTGATCACAACTCAAACTATATATATTTTGGAATCAACCTCAACCCTGTATAACTAACTCCAACATTCACATATAGAGTGTCTATGGTTGTTCCGAAATATATATAGATGTGTCAACATGATAGGTCGAAATGTTGTATACGTGTCTATGGTATCTCAAGATTACATAATATACAATACAAGTTGATTAAGTTATGGTTGGAATAGATTTGTTACCAATTTTCACGTAGCTAAAATGAGAAAAATTATCCAATCTTGTTTTACCCATAACTTCTTCATTTTAAATCCGTTTTGAGTGAATCAAATTGCTATGGTTTCATATTGAACTCTATTTTATGAATCTAAACAGAAAAAGTATAGGTTTATAGTCGGAAAAATAAGTTACAAGTCATTTTTGTAAAGGTAGTCATTTCAGTCGAAAGAACGACGTCTAGATGACCATTTTAGAAAACATACTTCCACTTTGAGTTTAACCATAATTTTTGGATATGGTTTCATGTTCATAATAAAAATCATTTTCTCAGAATAACAACTTTTAAATCAAAGTTTATCATAGTTTTTAATTAACTAACCCAAAACAGCCCGCGGTGTTACTACGACGGCGTAAATCCGGTTTTACGGTGTTTTTCGTGTCTCCAGGTTTTAAATCATTAAGTTAGCATATCATATATATATATAGAACATGTGTTTAGTTGATTTTAAAAGTCAAGTTAGAAGGATTAACTTTTGTTTGCGAACAGGTTTAGAATTAACTAAACTATGTTCTAGTGATTACAAGTTTAAACCTTCGAATAAGATAGCTTTATATGTATGAATCGAATGATGTTATGAACATCATTACTACCTTAAGTTCCTTGGATAAACCTACTGGAAAAGAGAAAAATGGATCTAGCTTGAACGGATCCTTGGATGGCTCGAAGTCCTTGAAGCAGAATCATGACACGAAAACAAGTTCAAGTAAGATCATCACTTGAAATAAGATTGTTATAGTTATAGAAATTGAACCAAAGTTTGAATATGATTATTACCTTGTATTAGAATGATAACCTACTATAAGAAATAAAGATTTCTTGAGGTTGGATGATCACCTTACAAGATTGGAAGTGAGCTAGCAAACTTGAAAGTATTCTTGATTTTTTTGTAACTAGAACTTGTAGAATATATGAAGAACACTTAGAACTTGAAGATAGAACTTGAGAGAGATCAATTAGATGAAGAAAATTGATGAATGAAAGTTTTTGTAGGTGTTTTTGGTTGTTGGTGTATGGATTAGATATAAAGGATATGTAATTTTGTTTTCATGTAAATAAGTCATGAATGATTACTCATATTTTTGTAATTTTATGAGATATTTCATGCTAGTTGCCAAATGATGGTTCCCACATGTGTTAGGTGACTCACATGGGCTGCTAAGAGCTGATCATTGGAGTGTATATACCAATAGTACATACATCTAAAAGCTGTGTATTGTACGAGTACGAATACGGGTGCATACGAGTAGAATTGTTGATGAAACTGAACGAGGATGTAATTGTAAGCATTTTTGTTAAGTAGAAGTATTTTGATAAGTGTATTGAAGTCTTTCAAAAGTGTATAAATACATATTAAAACACTACATGTATATTCATTTTAACTGAGTCGTTAAGTCATCGTTAGTCGTTACATGTAAGTGTTGTTTTGAAACCTTTAGGTTAACGATCTTGTTAAATGTTGTTAACCCAATGTTTATAATATCAAATGAGATTTTAAATTATTATATTATCATGATATTATCATGTATGAATATCTCTTAATATGATATATATACATTAAATGTCTTTACAACGATAATCGTTACATATATGTCTCGTTTAAAAAATCATTAAGTTAGTAGTCTTGTTTTTACATATGTATTTCATTGTTAATATACTTAATGATATGTTTACTTATCATAGTATCATGTTAACTATATATATATATATATATATCCATATATATGTCATCATATAGTTTTTACAAGTTTTAACGTTCGTGAATCACCAGTCAACTTGGGTGGTCAATTGTCTATATGAAACATATTTCAATTAATCAAGTCTTAACAAGTTTGATTGCTTAACATGTTGGAAACATTTAATCATGTAAATATCTATCTCAATGAATATATATAAACATGGAAAAGTTCGGGTAACTACAGTACCTACCCGTTAAATAAATTTCGTTCCGAAATTTTAAGCTGTTGAAGGTGTTGACGAATCTTCTGGAAATAGATGCGGGTATTTCTTCTTCATCTGATCTTCATGCTCCCAGGTGAACTCGGGTCCTCTACGAGCATTCCATCGAACCTTAACAATTGGTATCTTGTTTTGCTTAAGTCTTTTAACCTCACGATCCATTATTTCGACGGGTTCTTCGATGAATTGGAGTTTTTCGTTGATTTGGATTTCATCTAACGGAATAGTGAGATCTTCTTTAGCAAAACATTTCTTCAAATTCAAGACGTGGAAAGTGTTATGTACAGCCGCGAGTTGTTGAGGTAACTCAAGTCGGTAAGCTACTGGTCCGACACGATCAATAATCTTGAATGGTCCAATATACCTTGGATTTAATTTCCCTCGTTTACCAAATCGAACAACGCCTTTCCAAGGTGCAACTTTAAGCATGACCATCTCTCCAATTTCAAATTCTATATCTTTTCTTTTAATGTCAGCGTAGCTCTTTTGTCGACTTTGGGCGGTTTTCAACCGTTGTTGAATTTGGATGATCTTCTCGGTAGTTTCTTGTATAATCTCCGGACCCGTAATCTGTCTATCCCCCACTTCACTCCAACAAATCGGAGACCTGCACTTTCTACCATAAAGTGCTTCAAACGGTGCCATCTCAATGCTTGAATGGTAGCTGTTGTTGTAGGAAAATTCTACTAACGGTAGATGTCGATCCCAACTGTTTCCGAAATCAATAACACATGCTCGTAGCATGTCTTCAAGCGTTTGTATCGTCCTTTTGCTCTGCCCATCAGTTTGTGGATGATAGGCAGTACTCATGTCTAGACGAGTTCCTAATGCTTGCTGTAATGTATGCCAGAATCTTGAAATAAATCTGCCATCCCTATCAGAGATAATAGAGATTGGTATTCCATGTCTGGAGATGACTTCCTTCAAATACAGTCGTGCTAACTTCTCCATCTTGTCATCTTCTCTTATTGGCAGGAAGTGTGCTGATTTGGTGAGACGATCAACTATTACCCAAATAGTATCAAAACCACTTGCAGTCCTTGGCAATTTAGTGATGAAATCCATGGTAATGTTTTCCCATTTCCATTACGGGATTTCGGGTTGTTGAAGTAGACCTGATGGTTTCTGATGCTCAGCTTTGACCATAGAACACGTCAAACATTCTCCTACGTATTTAGCAACATCGGCTTTCATACCCGGCCACCAAAAATGTTTCTTGAGATCCTTGTACATCTTCCCCGTTCTAGGATGTATTGAGTATCTGGTTTTATGAGCTTCTCTAAGTACCATTTCTCTCATATCTCCAAATTTTGGTACCCAAATTCTTTCAGCCCTATACCGGTGAAACAACCCAACCCGTATTAAAACCGGCCCATAAAAATTTTTCCTTTTAATATGCTTTAAATAATACTTTAGGTCCCGTTACACATATTCCAAAACGTATTTGTTATCAAAGTAAGTTCATCGAACTTAAAACATACATTAATGATTTAAACTCCTTAATACAATGGTTCATTAATTAAATCGTAAACCGGTTATAATCATTATGACCCGACTAGTTACGTTTACACAAAACCGAGCATGGTGATTTGGGACTGCGCTACCCAAATCCTAATCGAGTCCAAAAGCAAGATCTTCTAAAGCAACCTAGCCGAGATCTCTAATTCCCAAGCTTACCCGAGCCGCCAAGCATGCGAACCTATAAAAATATCAACAACGAGAGGGTAAGCTAACGCTTAGTGAGTGAGAATATACTACATACATATATATGCATAAAATGAACACGCCACAAAATAGCAAATACCGCATACCGGAGCATCCAAGCATAAAGGCAAGCTAGTCTAAGCATACCGTAAGATCACTAAGCAATGAGCTTAAGATACATCAACAAAATATAAGTTCGCCAACAACGATGTGAACAATGCCAATAAGCTACACCCGGAGGGTTAGCTACAACACGACAATACAACATTATATGTATACAATATATATGTATATATATGTATATATCTCTCGAATAACATAATTTGCTTACGCTTACAACACACTAACCATGGTTAACCAATCGTACAAGGGAACGATACTCGTAAGAGACCGTCGGAGTTCGTAACATCCATTAGCGTTACTTAAACACCGCGTAATCACTAATCCCCCGGGTGATGTCTTAAACACCGCGACTAATTCACCCCCATGACAATGTGGCGTCTTAAACACCGCGACGAATCCACACGCCAATCAAAATAATGAGTGGTGTCTTGAACACCGCGACAATTCCACTCCCATGACAATGTGGTGTCTTAACCACCGCGACAATACCACATGCCAATCAAACAATGAGTAGTGTCTTAAACACCGCGACACTACTACTCATTACTTAGAATGTGGTGTCTTGAACACCGCGACAATACCACATTCATACTACACAAATACATACATTATATACGTACACGCATAATTATTCTACTCACAATATTAACCCTTCGCCATTGGGGTTATATAATCCACATCACATGCCCATGTGATAGAGTACACGCAAGGTGTGCACCTCGTCAAAGATGGTCAACCAAAACGCACAACCGTGCCAATCGGACCTACACACAAGTCCATCAATCCACCTATATGTGAAGTGAGCTCTATAACCGAGAACCACTTCACCCGACCCGCACCCATCCTACACATACATAAACATATAGGATATTAACACTCACCTTGTCGCCTTGAAGAAATGCTTCCAAGTAATCCGCAACTCTTCAATGGAAAGTACCACTAGTATCACCGTGTAGCTAAGAATGAGGAGAACAAACTTGTCAACTACGCCAAAGATCAAAACCCGCTTCTTCCTTTCCAAAATCCCACTTGAATCACTTGGGGTATTTGAGTTTCTTGGGA
Source organism: Rutidosis leptorrhynchoides (assembly GCF_046630445.1). NCBI lineage: Eukaryota > Viridiplantae > Streptophyta > Magnoliopsida > Asterales > Asteraceae > Rutidosis > Rutidosis leptorrhynchoides. Next base: position 129,290,023 of record NC_092341.1, read on the forward strand.
GAAAATGAAAGAAAAAGGAAAAGAAAAATAAGAAATGAAATGAATGGATGAGGTTAAATCCTCAAATCTGGCTCAAACGCAAAAAGACCAAATTACCCTTGAACTTCATTTAAATTTACAAGAATCTGGTGCCAATTCGCACCATTTGCCGCGCCGCGGCCTAATTCGTCGCGCCGCGACGATTGCCTCGAACTGGTGACTTTGTTAACAAGCTTTCTGATCTGGATTTATTCGAAACGCCGCACCGCGGCTCCCTTTGTCGCGCCGCGACACCCAACGTGGCCTGACACATTTTCTCGCATACAAGATTTTAACACCCAAACATGTATCGAACCCTTCATACGCCTGTCGTACATACACAATACACCTATAAATCATGTACGGGGAAAAACGGGGTGTTACAACTCTCCCCCACTTAGACTCGATCACGTCCTCGTGATCCTCGTCACTTAACCAAACGGACCACACTTCACGGTCCTCAAACATAAGTCCAAACCGACTTTCCTAAGCAATTCTTCCCACCGAATTGCCTTTAACAACTAAATCGTCACCCGCGATTTATCAAATCCACAATCCGAGCACTAAAACCATGCTCATTCCCTGAAATCGGGAAAACTCAATCAATCTCGTACAAAGATATCAATCCCTTAGCGTACCCTTACCGAGTACAATGCTAAAAGCAACCAAGTCCCAACCTAAGGTCAACAACCTGAAATGATGAAGACCGAACCAAACGAATCCTTATGGATAACACTTACCACTTAACATCCCTTGTAGTGCGCAATACGACCAATACGCAACTACCACACCATCATAAACAAACGGCTAGAACCGATAGCGCCCAAAACGACTATGGCAACGCTAATCCAAAGGTGAACAAGATCGACTATCGTTACACCCGTAACAACATGTGAGCGAAACACGGCTATCGCATCACTAATCATACAACATGGTCCTCACGACCCCACCATCGGTGTATAAACAACCGATAGTTCCCACAACATGGTCCTTACGACCCCACCATCGGTGTATAAAACAACCGACAGATCACACAACACGAAGGCTGGCCGAAAACACACGCGCCTTAGTGAATCCGAACTACACGCGATTCACTACCATGATGAAGTCAGCGAACCCGAAGATCATGCTTCACCAATCAATAATCCCATGATGAAGTCAGCGGACCCCGAAGGTCATGCTTCAACAATCTCAACACCGGATGAAGTCAGCGGACTCCGAAAGTCATGCTTCACCGATATAACACCTCGCTCATGATGAAGTCAGCGGACCCCGAAGGTCATGCTTCATCAATCACCAATACCATGATGAAGTCAGCGGACCCGAAAGTCATGCTTCATCAATCAACGCCCTTTTGGCCTCGAACGACGAGTAGCGTAACATCGCGCTCTGCTACGCCATAGTGAATCCTAACGGATACCACTAACCATTCACACACATGAGCAAGAACCACCCATATCAAACATAGGCACAAAACAGTTATTCTCTAGAAGAGAATCCGACACACACCTCCCTTAACCGAAGGATTTCACCTTGCTCGCCAAACACGTCCATTATCTCTCAATCGAGATTTACCACATTATCACCTCGGTGATAATTCAAATCCAAACCATAAGTACAATTTACCCGAAATTGTAATCTACCACAAATCGTCCAAAATCAGGGCTCGACAACATTTTCCGGATCTACCAAAAGCATCATCCGAAATCTCACACTAAAACTTCCTCGTGCGGGAGTGTAACTCCCCCACTTGGAACTACGTCCCATATCCACAACTCGTACAACCGTACAATGCTACCTAAGGTAGACTTTACAACGATTGGGCTCACACGACCCGTCACCATATCTTGCTCCAGCCTTGAGCACACAAAGGATTTCAATCAATCCTTAAACACCTCGAGCAAAAAGTGTACCACGATTACACAAACCATACCTTCGCAATCATCCAATTGCTTTAGTTTGTCAAATTCCACCTAGTCACTCATGTACCTAAGGACTTCACTTCGGTACCCTAAGTACAATGTAACCGCAACATAATCGGAGTCGAACACCACGCTAGTAGGTATAAAAGAGGCACCTAATGTCGCGTCATAAAGACTCCATTACCAACATACATCGAGATTCAAAACACTCGATCTCAAGGGTTTCAGCCCACCCGTCGAACCTCACGGTTCATCGACCTCAACACAAAAGCGAACACGCGCTTAACAACCGAACACCAACCCATTTCCATGGCTTGGTAGAAACATTTTACAAATATCAAGGAATGCTTGGTTACACCAAGTCTTACGCCCTTCGCCCGTCAATCAAAACGTCGTCATAGGGTACTTCCATTAGGAACGTCACCCATATCAATAACATGCACAACACAATGCATTTAATAAACTCAACTTCAAACGGCACTTAATAAATAATCAAAAGGCATATTTATTAAAACGAAACGTACTCTAACGTCTCCTTGCCACACCCGTCCCCACTAACTTGGGACATTCCGACTTACGATGTCCTTCTTCTTGGCAATTGAAGCACACCATGCCATCGCCTTTTGGTACCGAACATTCCCACGACTTGTGACCCCTTATGCCACAATTGTAACATCTAGATGCACTAGAATCCAATATACCCGTCCGTGTACCACCCGTGCTCACACTCGGACCCTAAGTCCTCTTACTCGGAGCACCATGCGAAACAACCCTTCTCTCGCTCGAAGGTTCACCCTTCTTTGATCGTGAATACGACTCGAAACCTCTAGCCACGGCGAATAATTCCGCAAACGATTTCGCGTGACCCCGGCTAATCTTATTCTTCAAGTCATCATTCAAGGTTCGATAGAAATCTTGCATCAACAAATTATCATTCCCCAAATACTCCGGGCAAAAACGAGCCTTCGCCATAAAGGTCGTCTTGAGAGTATTCAAATCCATAGAACCCTGTTGCAAATTTCGCAACTCATTACGCATTTCCGATAAATCGGCCGAAGTCCGGAACTCCTCGAAGAATTCCTCCTTAAATTCGTCCCATGGTAATGCCATAAACGTCTCACCACCGACAAGATCAATCTTGCCATCTAACCATTCCTTCGCCCTACCCCGCAACAAAGTAGTAGCGAGTCTCGTCTTTTTCTCGGGAGGGCATTCCATAGTACGAAAACACCCTTCGACATCCGAGATCCAAGTTGTGCTTACCAAAGGATCCGATTTCCCATCATACATCGGGGGTTTAGTCCTCATGAAGCCCTTAAGACAACGCTCCATTTCACTACTACCCCGAAATTCGGAATACCTCCTATCCATTCTTTCATCCAACGCACTCATTTGCTCCGCAACGGCGGCCGCAACTCTAGTATTAAACTCTTCGTCATTCGTCTCGATCTCGTTTCGCGTCGCCATTCTAAAGAATGCAAAATGATTAGTCCACGAACGTATAACACCATACACACAACACCGCCCCATCTTTCTCAACACCCGTCGTACATCACTTGTTTGACACGATTTGCACCCGTAATAAGGTTTGCAAGTCCTTATTACGCACACACGCCGTATCGACTCGTTAGTACAACGACCGCTTCGCTCGATGATATAAACCAACATAACGCAAATTCTACGCGATATAAGCACCCGCAAGAATTATTATCACAACACAATAATATATTAATAATATCCGCATTACTAATATAAACGTTAGTCCACCTACAAACAAGGCACTAACTATAACCTATTCCGACCCGTACTCCTACAAGTCCCGCAACAAATTAAGCACACACAAAATTCTAAGTCTAGGCACCTATCTCAAGTCACCTAAATCCCTTAGACCATGCTCTGATACCACTTGAAACAACCCAACCCGTATTAAAACCGGCCCATAAAAATTTTTCCTTTTAATATGCTTTAAATAATACTTTAGGTCCCGTTACACATATTCCAAAACGTATTTGTTATCAAAGTAAGTTCATCGAACTTAAAACATACATTAATGATTTAAACTCCTTAATACAATGGTTCATTAATTAAATCGTAAACCGGTTATAATCATTATGACCCGACTAGTTACGTTTACACAAAACCGAGCATGGTGATTTGGGACTGCGCTACCCAAATCCTAATCGAGTCCAAAAGCAAGATCTTCTAAAGCAACCTAGCCGAGATCTCTAATTCCCAAGCTTACCCGAGCCGCCAAGCATGCGAACCTATAAAAATATCAACAACGAGAGGGTAAGCTAACGCTTAGTGAGTGAGAATATACTACATACATATATATGCATAAAATGAACACGCCACAAAATAGCAAATACCGCATACCGGAGCATCCAAGCATAAAGGCAAGCTAGTCTAAGCATACCGTAAGATCACTAAGCAATGAGCTTAAGATACATCAACAAAATATAAGTTCGCCAACAACGATGTGAACAATGCCAATAAGCTACACCCGGAGGGTTAGCTACAACACGACAATACAACATTATATGTATACAATATATATGTATATATATGTATATATCTCTCGAATAACATAATTTGCTTACGCTTACAACACAATAACCATGGTTAACCAATCGTACAAGGGAACGATACTCGTAAGAGATCGTCGGAGTTCGTAACATCCATTAGTGTTACTTAAACACCGCGTAATCACTAATCCCCCGGGTGATGTCTTAAACACCGCGACTAATTCACCCCCATGACAATGTGGCGTCTTAAACACCGCGACGAATCCACACGCCAATCAAAATAATGAGTGGTGTCTTGAACACCGCGACAATTCCACTCCCATGACAATGTGGTGTCTTAACCACCGCGACAATACCACATGCCAATCAAACAATGAGTAGTGTCTTAAACACCGCGACACTACTACTCGTTACTTAGAATGTGGTGTCTTGAACACCGCGACAATACCACATTCATACTACACAAATACATACATTATATACGTACACGCATAATTATTCCACTCACAATATTAACCCTTCGCCATTGGGGTTATATAATCCACATCACACGCCCATGTGATAGAGTACACGCAAGGTGTGCACCTCGTCAAAGATGGTCAACCAAAATGCATAACCGTGCCAATTGGACCTACACACAAGTCCATCAATCCACCTATATGTGAAGTGAGCTCTATAACCGAGAACCACTTCACCCGACCCGCACCCATCCTACACATACATATGCATATAGGATATTAACACTCACCTTGTCGCCTTGAAGAAATGCTTCCAAGTAATCCGCAACTCTTCAATGGAAAGTACCACTAGTATCACCGTGTAGCTAAGAACGAGGAGAACAAACTTGTCAACTACGCCAAAGATCAAAACCCGCTTCTTCCTTTCCAAAATCCCACTTGAATCACTTGGGGTATTTGAGTTTCTTGGGAGAAAATGAAAGAAAAAGGAAAAGAAAAATAAGAAATGAAATGAATGGATGAGGTTAAATCCTCAAATCTGGCTCAAATGCGAAAAGACCAAATTGCCCTTGAACTTCATTTAAATTTACAAGAATCTGGTGCCAGTTCGCACCATTTGCCGCGACGCGACCTAATTCGTCGCGCCGCGACGATTGCCTCGAACTGGTGACTTTGTTAACAAGCTTTCTGATCTGGATTTATTCGAAACGCCGCGCCGCGGCTCCCTTTGTCGCGCCGCGACACCCAACGTGGCCTGACACATTTTCTCGCATACAAGATTTTAACACCCAAACATGTATCGAACCCTTCATACGCCTGTCGTACATACACAATACACCTATAAATCATGTACGGGGAAAAACGGGGTGTTACAACCGGGTTCCGTCATCCCGAATATTAAGATGCTTCTCCGATCCTTTGGGTATTTCATCCTTTAAATTTCCCTCTTTTAAAACTCCTTGTTGCGCCTCCTTTATTTGAGTAGTAAGGTTATTATGAATCATTATATTCATAGATTTTACTCGAATGGGTTCTCTGTCCTTCTTGCTCAAGGCATCGGCTACCACATTTGCCTTCCCCGAGTGGTAACGAATCTCAAAGTCGTAATCATTCAATAATTCAATCCACCTACGCTGCCTCATATTCAGTTGTTTCTGATTAAATATGTGTTGAAGACTTTTGTGGTCGGTATATATAATACTTTTAACCCCATATAAGTAGTGCCTCCAAGTCTTTAATGCAAAAACAACTGCGCCTAATTCCAAATCATGCGTCGTATAATTTTGTTCGTGAATCTTCAATTGTCTAGACGCATAAGAAATCACCTTCGTTCGTTGCATTAATACACAACCGAGACCTTGCTTTGATGCGTCACAATAAATCACAAAATCATCATTCCCTTCAGGCAATGACAATATAGGTGCCGTAGTTAGCTTTTTCTTCAATAACTGAAACGCTTTCTCTTGTTCATCATTCCATTCAAATTTCTTCCCTTTATGCGTTAATGCAGTTAAGGGTTTTGCTATTCTGGAAAAGTCTTGGATGAACCTTCTGTAGTAACCAGCTAGTCCTAAAAACTGGCGTATGTGTTTCGGAGTTTTCGGGGTTTCCCACTTTTCAACAGTTTCTATCTTTGCCGGATCCACCTTAATACCTTCTTTGTTCACTATGTGACCGAGGAATTGAACTTCTTCCAACCAAAATGCACACTTTGAAAACTTAGCGTACAATTCTTCCTTCCTCAACACTTCTAACACCTTTCTCAAATGTTCACCGTGTTCTTGGTCATTCTTTGAGTAAATAAGTATGTCATCAATGAAAACAATGACAAACTTGTCAAGGTATGGTCCACACACTCGGTTCATAAGGTCCATGAACACAGCTGGTGCATTAGTTAAACCAAATGGCATGACCATAAACTCGTAATGACCGTAACGTGTTCTAAAAGCAGTCTTTGGAATATCATCTTCTTTCACCCGCATTTGATGATACCCGGAACGTAAGTCAATCTTTGAATAAACAGACGAGCCTTGTAGTTGATCAAATAAGTCGTCGATTCTCGGTAGTGGGTAGCGGTTCTTGATGGTAAGTTTTTTCAACTCTCGGTAGTCGATACACAACCTGAATGTACCATCTTTCTTCTTGACAAACAAAACAGGAGCTCCCCACGGTGATGTGCTTGGTCGAATGAAACCACGCTCTAAAAGTTCTTGTAATTGGCTTTGCAGTTCTTTCATCTCGCTGGGTGCTAGTCTGTAAGGAGCACGAGCTATTGGTGCAGCTCCTGGTACAAGATCTATTTGAAATTCAACGGATCGATGTGGGGGTAATCCCGGTAATTCTTTCGGAAATACATCGGGAAATTCTTTTGCAATGGGAACATCATTGATGCTCTTTTCTTCAGTTTGTACTTTCTCGACGTGTGCTAGAACAGCATAACAACCTTTTCTTATTAGTTTTTGTGCCTTCAAATTACTAATAAGATGTAGCTTCGTGTTGCCCTTTTCTCCGTACACCATTAAGGGTTTTCCTTTTTCTCGTATAATGCGAATTGCATTTTTGTAACAAACGATTTCTGCTTTCACTTCTTTCAACCAGTCCATACCGATTATCACATCAAAACTCCCTAACTCTACTGGTATCAAATCAATCTTAAATGTTTCGCTAACCAGTTTAATTTCTCGATTCCGACATATATTTTCTGCTGAAATTAATTTACCATTTGCTAATTCGAGTAAAAATTTACTATCCAAAGGCGTCAATGGACAACTTAATTTAGCACAAAAATCTCTACTCATATAGCTTCTATCCGCACCCGAATCAAATAAAACGTAAGCAGATTTATTGTCAATAAGAAACGTACCCGTAACAAGCTCCGGGTCTTCTTGTGCCTCTGCCGCATTAATATTGAAAACTCTTCCGCGGCCTTGTCCATTCGTGTTCTCCTGGTTCGTGCAAATTTCTAATAATGTGGCCCGGTTTTCCACATTTATAACAAACTACATTGGCATAACTTGCTCCGACACTACTTGCTCCGCCATTACTCATTCCGACACCATTTGTTCCTTTCGTTCTATTAACCCCTGGTCCGTAGACCTCACACTTCGCTGCGCTATGACCATTTCTTTTACACTTGTTGCAAAATTTGGTGCAGAACCCCGAGTGATACTTTTCACACCTTTGGCATAGCTGCTTCTGATTGTTGTTGTTATTGCGGTTATTATTGTTGTTGGGATGATTGTTGTTGTAGTTGTTGTTGTTGTTGTTGTTGTTGTTGTTGTTGTTGTTGTTGTATTGGTGATTCTTATCACCGTTTTCCTCCCACTTTCTTTTGACTTGCTTCACATTGGCCTCTTCAGCAGTCTGTTCTTTAATTCTTTCTTCAATCTAGTTCACTAGTTTGTGAGCCATTCTACATGCCTGTTGTATGGAGGCGGGCTCGTGTGAACTTATATCTTCTTGGATTCTTTCCGGTAATCCTTTCACAAACGCGTCGATCTTCTCTTCCTCATCTTCGAATGCTCCCGGACACAATAGGCACAATTCTGTGAATCGTCTTTTGTACGTGGTAATATCAAATCCTTGGGTTCGTAACCCTCTAAGTTCTGTCTTGAGCTTATTGAGCTCGGTTCTGGGACGGTACTTCTCGTTCATCAAGTGCTTGAATGCTGACCACGGTAGTGCGTACGCATCGTCTTGTCCCACTTGCTCTAGATAGGTATTCCACCATGTTAACGCAGAACCTGTGAAGGTATGCGTAGCGTACTTCACTTTGTCCTCTTCAGTACACTTACTTATGGCAAACACCGATTCGACCTTCTCGGTCCACCGTTTCAATCCGATCGGTCCTTCGGTTCCATAAAATTCCAAAGGTTTGCAGGCAGTAAATTCTTTGTAGGTGCATCCTACACGATTTCTTGTACTGCTAGATCCAAGGTTATTGTTGGTATGTAGCGCAGCCTGTACTGCGGCTATGTTTGAAGCTAGAAAAGTACGGAATTCCTCTTCATTCATATTCACGGTGTGTCGAGTAGTCGGTGCCATTTCCTTCAAAATAGTCAAATGGAACAAGTTAATCATACAGAATATTAAGAGTAGTTAATAGTATTTCGTAGCATAATATGAACTCATTTATAAAAGCTTTTTCTTCATATTAGCGTTTTATAAGTTTAAATTCGGGTAGTACCTACCCGTTAAGTTCATACTTAGTAGCTAATATACAATTCAACTACTACAATTCTATATGAAAAACTGATTATAATAATATTTCGCGTTCAAACTTTTACACAATATTTTACAAACTTACAATACCGCTTATTTTACATATAGCATGAAATATAGCACATAATAAATTTGATACAAGATGGTTGTGAAGATAATTCTAGCTAGTACACAAGTCGTTCAGCAAAGGCAATAAAGACACGTAATTCATACGTCCAGAAACAAGTCATGCATTCTGGTTTTACTAGGATTACTTCCCATCCTTGGTCTTGTGGAACATAACCGTTATGGCCGTTGATAAGACAGCGTGTTGTAACGTCGTCAAAGGGGCGAGGGTTACGTAATGTCCAACAGTCCCGTAACAATCTAAAAACCTCATTTCTTACCCCAATTACCGACTCCGTCACTTGTGGGAACGTTTTGTTTAATAGTTGTAGCCAGATGTTCTTGTTCTCACTTTGGTGAGAAGCGAACATTACTAATCCGTAAGCATAACATGCTTCTTTATGTTGCATGTTAGCCGCTTTTTCTAAATCACGAAGTCCAATATTCGGATATATTGAGTCAAAATAATTTCTTAACCCATTGCGTAAAATAGCATTTGGGTTCCCCGCAATATATGCGTCAAAGTAAACACATCGTAACTTATGGATTTCCCAATGTGATATCCCCCATCTTTCGAACGAAAGCCTTTTATAAACCAAGGCATTCTTGGAACGTTCTTCGAATGTCTTACAAACTGATCTCGCCTTAAATAGTTGTGCCGAAGAATTCTGACCGACTCTAGACAAGATTTCATCAATCATGTCTCCGGGTAGGTCTCTTAAAATATTGGGTTGTCTATCCATTTTGTGTTTTTATACTGTAAAATAGACAAGAGTTAGATTCATAAAAAAAAAAAAATACTTATTAATACAAGCAATTTTTACATATATCATAAAGCATAAGCACACTATATTACATATATTACACCACACGAATACAACTATCTTATTCCGACTCGCTTGTTTCTTCTTCTTCGGTTTTGGTTCGTTTTTCCAAGTTTCTAGGGATATATGATGTTCCCCTAATACGAGCCGTCGTAATCCACATTGGTTTAGAAAAACCTGGTGGTTTAGAGGTTCCCGGGTCATTGTTACAACTTAAGGACTTCAGGGGTTGACGATACATATAAAGTTCATCGGGGTTAGAATTAGATTTCTCTATTTTTATGCCCTTTCCCTTATTATTTTCTTTTGCCTTTTTAAATTCAGTTGGGGTAATTTCTATAACATCATCGGAATTCTCGTCGGAATCCGATTCATCGGAGAATTGGTAATCCTCCCAATATTTTGCTTCCTTGGCGAAAACACCATTGACCATAATTAACCTTGGTCGGTTGGTTGAGGATTTTCTTTTACTTAACCGTTTTATTATTTCCCCCACCGGTTCTATTTCTTCATCTGGTTCCGATTCTTCTTCCGGTTCCGATTCTTCTTCCAGTTCCGACTCTTCTTCCGGTTCCTCTTCGAGAACTTGTGAATCAGTCCACGAATCATTCCAATTTACATTTGACTCTTCATTATTATTAGGTGAGTCAATGGGACTTGTTATAGAGGTAAACATCTATCACATAATATCAAACGCGTTAAGAGATTAATATATCACATAATATTCACATGTTAAAAATATATAGTTTCCAACAAAATTTGTTAAGCAATCATTTTTCAAGTAAACACGGTCGAAGTCCAGACTCACTAATGCATCCTAACAAACTCGATAAGACACACTAATGCAAAATTCTGGTTCTCTAAGACCAACGCTCGGATACCAACTGAAATGTCCCGTTCTTATTGATTAAAAACGTTCCATATTAATTGATTTCGTTGCGAGGTTTTGACCTCTATATGAGACGTTTTTCAAAGACTGCATTCATTTTAAAACAAACCATAACCTTTATTTCATCAATAAAGGTTTAAAAAGCTTTACGTAGATTATCAAATAATGATAATCTAAAATATCCTGTTTACACACGACCATTACATAATGGTTTACAATACAAATATGTTACAACAAAATAAGTTTCTTGAATGCAGTTTTTACACAATATCATACAAGCATGAACTCCAAATCTTGTCCTTATTTAAGTATGCGACAATAGAAGCTCTTAATAATCACCTGAGAATAAACATGCTTAAAACGTCAACAAAAATGTTGGTGAGATATAGGTTTAACCTATATATATCAAATCATAATAATAGACCACAAGATTTCATATTTCAATACACTTCCCATACATAGAGATAAAAATCATTCATATGGTGAACACCTGGTAACCGACATTAACAAGATGCATATATAAGAATATCCCCATCATTCCGGGACACCCTTCGGATATGATATAAATTTCGAAGTACTAAAGCATCCGGTACTTTGGATGGGGCTTGTTGTAACATCCCGCATTTTTCCGTTAAATTATTTTAACGCCCGTCTTTTTCTTTTTAAATAATACCCTTCGTATCTAGATTCGTATCCTTTGTTATGTAACATTTTAAATATTCTCGTTATCGGATCTCAATATCTCCCGTACTCCCGTGTAACTTAAAATAAATCGTTTGGTTATATCCCGCACCCGATTTGAACTCGAAGGACTAAAGTCGACAAAGGGTCAAACTAGTGACTAGGTCAACTAGTCAACCCTTCTCCTCCATCCATTCATTTCACCTCCTTCTTCCTTTTTGATACTTTCAAACTCTCCCAACATTCAAACCTTAAATCATCATCCAAATCCGTTCAAGCGAGCTTCAATCCAAACAAACTACATATTCTTGATCCTCTCATCATCCTCTTCGATTTGATGCTAACCACTTCGATTTTGGGTAACATTTCTAAAACACTAGATTTCTTTAAATTTGTGTTCTTGACTTAAAAGTGTGTTAATTAGTGTCTATGGCTCATTGTGATGTCGTGTATGTAATTTGTATGCTCGATTTGTTGTTTTTGGTGTAACTAGCTTGAATATGAAAATTGCTTGCTTAATCTTTGATTTTGGATGATTAAAAGTTGTTTAATTGTTAAAGTTCATGTATTAAATGTGTTACTAGCATCATTAGCTTCAAATTGATGTGTAGGTTGATTAAGAAAACTTCAAAAACATGATTATTGATTTTGAGATGTTTTGACTAGGGTTTGATAGTTCTTGACATGAATTTTTGGATGCTTGAATGTCATGGAATGTTAATTGTTAGTGTTTAGTAGTAATGTATGCTTCATTACCTTCAAAACGGCATATCATATGTGTGAATTGGTTTCCCGAAACTCAAAATGCAATTGATGAACTTGAAACTTAGGAAATGGACTTTTATTGTTCGCTTGATGAGATTTCGGCTATTGTAAATGATGTTATTGTTGGACCATAAGTGCTTAGTTGTATTCCTCGTCAAAATACCTTTCCAACGATATATGATAGGCATTATAAGTGTTTGCGGGTCAAGAGTTGGGTTGGAAAAGGTTTTGGTTCGTGCATACTTTGAAAAACTGACCAGAATTCTCTGCCCAGATGGTGGCGCGGCGCGCCCCATCCCCGCGCGGCGCGCGGATTGGCCTGGTCAGATTCTGACCTCTTTGTCCCATTTCACGTGAAATGTTTGACTAGCTACCGACCTCCGATTCACATGAAACTTGTTCTAATATACTTGTATATGAATAATTAGCATAGAAAAATAGTCCGGGACCCGACCCGAACATGTTGACTTTTTCGTTGACTTTGACCCGACCAAGTTTGACTTTTTGTCAAACTTAACCAATTAATTATGCAATCTATCTAACATGATTCTATACTTGTATCTTGCATGAAACTTGACAATTTTCTTCACATGCTACATAATCGAGTTGTGTCGAGCCATAGGACTAATTGAACAACTTTGACCCTTCGTGACTATCGTTATTGATACAACCTACTTGTTTAGGTCGAGATTAGCTTTGTCTTTGCACGCGTTTACTCGTTGAAGTACTTTATTAACTCTTGCGCTCAAGGTGAGATCATAGTCCCACCTTTTCAACAACTTTTATACTTTTAAATCGTGGGCTGAGAAAACATATACTTTGTTACATCTTGTACTACTTACTTTTATGTTTTGAACACAAGTGTGAAAACAAACATTCCACGTGCGAGTTAGAACAAAAATGCCTCAATTCAATTATCATTAGTTACACTTGCAGGGTGTAAGCGAGAACTTATATTGTGTGGCCATACGGGTTTAACAAACCCTCATTCGGACGGTTCGCTACCGTTATGCGGATGAAATATATTTTTGTGTTTTAGTGTGGGTTCTAGCACTGTGTGATGGGGTAACGTTGGTTAAGTTTTGATAATTGAGTGCTCGCGTATAACAACACTTTTGGAATGCAAATGATTTGGATAATCTACGTTATGGAAATACAAAATCTTGTGGTTCAAAAACAACGTTTAATACTTACTAAACCTATGATTTCACCAACGTTTTCGTTGACAGATTCTTCTATGTTTTCTCAGGTTTTGAATGCTTAGTGATACATGCTTCCGCACTCTTTTGATACTTGCTTGGATGTCGAGTATACATGCATTTTGGAGCATCTTTTGAACTTATTTAAACTGTGTCGCATAGTTTTCATTTGTACTTATAACGTTGTAACTTAACTTGTGGTCAATTATCTTTGTAAACTTTGAAACAATCTTTACACTTGAATGGATGCGACATATTTTGGGTCAACGTCTGTTTTAAAGACTTATGACCAGGTAATGGGACCTACGTAGTCGACGCCGTCACTTGACGATTTGTCGGGGTCGCTACAAGTGGTATCAGAGCCTTGGTTGTAGGGATTTAGAGTTCATTTGTGTCCACCCCGAGTCATAGGGTACATAGGTGAATCTAGACTACAACCGGCATATAGACTGAAGTAGGAATTACTTGACTATTTGTGCATCTATACTCGAACTCTTCTATCATATCTAACTCGTATTCGATCTTGATCTTACGTTGATAAATTTTGTTGACGCACCACCTTGACTTTATGAGGTAATGTTAAATGCACATGAGAATCAGGGTAATATAATTTCCGGGATTATATTACGGTGATTCATATGGACATTCCGACATTATGACATAAAGAATTTAAGGCGAGTCAAGGAAAACTTTCTCTACATCATCATTCCCTATCATGATTAGTATTATTGAGAATACTAATCAACGATATTCTTGTGTCTTGAAGGAACAATGCCTCCCCGTCGCGGACCACGTAATGAAACTTCCGAACAAGCTTTTCAACGCATGATAGCCACCGCCATAGGTGCGGCTATGGCTAGTATCTCCTCCGACATCAATAACAACCACAACCACAACAACCATGGAGCCGGTAATTCAAACGAGGGTTGCTCCTACAAAACTTTCATGGGGTGCAAACCTCACACCTTCGATGGGACCGGAGGACCGGTTGTGCTCACCCGATGGTTTGAGCAAACAGAAGCCGTTTTTAGCATAAGCGGTTGTCGGGACCAAGACAAAGTCAAATATTCCACCCACACTTTTGCCGGTATCGCCCTCACATGGTGGAATACGTATGTGCTGTCGGTGGGTATCGATGAAGCCCACACACTCTCATGGGCCGACTTAAAGAAAAAGATGATCACCGAATACTTCCCGCACGAAGAGACCCGTAAGCTCGAACACGAACTAAGAACTTTAAAAGCGGTCGGGAATGACCTAAAGGCATATAATCAACGATTTTCTGAGCTATCCTTGATGTGCCCAAACCTCGTGACCCCCGAACCTCTAAGGGTTGAACTTTACATGGATGGTCTTCCCAAGAGCATCAAACAAGGAGTAATGTCATCCAAACCCAGTAATCACCAAGAGGCCCTGAATATGGCCCGTCAATTGATCGAAACGGTAGACGAGATTGAAGTGCCGGCACCTAAAGCCGAGGATGAGTCGGGTGACAACAAAAGAAAATGGGAAGCCCCCCAATCGAGTAACTACAACAACAACTTTTCCAAGGAACCTCTCACCCCCGTCGGCAAGAAAAGTTATGCCGGGACACGACCTTTTTGCAACAAATGCCACAAGCATCATTTTGGTGAATGTGGCAAGCTAATTTGCCATCGGTGCCAAGGTAGTGGTCATATTGCCAAGTATTGTGGAAGTACCACCCCCGTCACTCAAAAGGGGCCCGACGCACCAAAGCCGAGTATTTGCTACAAATGTGGCCAATCGGGTCATTTTAGGAATGAATGCCCAAAGAATAAAGCAAAAACCAACGCGCGCCGTTGAACTTACAACATCTACACCTAGGATGCCCGAGACGATGATGGACTAGTCACGGGTACGTTTCTTCACAACAAACCGTATATTTCATACTTATTCGATTCGAGTACCGTTAGACGTTTTATAACCAAGGATTTGACTCGTGCTCTTTATATTCCACCTCTTTCCCCCAGATACTACTTAGACGATTTAAGTGACCGACGGAAAATATTGTGTGCCTATAAATTTTATCGGAGGATATGCGTTAAGAAATTGGACTCGACACCTATAGAACTAAGGAACTCAAAACTTATTCATTAAGGAGAAATTGTTGCCCTACATTTATGTATAGATTATTGTGAACTAAGTAACTTTCGGTTGGAAACCAATACTCTCTTCCTCGTATCCATTACCTCATGATTATTTGCGTGGATCCCGTGTATTCCAAATCGACCTCCGTTCTGGTTATCATCAATTGGGGGTTAAGGGAGACGATGTCTCCTAAGCCATTTTCCGAGCTCGCAACGTTAGTTGTAAATCCCTCTTAGTACCGTTTGATTTATTTAGGACTCCGTCCGTATTCATGAACCTCCTAAACCACGTATGCAACTTATCTAGACAAATCTGTTATCATATTTATAGATGACATCTTAACTTATTCAAGTAAAGAAGGCAAACGAACAACATCATCATCTTACGCTCGAACTTTGAGAAAAGAGCAACTCTATACCAAATTCTCCGAGTGAGAATTTCTGTTAAACGAAGTCAAATTTTCTAGACCATGATGTTAATGGTCAAGGCATTACAATCAATCTCAAAATCAAGCCACACGTAATCATGAAACTCTCTCAACTCAGACTTGTATTCGTAAAATCTTAGATCTCGCCTGTTATCACCGAAGATTCATTTCTGACTTTTCTCGTGTTACCCGACTTTTAAACTCGTTAACTCACTAAGGGAAAACTTTAAACCTCTCCGTGTTCGAACCTTGAGCGTGATTCTTCACACCAACATTTCTAGTTAAAATCGTATAGCAACAGATGGAACTCAAACATGGAAATATTTCTACATGAACGCCGAAAGGCATACTCTCTCGACTCAAAATTAACGTAACTAAAATTCGTTATTTTGCACGAAGAATTCGAATATTAAACTGTAGATCCGATCAACTTTCTCGTCATCACGTACCACACACATACCTCTGTTATTTCACCGTTACTGTCTGATATTACTGGGATTTAAGATAACACACAATCCAACGATACTTCACTCTTCTTTGACTTAACGTCCTTGTGTTTCTGATAATCGGCCAACTATTATTCAACCCCGAACTATACAATTACGTGTACTATCTTGTTTCTCTTCCAGACTTTAATTTTCGACAACTAGAGGCGCGTTATGGCAACCTCGAGATGTAAGCTCATCCTATTCTCAGTCCTCATTTCACTCCTATCTTTATCGCTCGCATTTCCGTTTAAGGAAACTCCTTGTAACATTTCTCCATGGATAGAGAAACTCCTCACATTACATTAGTATTCGCCACGAGGGTGAATAGTCCTAACGAACATTTTTTTTTTTTTGAACCCTAACTAACTTGTTCAAACATATCTTAAGAGATTCTATTCCAACACGGTGTATCCTTGTCAATTATCCCGTATCGAAATACTCGTTTCACTTCTAGTTTTATAAGAAACCCTGGAGACCCGCTTAGACATGAGTACCACGTACCACCCACAAACCGATGAACCGAGCAAACGAACGATTTACGTCTTGGAAAGACATGTCACAAACTCGTATTGTCACCTTTAGTAGATCACTCGTACAACAGTAGTTACCACTCGTGTGTTCACCCGCACTTTCCGAAACCCTATATGACCGCTAATGTCGTACCCCTGTTCATTTAACCAACGCATGTGGCAAACAAAACACAGAATCTGAACTCAATCAAGAAACAACAATTGAGATCATTCAAGTCCGAGAAGGGCTCGAGACAACCCATAGTCACCAAAAGAGTTATACCAAACTTAGATGAAAACCTCACAAAATCCCTGTAACAGTGTAATATTGAGAACCCGCACCTTGGAAAGGTGTAATCCGTTTCGGGAATCAGGGAAAGTTAAACTCGCGACACGTTAACCCTTTTGAAACCTTGGGGCGTATTGGAACCGCTTCCTACCGTTTGGAACTTCTGACTCAATTAAGTTTCCGCTTACCCTGTGTACCATGTAACAAACTTAGAAACGTGTCCTGCGGAACAGGAACGTGCAATCCTGCTGGATACATCAACTATCGATGACAAACTTCTCTTCATAGGAAAACCAGTTGAAACCAGGGATCGTAAAAAAAAAAAAAAAAAAAAAAACCGAACCTTAATACAACGAAATACCCTAACTATCCAAATTCATGAGAACACTCAAGGACGTGCCTTCACTTATTCATAACATTGACAACGTAAAGTCTCGAGTAAGAGATATCGACTACTACTTCCAACTAAATTTCGGGACGAAATTTCTTTTGAGGTGTGGATAATGTAACATCCCGCATTTTTCCGTTAAATTATTTTAACGCCCGTCTTTTTCTTTTTAAATAATACCCTTCGTATCTAGATTCGTATCCTTTGTTATGTAACATTTTAAATATTCTCGTTATCGGATCTCAATATCTCCCGTACTCCCGTGTAACTTAAAATAAATCGTTTGGTTATATCCCGCACCCGATTTGAACTCGAAGGACTAAAGTCGCCAAAGGGTCAAACTAGTGACTAGGTCAACTAGTCAACCCTTCTCCTCCATCCATTCATTTCACCTCCTTCTTCCTTTTTGATACTTTCAAACTCTCCCAACATTCAAACCTTAAATCATCATCCAAATCCGTTCAAGCGAGCTTCAATCCAAACAAACTACATATTCTTGATCCTCTCATCATCCTCTTCGATTTGATGCTAACCACTTCGATTTTGGGTAACATTTCTAAAACACTAGATTTCTTTAAATTTGTGTTCTTGACTTAAAAGTGTGTTAATTAGTGTCTATGGCTCATTGTGATGTCGTGTATGTAATTTGTATGCTCGATTTGTTGTTTTTGGTGTAACTAGCTTGAATATGAAAATTGCTTGCTTAATCTTTGATTTTGGATGATTAAAAGTTGTTTAATTGTTAAAGTTCATGTATTAAATGTGTTACTAGCATCATTAGCTTCAAATTGATGTGTAGGTTGATTAAGAAAACTTCAAAAACATGATTATTGATTTTGAGATGTTTGACTAGGGTTTGATAGTTCTTGACATGAATTTTTGGATGCTTGAATGTCATGGAATTTTAATTGTTAGTGTTTAGTAGTAATGTATGCTTCATTACCTTCAAAACGGCATATCATATGTGTGAATTGGTTTCCCGAAACTCAAAATGCAATTGATGAAC
This sequence comes from Rutidosis leptorrhynchoides, assembly GCF_046630445.1. Classification (NCBI taxonomy): domain Eukaryota; kingdom Viridiplantae; phylum Streptophyta; class Magnoliopsida; order Asterales; family Asteraceae; genus Rutidosis; species Rutidosis leptorrhynchoides. The sequence goes on from NC_092341.1 coordinate 129,308,846, forward strand.
TTGAAACTTAGGAAATGGACTTTTATTGTTCGCTTGATGAGATTTCGGCTATTGTAAATGATGTTATTGTTGGACCATAAGTGCTTAGTTGTATTCCTCGTCAAAATACCTTTCCAACGATATATGATAGGCATTATAAGTGTTTGCGGGTCAAGAGTTGGGTTGGAAAAGGTTTTGGTTCGTGCATACTTTGAAAAACTGACCAGAATTCTCTGCCCAGATGGTGGCGCGGCGCACCCCATCCCCGCGCGGCGCGCGGATTGGCCTGGTCAGATTCTGACCTCTTTGTCCCATTTCACGTGAAATGTTTGACTAGCTACCGACCTCCGATTCACATGAAACTTGTTCTAATATACTTGTATATGAATAATTAGCATAGAAAAATAGTCCGGGACCCGACCCGAACATGTTGACTTTTTCGTTGACTTTGACCCGACCAAGTTTGACTTTTTGTCAAACTTAACCAATTAATTATGCAATCTATCTAACATGATTCTATACTTGTATCTTGCATGAAACTTGACAATTTTCTTCACATGCTACATAATCGAGTTGTGTCGAGCCATAGGACTAATTGAACAACTTTGACCCTTCGTGACTATCGTTATTGATACAACCTACTTGTTTAGGTCGAGATTAGCTTTGTCTTTGCACGCGTTTACTCGTTGAAGTACTTTATTAACTCTTGCGCTCAAGGTGAGATCATAGTCCCACCTTTTCAACAACTTTTATACTTTTAAATCGTGGGCTGAGAAAACATATACTTTGTTACATCTTGTACTACTTACTTTTATGTTTTGAACACAAGTGTGAAAACAAACATTCCACGTGCGAGTTAGAACAAAAATGCCTCAATTCGATTATCATTAGTTACACTTGCAGGGTGTAAGCGAGAACTTATATTGTGTGGCCATACGGGTTTAACAAACCCTCATTCGGACGGTTCGCTACCGTTATGCGGATGAAATATATTTTTGTGTTTTAGTGTGGGTTCTAGCACTGTGTGATGGGGTAACGTTGGTTAAGTTTTGATAATTGAGTGCTCGCGTATAACAACACTTTTGGAATGCAAATGATTTGGATAATCTACGTTATGGAAATACAAAATCTTGTGGTTCAAAAACAACGTTTAATACTTACTAAACCTATGATTTCACCAACGTTTTCGTTGACAGATTCTTCTATGTTTTCTCAGGTTTTGAATGCTTAGTGATACATGCTTCCGCACTCTTTTGATACTTGCTTGGATGTCGAGTATACATGCATTTTGGAGCATCTTTTGAACTTATTTAAACTGTGTCGCATAGTTTTCATTTGTACTTATAACGTTGTAACTTAACTTGTGGTCAATTATCTTTGTAAACTTTGAAACAATCTTTACACTTGAATGGATGCGACATATTTTGGGTCAACGTCTGTTTTAAAGACTTATGACCAGGTAATGGGACCTACGTAGTCGACGCCGTCACTTGACGATTTGTCGGGGTCGCTACACTTGTTGGGCCCGATAGATCTATCTTTAGGATTCGCGTCAATTAGGGTGTCTGTTCCCTAATTCTTAGATTACCAGACTTAATAAAACGGGGCATATTCGATTTCGATAATTCAACCATAGAATGTAGTTTCACGTACTTGTGTCTATTTTGTAAATCATTTATAAAACCTGCATGTATTCTCATCCCAAAAATATTAGATTTTAAAAGTGGGACTATAACTCACTTTCACAGATTTTTACTTCGTCGGGAAGTAAGACTTGGCCACTGGTTGATTCACGAACCTATAACAATATATACATATATATCAAAGTATGTTCAAAATATATTTACAACACTTTTAATATATTTTGATGTTTTAAGTTTATTAAGTCAGCTGTCCTCGTTAGTAACCTACAACTAGTTGTCCACAGTTAGATGTACAGAAATAAATCGATAAATATTATCTTGAATCAATCCACGACCCAGTGTATACGTATCTCAGTATTGATCACAACTCAAACTATATATATTTTGGAATCAACCTCAACCCTGTATAGCTAACTCCAACATTCACATATAGAGTGTCTATGGTTGTTCCGAAATATATATAGATGTGTCGACATGATAGGTCGAAACATTGTATACGTGTCTATGGTATCTCAAGATTACATAATATAAAATACAAGTTGATTAAGTTATGGTTGGAATAGATTTGTTACCAATTTTCACGTAGCTAAAATGAGAAAAATTATCCAATTTTGTTTTACCCATAACTTCTTCATTTTAAATCCGTTTTGAGTGAATCAAATTGCTATGGTTTCATATTGAACTCTATTTTATGAATCTAAACAGAAAAAGTATAGGTTTATAGTCGAAAAAATAAGTTACAAGTCGTTTTTGTAAAGGTAGTCATTTCAGTCGAAAGAACGACGTCTAGATGACCATTTTAGAAAACATACTTCCACTTTGAGTTTAACCATAATTTTTGGATATGGTTTCATGTTCATAATAAAAATCATTTTCTCAGAATAAAAACTTTTAAATCAAAGTTTATCATAGTTTTTAATTAACTAACCCAAAACAGCCCGCGGTGTTACTACGACGGCGTAAATCCGGTTTTACGGTGTTTTTCGTGTCTCCGGGTTTTAAATCATTAAGTTAGCATATCATATATATATAGAACATGTGTTTAGTTGATTTTAAAAGTCAAGTTAGAAGGATTAACTTTTGTTTGCGAACAAGTTTAGAATTAACTAAACTATGTTCTAGTGATTACAAGTTTAAACCTTCGAATAAGATAGCTTTATATGTATGAATCGAATGATGTTATGAACATCATTACTACCTTAAGTTCCTTGGATAAACCTACTGGAAAAGAGAAAAATGGATCTAGCTTCAACGGATCCTTGGATGGCTCGAAGTTCTTGAAGCAGAATCATGACACGAAAACAAGTTCAAGTAAGATCATCACTTGAAATAAGATTGTTATAGTTATAGAAATTGAACCAAAGTTTGAATATGATTATTACCTTGTTTTAGAATGATAACCTACTGTAAGAAACAAAGATTTCTTGAGGTTGGATGATCACCTTACAAGATTGGAAGTGAGCTAGCAAACTTGAAAGTATTCTTGATTTTTTTGTAACCAGAACTTGTAGAATATATGAAGAACACTTAGAACTTGAAGATAGAACTTGAGAGAGATCAATTAGATGAAGAAAATTGAAGAATGAAAGTGTTTGTAGGTGTTTTTGGTCGTTGGTGTATGGATTAGATATAAAGGATATGTAATTTTGTTTTCATGTAAATAAGTCATGAATGATTACTCATATTTTTGTAATTTTATGAGATATTTCATGCTAGTTGCCAAATGATGGTTCCCACATGTGTTAGGTGACTCACATGGGCTGCTAAGAGCTGATCATTGGAGTGTATATACCAATAGTACATACATCTAAAAGCTGTGTATTGTACGAGTACGAATACGGGTGCATACGAGTAGAATTGTTGATGAAACTGAACGAGGATGTAATTGTAAGCATTTTTGTTAAGTAGAAGTATTTTGATAAGTGTATTGAAGTCTTTCAAAAGTGTATAAATACATATTAAAACACTACATGTATATTCATTTTAACTGAGTCGTTAAGTCATCGTTAGTCGTTACATGTAAGTGTTGTTTTGAAACCTTTAGGTTAACGATCTTGTTAAATGTTGTTAACCCAATGTTTATAATATCAAATGAGATTTTAAATTATTATATTATCATGATATTATCATGTATGAATATCTCTTAATATGATATATATACATTAAATGTCTTTACAACGATAATCGTTACATATATGTCTCGTTTAAAAAATCATTAAGTTAGTAGTCTTGTTTTTACATATGTATTTCATTGTTAATATACTTAATTATATGTTTACTTATCATAGTATCATGTTAACTATATATATATATCCATATATATGTCATCATATAGTTTTTACAAGTTTTAACGTTCGTGAATCACCAGTCAACTTGGGTGGTCAATTGTCTATATGAAACATATTTCAATTAATCAAGTCTTAACAAGTTTGATTGCTTAACATGTTGGAAACATTTAATCATGTAAATATCAATCTCAATTAATATATATAACATGGAAAAGTTCGGGTCACTACAGATTTGAGATTGAATTTGGATCCATATTTTACGAGTGTTTGGTCTAATGTATCACTAGTTGAATGCGGATTCACATAACTAATGTATGAACTTTTTATTTTAAATGATGTGTCTTTGAATGAAGAGCATAATATTCACACATATGAGGATGATGTATATAAATGGATGCATATGCTTAATTCTTAAATATAAAATTTTGTTTATATATTACATTAAGTAATCCGTAGATTAAAATGATAATTATGGATGATGTATATAAATGGATGCATATGCCTAAATTTTATATATAAGATTTTGTTTTAGAATTACTATGTAATGTAATCCGTATATAAATTGACTTGATGTATCTTGGATTTAATGAACGGGATTGGTTTTTAAGTTTGATAAACATGGAAGAGAGATTTTGTGAGAAGAAAAAGGAAAAATTTATTTTGATGGAAAAAATAGAAAATACCTTTTTACCTTTTGACGAGTTTTTAATTGATTTGATTTGTGTGGTTCAAAAGTGTTCTCATCATTTATATTATATGAGAACGCTCTCACTAGATCACAATATATATATATATATATATATATATATATATATATATATATATATATATATATATATATATATATATATATATATATATATATAGTGACGTTGCTTGAACAATAATGTTAAAAATGTTTCATGCAAAATATAGTCTCGTAAACATAAAAATTACATAAAATCGATATAAAGCAAACAAGCAGTGAACAAAAATGAAACAAATAGAATATGTAAGAGAATATATTTGGAGAATGACTTAACAATCATTTTAGGGACTAAAGTAAAATTATGAATTGAAGTAGTAATTTTATATTGTTATTGTCAAATTTTTTTGGCCAACTCAAGTAATTATTTTTCCAGGGCACAATATTTACTGGATATACATTTATAATTATAATTACGTTTATAATTATATATATAAATAATATAAATATATATTTTTTTAAATCACCCACGAGATCATCTCCCGTAGTTAGTGTTGTAAATCTCCTTATTTCTCCCCGGTATCTCCCCGAGATCTCGTTTTTGAAAGGCATCCGAGACGAGATGTCCATCTCCAAAAGATTTAAGTCAACGAGGTCAAACTTGGGCAAAGCTATAATTTATCGGATTTTCTCAGTCATTTCTTAGATTTTCTCATAAAATCTAGTAATTTCTTGAGTTTTCTCACTCATTTTCGGGTTTTTTTTTTTTTTTATTTTTTTTTTGTTTTGTAAAATCTCGTAAAAGTATATATAAACATATAAATATTTATAGATATATTTATATATATATCAAAAAAACTAAAAAGTCAACGTAAGTCAACGTCCGAGATCTCTTCGAGAAATTTTCGAGATGCCGAGATCTCCCCAAAAAAGTTCAAACGAGATCTCCCCGAGATCCGAGTACTCCAACCATGCCCGTAATTGCATAACCGCCCCAACTGTTGCCCTGGAAGAAACCCGAGTTCTCCGAGGGCATAATTGGTAAAACCCCCTTCCCCGCAATGCAATGTGCGAAAGACGATCTTGGTAGATTTCAATGTCAAAGGATAACGTTGTGTGCAATATTGTAGATTCTGAGAGTCGAACTCCTGGCCTTTAACAAAGAGTGTTAAGCCACTATCACTTGAGATACAACACAAGATTAATATATATACTTATAACAATATAATATAAATATAATACACATCTTTCATTAATGAACTATCATGAAATTAGATACAAAAGAGGCATGAGAAAACTAAACGTCAAAATAATTTTAAAACAATACCACAACACAAACCGTGCATTTGCTTAGCTTTCACTCTTGTTTCAATTCTAGTCTAGACCCACCACTCAATCATGTTTCATTTCAGTTTAAAAAGGGCAAGATGTAAATCGTGTAAAATTTAATCCTTCAAATTTAATCCTCCTTGAGCCCTAACTAACCTTTGTCCCTGGATATCCGCGTTTTACTAGGAAGGATCGACATATGGCCTCCTTGAGCCCTAATCTCTGTCCCTGGATATCCGCGTTTTACTTGGAAGGATCGAATCATGGGAAAGAAGTTCTTTTAGATTTGAATCAAGAAAGACCAATGCCATTCGCGTGCTTACTTCCCATTCTGGTCGAGTTATGGCAACACAAAGGGATAGATATACATATATTTATGTCCCGTATATTTGTAGGCAAGTGTAATTAGGGATGACAATGATCGACGTAATGTAATACTATATTTGTAAAGGTCTAAAGGTATTAGACCGTTTTGAATGGTGACGGCGTGATAGGATGTGATAAGGTGTTTTTGTGGGGTATAATGCTGATGTGATAAGTGTGATGATGTGATGAAGTTTTTAACAGTGATTGAGTGTGATAAAGAGTATGTCTCATTATTTTTAATATATAATTATATATTAATAACTCATTTTTTTATAAAACTAAAGACACTTAATTTTTAAAAATCCTAAAAATTAAATATTACATCAATATAAAAATTTTAAAAATTGAAAATTACAATAATTTAAAAGTCCTAAGAACAAAAAATTAAAATACTTCAAAATTCTTAATAATTAAAACATACACTAATATTAAATATACTACATTAACTATTAAAACTTCGAAAGTTTGTTGGAAGGCCCCAAGTGATCTTGAGTGATTTTGAACAAGTTAAGAAATTCTTTGATTCTCTACATGCTAAGTGGAAACTTGTTACTGACCTTTTAAGAATAACTCAAACTTTGAAAAACTTTGAAAAACTTTGAATTGTCATCTCTATATGAAACCATGAAAAGACAAAAGTTAAACTTGAGTTGTGTGACGATGTAATGATTCTGGATTTTCCAATGTTTAATTAATAATATTTAATATTAATGATTGTGTTTAATAAATGTATTTTTTTGCATTTACTTTTTACCGTACTTGACTTTACATGGCCTGACACGTCTTTGTGACACGCGTACTTTTCTCGAATAATATTTAGAATATTATTTACATTCATGATTAATTTTTATTAATCATTTTTTATTAACTAAGGTTACTAGTTAATTACTTGGGCTTTGTTGGATTAATTTGTAAATTACTTGGACTTGGGCTTGTGATTAATGGACTTAGAAGCCCACCCTACACACTTAATGGATTAAGTAGCCCATTACTATCATGCAAGTATTACTTTGAAACTAAACAAGATTAACTAAGTGCAAGGAATCTAGTTACTAGTATGGTTACACCTTGTTCCAACACCATGCACCTTATTACCAACTTTTGAGCCAAATACATGAAGTATCTTGTGGATTTTTCCCCTTCCCCTTTCATTGTGAAGGCTGTCGGCCAACATAGAGTGTGGAGGGAGCTTTGTTTCATTTTTTTTTATTACTTATCACTTGCATTCTCTCATTCCAAACACACACAACTTATTTGCAATTACCTTTTCTCTCATTTTGCTCTCTACCTTGTAAGTAACATGAGTTTCTTCTTCCCTTCTTTCTCTCCTTAAAAACCGAAACCAAACACTCCATTCATCATCATTCTTTTACTTGTTTCATGTTGTTGTTTAATTACTTGTAGTAGTTGTTGTTGTTACTTACTAGTTAATAAGAATCAAACTCTTTAGTTTGTTCTTCATTTCATCTTGTACATACAAGAACATACAAGAGCCTAAACTTTCTAGTTTATGTTCTACATTTAATGTTTTGAAAGATTAAAGTTCATGAGTTGTAAAATCATACTTGTGATACATGTTTGTAAACTTAAAGTTTACTTTCTTAAGGATCAAAGCTTAGGCTTGAATCTTTCCAAGTATGAACAACCATGAACTTATTACTTGTATATTTAACTTACTTCTTCATTTTATGTACTTTAAAGTTGTGATTTGGTCAAGTGTTACTAGTTAATCTTGATCTCATATTTCTTGGAACTAAAAGTTAACTTTGTAAGTTCAAGAACATGGAAGTATAACTTTTTAGTTATAACTTCATACCCTTGTGTTGGATTTAACTTAATAACTTTAGATCTAGACTTTTGGGTCTTGGATCTTCAAGATCTAACTAAGAACTATGTTCTACAACTTAAGATCTTGATTAGTTAGTTTACTTTCAAGTTTGTAGTTCAATATTACTTTTATAACTCATGTATGTGATAAATCTAAGATCTTGATGTAACTTTGGTTCATCAAACTACTTGCAACACTTAATTGAGTTGTGCTACTTATCTTAGACTTACGCTTGTGTTATGATGGTCAAAACTTGGTAAAGATGATGTAAATACATCAACGAGTTGTACACTTGAAGCTATATGCATCAAGGATGAGAACCGTGATGAACATCAAGCACCAAGAACCCACCGGAACCTACTGTTTACTGTTTTCTGGAACAGATCAGAATACCTCGGCTACTGTAAAGTTGATTTTCAGTTATCTCTGTTCGAGTAGATAATTTTTCATTTAAGACTCGTCTTAATCCGAGTTACGGTTTAGGATCTATGGCCCTCCGAACGTCACTATGTCCTTTTAACGTTGTGCTGAAAATTCTGACCTACTCGCACTTAAACCATCGCCACGGTCAAACAAAGACGAGTTTGCTTCTGAAATTTTTACAGAAACTAAAGGACTCATATACGGAGTCATGGCCACTGGTCTCACCTCATTTCAGTAGGTATAGAGGCCGTGGCGACTGACCGAATTCAGCCTTTGTTTTAAACTCTTTTCTAGAATGAAACTTACTTTACACCTTTTGTTTGATGATGAATGATGATGATCCTTAAGACCTAATTTACATACTTTTAAACCTATTGGGACGATTTACTGACTTAGTAATATTTGACTTAGGTTGAGAACATTCCGGACCTACATACTTGATTACTTTCCGAACCAACGTTACTACTACTTTACCACTGTGAGTTATAACATCCCTTTTTTACTTTAACTATTTTGGGAACTGAGAATACATGCGCATTTTACGTTTTACATACTAGGCACGAGTACTTAAACTTTATATATGTGTGAGTTATACAACGGCATAAACTTTCCCCTTAGCTCGGTAACGTTTAGTCATTGGTCTTTGAACCGGTGAACGCGAATCTTAGATATGGATCCATAGGGTTTGACATCCCCACTAGGGCTAGTAGCGCTAGCATTTAACGGGTGTTTAATACTTCGTAAACATACGCACTCGCCAAGTGTACTTTCAGGGGTTTATAAACGTTAAGTTAGTTACCAAGTGCCCACGGTTAAACATATACTTTACATACTGTTTTGAAACGCTCTTTGTAGCACTGAAATCTCGTGGCCTACATTACATTACTGTTATACTTAAACTATAGCTCACCAAACTTTGTGTTGACGTTTTAAGCATGTTTTTCTCAGGTGCTTAAGGTTGCTTGCTTCCGCTGTTGTACTAGTCATGCTTTGTAGACACCCGCTGCGCTTACTAGAGTTATCACCGCATGAAATGTTTATTTGCATTCAAACTTATTTACTTTTGAAACAATCATTTGTAACGACCTAAGGGTCACGTACTATTATCTTTGCTTCTATTCATAGGAGCATACTTTTGGTTGTAAAACAATTGACGTTGGTTATGACGTCACCTTTATTATGAATGTAAACTTGTTTTGAAAACGCATATAGTGTTTGACCTTGTAATGATCCTGTTGTTGATGATTCGCACACGATGGTTTTGTACGGGGCATCACATTTGGTATCAGAGCATTGGTTGTAGGGAATTAGGTTGCATTAGTGAGTCTAAGACCGACCCGAGTAAGATTCACTAATAGGACTAATCTACAACTTGCTAGTTTACTTGTTTCTGCGGAACTTGCTGCATGCTGCTGTTTACTTTTACTGCTATATGCCGTATGCTACTACATGATTTTACTACTGCATGCTATTATCTGCTTTCAATTGCATGATACTTGTCGTTATTGCCATGCTACTTACTGTTACACGTGATATAGACTGTCGTAGTTACTTTGCCTAATACGTGCTTGCTTTATGACTTACTGACGTGGAAAAAGTTATTTTTCCTTGTTCAGATGTCGGATATTCCACCTGTTATCATTTTGGATAGCGTCACAGACTCATCAGCCACTTCACCTGCAACTGTTGCCGATCCTCAGATCCCGTCGGCGACACCCTCTAGTGACTCAGGCGCTTCGTCCTCCGGAGCTAGTAGTCATGCACCTGGCCCGATGGTTACTTCTGACGGAGACGAGGACCTCCCGGAGATTACAGCTCTACCTGCCCCAGGACCTCAGGAGCCACAGCCCCGCCCCGGTGGTGTTGTGATTCCCGCGGAATTTGGGGAAGGTCCATTCCGTAATCAGTATCACCATTGGTGCCAACGCGCTCCTGATGGACGTCTCGTGTCGATCGGGCCCGCCCAATACCGACAGATGATGGCCGCCCGAGGAGAGCCAGTACAGCCACCCGTGCAGCCACCTCCACATGATTCGGACGACCCATCCTCCGCTGACTCTTTATCCGACGACACCTCCTCAGACGACTTAAGTGACGATAATTCTGATGAGGACCCTGATGATGCACCTCTACAGCCACCCTCCACCCCGCCGAAGAAGCGGTACCGTTTTGATGGTACCGTCATTCTAGGGATTAATGGAGGTCGAGCATTCACTGACGCATATGGTCGGCGTCGTAGGGTTACCGCCCGTAATCGGCTTGTGCCGTATCCTGCTGATCCCTTCATCCGTAAGCCTTACTGCTTTGCAGCCTCTACTTCTGGAGCCGGACCGTCTGCACCACCAGCTCCACCAGCACCACCCATACCGATTGCACCACCTGCCCCACCATCTCCCTCTGTCGAGGAACTGATGAGGGATGTAGAGATCCTCCGTGCTCGGGTAACTGAGCTTGAGGACCAGATGTCCCACGTAATGGACATCCTACACCCACCTTCACCATAGGACCTTTGTAGTAGATTTCATTATGTAATCTAGTTGTAGTTTTATGTTTCACTTATGTATTGTACGAATCTATGCGGATGTATGAAACTTATTATTATTAATGAATGGAACTTTGTGTTGTTTACTTTTTGCACAAGTTTTCTATTTACGTTACTGTACGATGGTTTTGTGATATATGTATCTAGTTGCTCTACTTAATTAACATGTGTTGTGCTGTTTACATGTTGGTTGTTGTATACTGTATTATTATATATTGAATGTTGGATTTTGACTTGAGTCAAAATTTTGTTTAGAACTTCATGGCCAACGGAAGATCAACACCGACCACAGCCCAAATCGAGGAAATGATTGCCGAAAGGGTAGCCGCAGCCATTGCGGAAATGCAACCCAAGCTCCACCGCCACCGGTTATTCAGCCCATTCGTAATGGGTGTACGTACAAAGAGTTCCAAAGCTGCAAGCCCCATAACTTTAGTGGAACGGAGGGGCCAGTTGGTCTCACTAGGTGGTTTGAGAAATTAGAATCTGTGTTTCGAGTTAGTAACTGCTCAGAGGCGAACAAAACCAAGTTTACTTCATGTACGCTGTCTAACGGTGCACTAACATGGTGGAACACGTAGGCTCAAGCAAAGGGTATTGATGAGGAATTTACTACCCCATGGGAGGAATTCAAAGGGGCCCTGATTGAGGAATATTACCCTAGGACAGAGACCCACAAGATGGAGATTGAGTTTATGCAGTTGAAGGTTGTGGGAAACGACCTCGATGGTTACAACCTTAGGTATCTAGAATTAGCCCTGATGTGTCCTACCATGGTCACCCCGGAATTCAAGCGTACGGAGAGATACTTGTGGGGACTTCCTAAGTCCATTAAGGGAAATATCACCTCGTCTAAGCCACCAAATGTTCCGAAACCAATGCGTATGGCGCACACGTTAATGAACCAAATCATCATCGATGAATCGGAGAAGGCTAAGTCTGAAGCGGGTAGTAGTGATAAGTGAAAGTGGGATAACAACAAGGGTAGAGCCTATGATCAAAATCCAGCGAAGCGACATGAGGGTTTCAAATGAAACAACAACGATGGGAACCCCAACCCGAACACCAACTCGAACCCCAACTACAAGGGTACTCTACCACAGTGCAAGAGGTGCTACAAGCACCATACCGGGTATTGTAACGTTGTTTGTGAGAAGTGCAAAAAGACCGGGCATATTGACAGAGACTGCAAGATCACCACCATGACTGGGAAGCCGAGCCCCAATGGACCGAGAAAGTGTTATGAATGCGGACAAACGGGCCACTTCAGAAATAAGTGTCCCAACAAGCGAAAGGACGGCGGACCACCACGTGAAAGAGCATTCAATGTAAACGCAAGGGACGCCTGTGAGAACCCCGACTTGGGGATAGGTATATTCACTATCAACAATCTATTAGCTTCTGTCCTATTTGATACTGGTGCCGATAGAAGTTATGTATGTAGACACTTTTGCGATAAGATAAATTGGTCGTTAGTTCCTTTAAAGGAGAGTATGCTTGTAGAGGTAGCCAATGGAAAACTTGAGAGAGTTGACCACATTAGTCGAGGAGCCATTATCAACATAGCTGGGGTGGATTTCGAGATTGACTTGATACCCATTAAGTTGGGAAGCTTTGATGTTATTGTCGGTATGGACTGGTTGACCAAGATAAGGGCCGACATTATCTGTGGAGATAAAGCTCTTCGTATACCACACGGAGACGGTGAACCACTGATCATTTACGGAGAGAGATGTACCTCGAAGCTGAACCTCATTAGTTGCATGAAAGCGCAAAAGATCATGAAGAAAGGACGTCTTGCTGTGCTAGCACATGTGAAAACGGTAGAAACCGAGGTGAAGAGTGTGAACGACGTACGAATTGTGAATGAATTTTCCGATGTTTTCCCGGAAGAATTGCCTGGATTACCGCCACCGAGAGCAGTAGAGTTTCAGATCGATTTAGTGCCAGGAGCTGCACCTGTAGCTCGCGTACCCTATCGACTCGCACCTTCCGAGATGCAAGAGTTGCAGAGCCAACTACAAGAACTGTTAGACCATGGATTTATCCAACCAAGTTTCTCGCCTTGGGGCGCACCTGTTTTGTTTGTGAAGAAGAAGGATGGATCTTTCCGCATGTGTATCGACTACCGCGAACTCAACAAATTGACGATCAAGAATCGGTATCCCCTTCCCAGAATTGACGATCTTTTCGATCAGCTATAAGGATCGAGCGTTTACTCTAAGATTGATTTGCGATCCGGTTATTACCAGTTGAGGGTGAAAGAGAGCGATGTGATGAAGACTGCATTCAGAACTCGTTATGGTCATTATGAGTTTCTCGTGATGCCATTCGGTTTAACCAACGCACCTGCCGTGTTCATGGATCTCATGAATCATGTCTACAAGCCATACCTGGATAAGTTCGTTATCGTCTTCGTAGATGATATCCTCATCTACTCCAAAAGCAAAGAAGAACATGAGCAACATCTTCGGTTAGCGTTGGAACTCTTGAGACAAGAGCAACTTTATGCCAAATTCTCCAAGTGTGAATTTTGGTGGAAGGAAGTCCAATTTCTGGGTCATGTTGTGAGCGACCAGGGTATCAAGGTTGATCCCGCCAAGATTGAAGCTATCAGCAAGTGGGAGACCCCTACTACTCCGACGCACATTCGCCAATTTTTAGGTCTCGCCGGTTACTACGGAAGATTTATTGAAGGTTTCTCTCTGATTGCGCGTCCTTTGACCGCGTTAACGCACAAAGGGAAGAAGTTCATTTGGAAACCCGCACACGAATCAGCATTTCAAACCTTGAAGAAGAAGTTGACCACCGTACCTATCTTATCTCTTCCTGAAGGCAGTGACGATTTCGTCGTTTATTGCGATGCTTCAAAAAGTGGTTTTGGTTGTGTACTGATGCAAAGATCAAAGGTTATCACTTATGCTTCCCGTCAATTGAAGATTCACGAACGGAACTACACTACTCATGATCTCGAACTTGGAGCCGTTGTCTTTGCACTCAAATTATGGAGACACTATCTTTATGGAACGAAAAGTACTATCTTCACCGACCACAAGAGTCTCCAGCACATATTCGATCAGAAGCAACTGAATATGAGACAGCGTCGATGGATCGAGATGCTAAACGACTATGATTGTGAACTTCGTTATCACCCTGGAAAGGCCAATGTTGTAGCTGATGCTTTGAGCCGCAAGGAGAGGATGGCACCTCTTCGTGTCCGAGCCCTGAACATCACCATCCATTCAAACCTCAACAGCCAGATCCGAGCAGCCCATGATGAGGCTCTCAAGAAGGAGAACATATCTCATGAACATTTGAACATTCTTTTCTCTAAATTCGAGGTTAGGGAGTCTGGACTCCGATGTTATGCCGTAAGAATTTGGGTACCACGTTATGGAGATCTAAGGAACCTTATACTTGATGAAGCCCACAAGTCGAGATATTCGATTCATCCCGGAGCTGGCAATATGTACCATGATCTTAAAGAACAGTATTGGTGGCCTAATCTTAAGAAGGACGTTGCAACTTATGTTGGTAAGTGTTTGACTTGCTCGAAAGTTAAGGCCGAACATCAGAGACCTTCTGGGTTACTTCAACAACCGGAAATCCCACAATGGAAGTAGGAAAGGATAACAATGGATTTCATTACTAAGCTACCAAAGACGGTGGGCGGATACGATACCATCTGGGTTATCGTTGACCGTCTTACCAAATCTGCACACTTCTTAGCCATGAAGGAGACGGATACGATGGAGAGACTCGCTCAACTATACATCAAAGAGGTTGTATCTCGTCATGGTGTACCTTTATCGATCATCTCAGATCGCGATCCCCATTTTGCTTCTAGATTTTGGCGTTCTTTTCAAGAAGCCATGGGAACTCGTCTCGACATGAGTACTGCTTATCACCCACAGACCAACGGGAAAAGTGAATGAACGATTCAGACCTTGGAAGACATGTTGCGTGCATGTGTTATTGATTTCGGAAGGGCCTTGGAAAGGCATTTGCCACTCGCCGAATTTTCTTACAACAACAGTTATCACTCGAGTATTAATGCTGCACCTTTTGAAGCATTGTATGGCCGCAAGTGCTGATCTCCTATTTGTTGGGCCGAAGTAGGCGAAAAGCAAATCACCGGACCCGAGGTAGTCCATGAAACAACGGAGAAGATTGATCAAATTCAAGCTAGACTAAAAACGGCCCGTGATCGTCAAAAGAGTTATGCTGACCTCAAACGTAAAGACTTCGAATTCAATGTCGGTGATTATGTTGAAAGTCGCACCTTGGAAAAGTGTGATCCATTTTGGAAAACGTGGGAAGCTCAACCCGCGATACATTGGTCCTTTTGAAATCTTGGAGCGTGTTGGACCCGTTGCTTACCGTTTGGATCTTCCAACTCAATTGAGCTCCGTTGATCCTACCTTTCATGTATCGAACATGAAGAAGTGTCTTGCCGAACCGAAACATGTCATACCATTGGAGGAACTTACAATTGACGACAAACTCCACTTTGTGGAAGAGCCTGTCAAGATTATGGACCGTGAGGTCAAAACTTTGAAACACAATAAGATTCCGATTGTATGAGTACGATGGAATGCCAAACAAGGACATGAGTTTACCTGGAGACGAGAGGATCAAATGATGCAGAAGTATCCTCACCTTTTCCCGACTCCTCCATCTACCTCAGCTTAAAATTTCGGGACGAAATTTTCTTTAACAGGTGGGTAATGTAATGATCCTAGATTTTCCAATGTTTAATTAATAATATTTATTATTAATGATTGTGTTTAATAAATGTATTTTTATGCATTTACTTGTTACCGTACTTGACTTTACATGGCCCATCACGTCTTTGTGACACGCGTACTTTTCTCGAATAATTTTAGAATATTATTTACATTCATGATTAATTTTTATTAATCATTTTTGATTAACTAAGGTTACTAGTTAATTACTTGGGCTTTGTTGGATTAATTTGTAAATTACTTGGACTTGGGCTTGTGATTAATGGACTTAGAAGCCCATCCTACACACTTAATGGATTAAGTAGCCCATTAATATCATGCAAGTATTACTTTGAAACTAAACAAGATTAACTAAGTGCAAGGAATCTAGTTACTAGTATGGTTACACCTTGTTCCAACACCATGCACCTTATTACCAACTTTTGAGCCAAATACATGAAGTATCTTGTGGATTTTTCCCCTTCCCCTTTCCTTGTGAAGGCCGTCGGCCAACATAGAGTGTGGAGGGAGCTTTGTTTCATTTTTTTTTATTACTTATCACTTGCATTCTCTCACTCCAAACACACACAACTTATTTGCAGTTACCTTTTCTCTCATTTTGCTCTCTACCTTATAAGTAACATGAGTTTCTTCTTCCCTTCTTTCACTCCTTAAAAACCGAAACCAAACACTCCATTCATCATCATTCTTTTACTTGTTTCATGTTGTTGTTTAATTACTTGTAGTTGTTGTTGTTACTTACTAGTTAATAAGAATCAAACTCTTTAGTTTGTTCTTCATTTCATCTTATACATACAAGAACATACAAGAGCATAAACTTTCTAGTTTATGTTCTATATTTAATGTTTTGAAAGATTAAAGTTCATGAGTTGTAAAATCATACTTGTGATACATGTTTGTAAACTTAAAGTTTACTTTCTTAAGGATCAAAGCTTAGGCTTGAATCTTTCTAAGTATGAACAACCATGAACTTATTACTTGTAGATTTAACTTACTTCTTCATTTTATGTACTTTAAAGTTGTGATTTGGTCAAGTGTTACTAGTTAATCTTGATCTCATATTTCTTGGAACTAAAAGTTAACTTTGTAAGTTCAAGAACATGGAAGTATAACTTTTTAGTTATAACTTCATACCCTTGTGTTGGATTTAACTTAATAACTTTAGATCTAGACTTTTGGGTTTTGGATCTTCAAGATCTAACTAAGAACTATGTTCTACAACTTAAGATCTTGATTAGTTAGTTTACTTTCAAGTTTGTAGTTCAATATTACTTTTATAACTCATGTATGTGATAAATCTAAGATCTTGATGTAACTTTGGTTCATCAAACTACTTGCAACACTTAATTGAGTTGTGCTACTTATCTTAGACTTACACTTGTGTTATGATGGTCAAAACTTGGTAAAGATGATGTAAACACATCAACGAGTTGTACACTTGAAGCTATATGCATCAAGGATGAGAACCGTGATGAACATCAAGCACCAAGAACCCACCGGAACCTACTGTTTACTGTTTTCTGGAACTGATCAGAATACCTCGGCTACTGTAAAGTTGATTTTCAGTTTCTCTGTTCGAGTAGATAATTTTTCGTTTAAGACTCGTCTTAATCCGAGTTACGGTTTAGGATCTATGGCCCTCCGAACGTCACTATGTCCTTTTAACGTTGTGCTGAAAATTCTGACATACTCGCACTTAAACCGTCGCCACGGTCAAACAAAGACGAGTTTGCTTCTGAAACTTTTACAGAAACTAAAGGACTCATATATGGAGTCATGGCCACTGGTCTCACCTCATTTCAGTAGGTATAGAGGCCGTGGCGACTGACCGAATTCAGCCTTTGTTTTAAACTCTTTTCTAGAATGAAACTTACTTTACACCTTTTGTTTGATGATGAATGATGATGACCCTTAAGACCTAATTTACATACTTTTAAACCTATTGGGACGATTTACTGACTTAGTAATATTTGACTTAGGTTGAGGACTTTCTGGAACTACATACTTGCTTACTTTCCGAACCAACGTTACTACTACTTTACCACTGTGAGTTATAGCATCCCTTTTTTACTTTAACTATTTTGGGAACTGAGAATACATGCACATTTTACGTTTTACATACTAGGCACGAGTACTTAAACTTTATATATGTTTGAGTTATACAACGGCATAAACTTTCCCTTTAGCTCGGTAACGTTTAGTCATTGGTCTTTGAACCAGTGAACGCGAATATTAGATATGGATCCATAGGGTTTGACATCCCCACTCGGGCTAGTAGCACTAGCATTTAACGGGTGTTTAATACTTCATAAACATACGCACTTGCCAAGTGTACTTTCAGGGGGTTATAAACGTTAAGTTAGTTACCAAGTGCCCACGGTTAAACATATACTTTACATACTGTTTTGAAACGCTCTTTGTAGCACTGAAATCTCGGGGCCTACATTACATTACTTTTATACTTAAACTATAGCTCACCAACCTTTGTGTTGACGTTTTAAGCATGTTATTCTCAGGTGCTTAAGGTTGCTTGCTTCCGCTGTTGTACTAGTTCTAACGACCCGTCCTAATCCATCTGGACGAAGTCCGTATCGATTATAAACGATTCACAATAGTTTTTTACGATTCACAAACGTACTTGACCTCTATATGATACATTTTACAAATATTGCATTCGTTTTTGAAAAGACAATATTTCATTACATCGAAAGTTGACGACATGCATACCATTTCATAATATATCTAACTATAATTGACTCAATAATAATCTTGATGAACTCGGCGACTCGAATGCAACGTCTTTTGAAATATGTCATGAATGACTCCAAATAATATCTCTAAAATGAGCAAATGCACAGCGGAAGATTTCTTTCGTACCTGAGAATAAACATTCTTTCAAGTCTCAACTAAAAGGTTGGTGAGTTCATTAGTTTATCATAAATAATCATTTCATAATTTTAATAGACCACAAGATTTCATATTTCCATTTCTCATAAACATACGTCCCATGCATAGAGACAAAAATATCATTCATATGGATTGAACACCTAGTAACCGACATTCACAATATGCATATAAGAATATCCCCATCATTCCAGGATCCTCCTTCGGACATGATATAAATTTCGAAGTACTAAAGCATCCGGTACTTTGGATGGGGCTTGTTGGGCCCGATAGATCTATCTTTAGAGTTCGCGTCAATTAGGGTGTCTGTTCCCTAGTTCTTAGATTACCAGACTTAATAAAAAGGGGCATATTCGGTTTAATAATTCAACCATAGAATGTAGTTTCACGTACTTGTGTCTATTTCGTAAAACATTTATAAAAGCAGCGCATGTATTCTCAGTCCCAAAATATATATTGCGAAAGCATTTAAAAAGGGATTAATGAAACTCACAATACTGTATTTTGTAGTAAAAATACATATGACCAAACGGAACAATGCAGGGTTGGCCTCAGATTCATGAACCTATATCATGTATATATTTATTAACACATATAATCGTAATGGAACAAATTGATGTATTCTATCTTAATTTATATATTTTATATATTAAATTTGTGTATATATTTAAATGATTAATTTTTATATAGTTATATTAATATCTATATGTGATTAATATTACGAAAAGTATATTTTATATGCGAAATGTTTATTTGGTAACATAATATCAATAGTAGTAATAAAAGTTGTGTTTGATTATAATGACAATACTACTAATAATAATAACTATAAAAATAATGATTTTACAAATAATAATAATACTAATATTTATTTTAATATCGATAATGATAATAATACTACTACTAATAATAATAATAATAATAATAATAATAATAATAATAATAATAATAATAATAATAGTAATAGTAATAGTAATAGTAATAATAATAATAATAATAATAATAATAATAATAATAATAATAATAATAATAATAATAATAATAATAATAATAATAAAATTTGATAATAGTAACTACCTCCAAAAGGAAAGGCTTAATAAAAAGAAAACAGTCATCGCCAAGACTCGAACCCGCGACCTCTTTTTCCCCAAACCCTTGCCTAAACCACAGATCTGCCTACTGCTTATCTAATTCCTTCTACACCTTGAATGTATTTAACCCTTATCAGCCCATCCGTAAACTTAGTTGGGTTTCGGCCCAACAGTTTAAATGCACGGCCCAACTCCTCATATTTGGTCCAACAACGATTTTTATTTCTAAAAAAAAAATTAGTGCCGTGGCCTAGGTTCGAACTTAAGACCTCTCTTTCATCTGCTAACACTCTAAACCCTTGCTCCATTTCTATTTTTCTGTATATATACGAATTCAATATATATTTTACTCGTACATCTTGCTGTTTTATTTCTTCAATATTGAAACAATACCCAGAATTTAATTCATCATCACCAATGCTCATTCGTAACCCAGAATTACCTTCTCTATTTTCATGATCGTATATATATCGTATCATTGATCATCATCATAACAATATAATCATTTAGCTCGACATCATCATCTAACCCAATACTATTCATCATCCTCTTCATCTTGTATTATTTTCGAATCGTTATATCACCATGATCATTCGTAACCATCATAACATCATTCTTCATCATCCGTAATGATTCTAAATCTCGTACGTTCCCATCATCAGTTGTTTATATTCCTCATTCTACATAGTCACGTACCCATCGTACCTCTGCATAGAATCATACCATCGTCACCATTATCATTGTATTTATAGTAACAGAAACATAACCCTAACGGCTGCAGAGGTATTTGCTCAAAGTAGGCAGCAGCAGTTTTTAATTGTTCGGTATTGGGTAATCGCAAAAAAAATATATATATATATATAATAAACGTGCAAATGGGTTTCCAACGAAGGTGATGAAGTGATAGTGGTCCGATGGTGGTTATAGGTTTTTAAGGTTATGAGTGATTGTTTCTCATAGAGGTGTTGGAGTTGATTGTTTACGACAGGAAAGTACAAATTTTCGAAGGTTGTGGTGTGATGGTGGCCGGGGATTGTTCATGGTGGAAGTTAGCGGTTGATGATGTTGATAAATGGTGGTGTCCATTCAACAGAAACAGAAAACGGTAACAAGGTGGAAGGGTTGAAAGGTGATAAGTGTGGCGATGGTGATAGTTCAAATGATAACGATGGTGATCAAAGTTTTGAGGATGGTTGTTATGGTGGTGATCGATGGTCTGATGGTTTGGATGGTGGGTTAGGGTGGCGGCGGTTGAGGGCGAAAAGGGTGGCAAGTGAGTTTGGTGATCGAGCTTTTTGTGTACTCCTCTCAATCTCTCGATAGACATATTCATATATACATATATTATATTTAGTAGGTAATATAATAATTGTACTAATAAAAAAAATAATAATAATATAGTACATTAGTTAGTCAATCAAGTGGCCTGGTGAAATGAAAGCATTAAACAGGAAAGCAGCCTGCCTCTTGTCCTTTCTGTGTCGATGTTTAATTATTTCGTGTCCATTGCTAAACAGTTAAAATATAAAAGTGTTCCTAAAAATCTCAAACTTTTAGATTAAATATATTTAATTATTTCACTCATTAACTGTTTGAAACCTGGTAAAAAAGGTTCAATAATTATTTATTTTTTTGTTCCAATTCATATGTACGGAGTACTAATATTTAAACTTAAAAATGTAAAAAATATTTTTAACAAATCTAAAATCTTCGTAATCAATTTACAGTCCAACATTTATCTTAATCCTTCATATATATGTATTAGATCTATATGAACACTAACGATATGTCAACCGAGTATTACTGACGTTTACTAATTAAGCTCAAAATCATTCATTTTTTTAATATCTTCTCTTTTTATATATAAACAGTTTTAGATAGCAAGTTCATTAAGTAAATAAATATATTATATATTTCCAAACAAGTAAATTTAATATTATTATATATTTACAAATAATAATAATAATAATTTTATTACTTAGTATATTATTATTATTTTTAATATTTATTTTTATCAAAAATTTCATACAAATGATTAATAACATTTTCAAGTTATTATATAAATATATTTATATATATATATATATATATATATATATATATATATACACACACACACACACACACACACATATATATACATATCTATTTACAGATAGTTGTTCGTTAATCGTCAGGAATAGTCGAAGGGTAATTGCGTATATGAAAACAGTTCAAAATTTTTGAGACTCAACTTTACAGACTTTGCTTATCGTGTCGGAAACATATAAAGATTAAGTTTAAATTTGGTTGGAAATCTCCGGGTCATCACAGTACCTACCCGTTAAAGAAATTTCGTCCCGAAATTTGAGTGAGGTGGTCATGGCTTACAATAAAAATATTTTCATGACCAATATGAGTTGATAATTAGAGGTTTATCATCATTAAATAATAATGATAAAATAATTCGATTATTCTAAGAATACGAGTGAAGCTATCGCAAAAGAGTGAATTGAAGAAAATAAGATTTTCCTTAGCTTTTAACGTAAACAGGGTTGAATTTAGAAAATAAGGTGCGCCTTAACTTTTAACGTTGTCTAGGTTGAATTCCGGAATTCAAGGGATTTCAAAAAAAATCTTCGTTATCTATAAGATCTGATTTTTCGGGTTTTAAGAAAATTAAGATCTCTTTAATTAAATACGGTGATCTGCTTCGATTACTCTGTGTGATATTTTCATTATAAATTAAAATCTTCCGTTTCATTACTCTCACCATTCCTATACTTTCCTTCTTGTTTCATACCTCCAAAAGATTCTAAAATGCTTAATCCAGTTCCGATCCTTGTCCTCATCCTTACTATCGCAACAATCATTTTTCTTTTCCAACTTCCACCAGAGGAATCTGCTTTCTTCTACTTCGCCCTTGGGATTATAATGTTTTTAATTCTCCCGTGTCTTTATGTTGTGATAAACATTGATATACACGGTTTGTAATTTATGTGTTGTTATCGGCTTTATATTCTCCCTTATATTTTAAAGCTCTATGCTTTTGTTTTTCTCTTCCCGACTTCAAGTCAAGCGAATAATAGTCCAGAATTTGTAGATATAGAGTTTCGAATGATTATAATGTTCTAAGCAACAAGGAACGTGATAGCACGATTTGATTTTCAAATTACCAGAATCACTGAGAATAGAACTATCAAGAATATATTTTCTTGATATGTTCGGAGGTGAAGTAGAATGAACGAGTCATGTAACATGGCACACGATGACGTTATGATCTGTGAATCATCACATTCCATTAGAAACTCAGCATGACTTACTGTAATATAATCACGTTGATCAAGTGTCATTATATTATACTAACTCATGCTTCAGTTCCCAACACTACTTCAGAATTCATTCATAGTTTATACTTAGATTTTACAGAAATTTCCAGTATAATGTATTACAGATAACACGAAGAGGTATATAATTTCGGGCGAGAATATTTATGAAAATATCCTCAGAAATATCGAAGATATTTATGATGATATTTTGGAATTTCTAAGTTCGAAGGTTGATGAAGAAAAATTTTCCACAAGATTTTAACATGACCTCAGAGAAAGATATTCGTTGAAGATTTCATCAGATCCAGAATTACCTGGATTCTTTGAATATAGGGTATGGTCCTTGCATTTGTCCTTGGTCTCCTTCGTGATTAGCTCAATCCGTTTTCCAGTTCCGACTTTTCTGAGCTTTTCCAACATACTATTCTTTATCATCAAACTTCCGACGATTAAGGTCGTTTATGGTTGCCTACAGTTTCTGCTGCTTCATTCAGCTTTTTCAAAGTTCAATGTATTGATTCGTGGGCTGGATGCTTTTCAAAATTTCAGAATTGAAGATCGTGATTTTAGGAGATAATTGTTATATGTATACATATAACTATTGATGTAGACATGCTGCGAGATTTCAACATACTGATTTGCTAATTCCCGGTAGTTGGTATAGCAATTCTTGTTACAAGATGCGGATGAGTACATGAAGAGACTTCAATAGATAAATTTAGTGATTTATCGAAGAGATTTAAACCAAAGAGCGACGAGGTTGCTGGTACATCTGCTGGTAATATGGTGGAATATAATAAAAGGTTCCCCGATAACATTAAAAGAACACGCATATATCTCAAGGTTATAATAAGGCTGTTTTGAATGAAAAGTTGAAGTTGTCTTGTTGGAGCTGTAACAAAATTGGCTAATTTGGAAAGGGATTGCAAGTTATTTTCGGTAATAAAAACATCAATGGAGCTAGCACAGATACGTGTTAAACGTTTACTCAGGTTTCGAGTGTTTTCAGGTGCATAACTATATGTATCAATCTTTTCTTCCGTAGATGAAGTGCGGTTGGTTCATCCTCTCGATTGGGGTGTTTTCAAGAATCATGAAAGGTTTGAACGCAGAATGTAATCGTCAAGATACAATGAGGTTTAGGATGAACTTAAGTGGCAAACTTGAAGAATTGTTTAGTTTCATATGTTATAATCAATATTTTAATTCATTTTAATTGTCCAATATTATTAGTCCACAGTCGATAGTCCACGGTTGACAGTCCAATAATTCGTATATAGTTTAATATATAATATTCGAATTAATTAATACGTATCGTGACCCGTGTACATGTCTCAGACTCGATCACAACTCAAAATATATATATTATTATAGAATCAACCTCAACCCTGTATAGAGAACTCGTTCATTACTGCATATAGAGTGTCTATGGTGATTTATAATAATATATATAGATGCGTCGATATGATATGTCAAAACCTTGTATAAGTGTCCCGATATTTAAAGTGTGTAAAATAAATAACAGAAATTAAATGACGATAAATAAAATTGCGAGAATGTAAATTGCGATAATTAAATTGCGATAAATAAAGTGTAATCAGTTAGCTAGGAACAATTAGTTAGGAACAGTTAACGTGGATTCTTAACAAAATTTCTCATAGTTAATTTGTTTGTTTCTAACAAATTTTATTTTGTCAAATGTTTTCTTCATTATGCCACTTGTTGGATTCTGATAAGTCAAAATCCAAATATGAAATTGAATGAAAATGGTTATTCTGTGGTGAACGAATTCGTATAACTGTGGATGTAAGTAGAATAGTAAATTATCGTTGAATCAGATTCAAAGAATGTACAGTGTAACTTATTAATGTGGAATATAAATATTTCCTCGGGTATCACCTACCCGTTAAAATATTTTCACCATTAACAGTTTGTACGCAAGAGTTTATAATTACAATCTTTATGAAACAATATATATATACATATTTATTTTATTCAGACGTAATCATGGATTTAATGAGTCAATGTGATATTAAACTCATCAGATTTGTGGCTAGAACTAGAGTACATAATCTCTAAAACATTAGAGATTACATAATCGCCATGTAGAACGAAGATAGTTTATGTAGAACGATTCGTAGAACGATGATTATGCTTGAGGTATAGATTGCGAGGTTGAGACGTGTGATGTTGTTGTTGTTGTTGTTGTTGGTACTGGTTATGCAACTGGTGCTGCTGATGGTGGTACTGTTGTTGTTACTGCTGGTTATGTTGATTCCGGTGATGTTGCTGAAGCTGGTAAGTTTTGCACCATGTTCTCCAAATTGATTACTCGAGCGCGAAGCTCGTTGACTTCTTCGATTACCCCAGGATGATTTTCGGTCAGAACGAGCAGATGAATAAGGTTTAGAATCTGAGTTATAATATAGCCGTGGTGAGATATTTGGGAAATGAGGGTAAAATGGTGTTACAAACAGGTTCGCCGGTAAGTGCTTCAGGTTCTTCGCCAAAAGGTGAATTTGGTTAGTGGATGGGATCGCCTTCTGCGCGTCTCCATTAAGTCGACTATGAATCCATCAGATGAATTGCGGATGGATGATTGGTTTATTCATTCTGGTGTCGTTGCTTCCGGAGCTTAGATGACTATCCATTCTGAATAACTGTCGGGATAACTATCGGAATAGCTGTCGGAATCCGAGGGACTCGATCTAGTTGAGGGATTCATCTCGTACGATCAGATGAAAGATTTTCGATAAGAAATAGATTATAGGATGTAGATTAGTACCCTGCAATACATAATTTACATATGCAAGTATAATACTGAAATCCCATAAGTTACGGAGGAATCTACGGAATATGTTAGGTAAAGTTTACAGTAATAGATATGCTAAGATATGGATTAGCAGATACGCTAAGATACGAATTTTGTCTATACACTATTTATGCAATCATTGCAGTAAGATGTGTCTAGACTAAGAATGATAAGCAGGTAATTTCCTAAGGATGATAAGCAGATGATTTCTGACACGAAATGATAAGCAAAACTTTTGACATGCAGACACGGTCGAAGTCCAGACTCACTAATGCATCATAACAACTATTAGTTAGACATACTAATGCAAGACCTGGTTCACTAAGACCACCGCTCTGATACCAACTCTAACGACCCGTCCTAATCCATCTGGATGAAGTCCGTATCGATTATAAACGATTCACAATAGTTGATTTCATCGCGAGGTACTTGACCTCTATATGATACATTTTACAAACATTGCATTCGTTTTTGAAAAGACAATATTTCATTACATCGAAAGTTGACGACATGCATACCATTTCATAATATATCTAACTATAATTGACTCAATAATAATCTTGATGAACTCGACGACTCGAATGCAACGTCTTTTGAAATATGTCATGAATGACTCCAAATAATATCTCTAAAATGAGCAAATGCACAGCGGAAGATTTCTTTCGTACCTGAGAATAAACATGCTTTCAAGTGTCAACCAAAAGGTTGCTGAGTTCATTAGTTTATCATAAATAATCATTTCATAATTTTAATAGACCACAAGATTTTATATTTCCATTTCTCATAAACATACGTCCCATGCATAGAGACAAAAATATCATTCATATGGATTGAACACCTGGTAACCGACATTCACAATATGCATATAAGAATATCCCCATCATTCCGGGATCCTCCTTCGGACATGATATAAATTTCTAAGTACTAAAGCATCCGATACTTTGGATGGGGCTTGTTGGGCCCGATAGATCTATCTTTAGAGTTCGCGTCAATTAGGGTGTCTGTTCCCTAATTCTTAGATTACCAGACTTAATAAAAAGGGGCATATTCGGTTTAATAATTCAACCATAGAATGTAGTTTCACGTACTTGTGTCTATTTCGTAAAACATTTATAAAAGCAGCTCATGTATTCTCAGTCTCAAAATATATATTGCGAAAGCATTTAAAAAGGGATTAATGAAACTTACAATACGGTATTTTGTAGTAAAAATACATATGACCAAACGGAACAATGCAGGGTTGGCCTCAGATTCACGAACCTATATCATGTATATATTTATTAATACATATAATCGTAATGGAACAAATTGATGTATTCTATCTTAATTTATATATTTTATTTGTGTATATATTTAAATGATTAATTTTTATATAGTTATATTAATATCTATATGTGATTAATATTACGAAAAGTATATTTTATATGCGAAATGTTTATTTGGTAACATAATATCAATAGTAGTAATAAAAGTTGTGTTTGATTATAATGACAATACTACTAATAATAATAACTATAAAAATAATGATTTTACAAATAATAATAATACTAATATTTATTTTAATATCTATAATGATAATAATACTACTACTAATAATAATAATAATAATAATAATAATAATAATAATAATAGTAATAATAATAATAATAAAAATAATAATAATAATAATAATAATAATAATAATAATAATAATAATAATAATAATAATAATAATAAAATTTGATAATAGTAACTACCTCCAAAAGGAAAGGCTTAATAAAAAGAAAACAGTCATCGCCAAGACTCGAACACGCGACCTCTTTTTCCCCAAACCCTTGCCTAAACCACAGATCTGACTGCTGCTTATCTAATTCCTTCTACACCTTGAATGTATTTAACCCTTATCAGCCCATCCGTAAACTTAGTTGGGTTTCGGCCCAACAGTTTAAATGCACGGCCCAACTCCTCATATCTGGTCCAACAACGATTTTTATTTCTAAAAAAAAATTAGTTCCGTGGCCTAGGTTCGAACTTAAGACCTCTCTTTCATCTGCTAACACTCTAAACCCTTCCTCCATTTCTATTTTTCTGTATATATATGAATTCAATATATATTTTACTCGTACATCTTGCTGTTTTATTTCTTCAATATTGAAACAAAACCCAGAATTTAATTCATCATCACCAATGCTCATTCGTAACCCAGAATTACCTTCTCTATTTTCATGATCGTATATATATCGTATCATTGATCATCATCATAACAATATAATCATTTAGCTCGACATCATCATCTAACCCAAAACTATTCATCATCCTCTTCATCTTGTATTATTTTCGAATCGTTATATCACCATGATCATTCGTAACTATCATAACATCATTCTTCATCATCCGTAATGATTCTCAATCTCGTACGTTCCCATCATCAGTTGTTTATATTCCTCATTCTACATAGTCACGTTCCCATCGTACCTCTTCATAGAATTATACCATCGTCACCATTATCGTTGTATTTATAGTAACAGAAACATAACCCTAACGGCTGCAGAGGTATTCGCTCAAAGTAGGCAGCAGCAGTTTTTAATTGTTCGGTATTGGGTAATCGCAAAAAAAAAATATATAATAAACGTGCAAATGGGTTTCCAACGAAGGTGATGAAGTGATAGTGGTCCGATGGTGGTTATAGGTTTTTAAGGTGATGAGTGATTGTTTCTCATAGAGGTGTTGGAGTTGATTGTTTACGACAGGAAAGAACAAATTTTCGAAGGTTGTGGTGTGATGGTGGCTGGGGATTGTTCATGGTGGAAGTTAGCGGTTGATGGTGTTGATAAGTGGTGGTGTCCGTTCAACAGAAATAGAAAACGGTAACAAGGTGGAAGGGTTGAAAGGTGATAAGTGTGGCGATGGTGATAGTTCAAATGATAACGATGGTGATCAAAGTGTTGAGGATGGTTGTTATGGTGGTGATCGATGGTCCGATGGTTTGGATGCTGGGTTAGGGTGGCGGCGGTTGAGGGTGAAAAGAGTGGCAAGTAAGTTTGGTGATCGAGCTTTTTGTGTACTCCTCTCAATCTCTCGATAGACATATTCATATATACATATATTATATTTAGTAGGTAATATAATAATTGTACTAATAAAAATAATAATAATAATATAGTACATTAGTTAGTCAATCAAGTGGCCTGGTGAAATGAAAGCATTAAACAGGAAAGCAGCCTGCCTCTTGTCCTTTCTGTGTCGATATTTTATTATTTCGTGTCCATTGCTAAACAGTTAAAATATAAAAGTGTTCCTAAAAATCCCAAACTTTTAGATTAAATATATTTAATTATTTCACTCATTAACTGTTTGAAACCTGGTCAAAAAGGTTCGATAATTATTTATTTTTTTTGTTCCAATTCATATGTACGGAGTACTAATATTTAAACTTAAAAATGTAAAAAATATTTTTAACAAATCTAAAATCTTCGTAATCAATTTACAGTCCAACCTTTATCTTAATCCTTCATATATATGTATTAGATCTATATGAGCACTAACGATATGTCAACCGAGTATTACTGACGTTTACTAATTAAGCTCAAAATCATTCATTTTTTTAATATCTTCTCTTTCTATATATAAACAGTTTTAGATAGCAAGTTCATTAAGTAAATAAATATATTATATATTTCCAAACAAGTAAATTTAATATTATTATATATTTACAAATAATAAAAATAATAATTTTATTACTTAGTATATTATTATTATTTTTAATATTTATTTATATCAAAAATTTCATACAAATGATTAATAACATTTTCAAGTTATTATATATATATATATATATATATATATATATATATATACATATACATATATACATATCTATTTACAAATGTTCGTGAATCATCGGGAATAGTCGAAGGGTAATTGCGTATATGAAAACAGTTCAAAATTTTTGAGACTCAACTTAATAGACTTTGCTTATCGTGTCGGAAACATATAAAGATTAAGTTTAAATTTGGTCGGAAATCTCCGGGTCATCACACTAGTCATGCTTTGTAGACACCAGCTGCGCTTACTAGAGTTGTCACCGCATGAAATGTTTATTTGCATTCAAACTTATTTACTTTTGAAACAATGATTTGTAACGACCTAAGGGTCACGTACTATTATCTTTGCTTCTATTCATAGGAGCATACTTTTGGTTGTAAAACAATTGATGTTGGTTATGACGTCACCTTTTATCATGAATGCAAACTTGTTTTGAAAACACATATAGTGTTTGACCTTGTAATGATCCTGTTGTTGATGATTCGTACACGATGGTTTTGTACGTGGCATCACAGATGACCCGACAAAATCGCCATTGACGGCACCGTCAACTTAGGTCCCGTTACGTGGTCATACTCCCTAAATGAGACGCTTTTGACCAAAATTATGTCGCATTCATTTGAAACGTGTATGACTTGCAAAGTTTTAATTTACCAAACGGTTCGACAATGAGTTTAAGTTTACAGAAGTTGTAAAGTAAAAATTAAATAACTTGCGACATATATAAGTTGAAAATCACGAATGCTATCAATAGCGTACGCATTTAAACATTAAGTTTGAATCTCAAATGTGCTATCACTAGCGTATGCGTGTATGCTTGACCCCAAGCAAGTAATCAAAGTGTGCGGAAGCATGTATCAAGTAGCCAAGTATGGACCTGGAAACATATAGAAAACTTTCAACGAAAAATGTTGGTGAAATCATAGGTGTATTTGTAAACGTTGTTTTTGAACCACAAGATTTTGTATGAAGTTGATTATCCAAATCGTGTGCATTCCAAAGATGTTGTTTGTTTGTCGAGCACCCAATTATCAAGGCTTAACTGAATGGTACCTCTGAATCATAGTGTTAGAACCTACACTATACTCGAAAATATATTTCATCCGCTAACGGTAGCGAACCGTCTAAATAAGGGTTCGTCAAACCCGTATGGCCACACAACATAAGTTCACGCTTACACCCTACAAGTGTAACTAATGATAATTGGACTTGACGATTTTTGTTCCAACTCGCACGTGGAATGTTTGTTTTCATACTTGTGTTCAAAGTATAAAAGTATAAACCGTATATATTTATCATCCCATGATTTAAAGCGTAAAAGTTGTTAAAAAGGTAGGACTATGATCACACCGTAGTTGCATGCCAAAGTACTTCATTTTAAACGTTGTGCAATGAAAGTTATTTAGTCTTGACCTAAACAAGTAAGTTATATCAATATCGGGTAAGACACAAGGTCGGTCGAATTGTGTTCAATTAGTCCTATGGCTCATTACGACTCGATTATATAGCATGTGAGTCAAATTGTCAAGTTTCATGCAAGATATAAGTATAAAAGCACGTTAGAACGATTGCACAAGTATTTGGTTAAGTTTGACTAAAAGTCAAACTTGGTCAAAGTCAAAGTCAACGGGGTCGGGTCGGATATCTGACAATTTTTCTTCAATTAGTAGTCATATATAAACATGTTGGCCAAGTTTCATGTTAATCGGAGGTGCGTAGCATACTTAGAATTAAACGTGAAAACAAAATTTTGAACAACCTTCTGACCAGGCTTATTGAAATGTCACGTTCATATTGATTATAAACGTTCCATATTAATTGATTTTGTCACGAGGTTTTGACCTCTATATGAGACGTTTTTCAAAGACTGCATTCATTTTTAAAACAACCATAACCTTTATTTTATCGATAAAGGTTTAAAAAAGCATTACGTAGATTATCAAATAATGATAATCTAAAATATACCGTTTACACACGACCATTACATAATAGTTTACAATAAGTATATATTACATCAAAAATAAGTTTCTTGAATGCAGTTTTTACATAATATCATACAAGCATGGACTCCAAATCTTGTCCTTATTTTAGTATGCAACACCGGAAGCTCTTAATAATCACCTGAAAATAAACATGCTTTAAACGTCAACAAAAATGTTGGTGAGTTATAGGTTTAACCTATATATTTATCAATCGAAATAATAGACCACAAGATTTCATATTTCAATATACATCCCATACATAGAGATAAAAAAATCATCCATATGGTGAACACCTGGTAATCGACATTAACAAGATGCATATAAGAATATCCCCTATCATTCCGGAAAATCCTTCGGACATGATAAAAACGAATTCGAAGTACTAAAGCATCCGGAACATTGGATGGGGTTCGTTAGGCGCAATAGATCAATCTTTAGGATTCACGTCAATCAGTAGATCGGTTTACTAATTCTTAGGTTACCAAGCAAAAGGGGCATATTCGGCTTCGATCATTCACCCATATAATGTAGTTTCAATTACTTGTGTCTATTTCGTAAAACATTTATAAAACTGCATGTATTCTCATCCCAAAATATTAGATTTTTAAAAGTGGGACTATAACTCACTTTCATAGATTTTTACTTCGTCGGAAAGTAAGACTTGGCCACTGGTCGATTCACGAACCTATAACAAATATGTACATATATATCAAAGTATGTTCAAAATATATTTACAACATTTTTAATACGTTTAATGTTTTAAGTTTATTAAGTCAGCTGTCGTCGTTAGTAACCTACAACTAGTTGTCCACAATTAGATGTACAGAAATAAATCGATATATATTATCTTGAATCAATTCACGACACAGTGTATACACATCTCAGGCTAGATCACAACTCAAAGTATATATATTTTTGGAATCAACCTCAACCCTGTATAGCTAATTCCAACATTACTGCATATAGAGTGTCTATGGTTGTTCCAAATAATATATATAGATGGGTCAACATGATATGTCAAAACATTTGCATACGTGTCTATGGTATCCCAAGATTACATAATATATTAGAATACATGTATAATACATTATAAGTTAGCTAGGATATGATTAATATAGATTTGTTACCAATTTTCACGTAGCTACAACAAGCAAAAATATCCAATCTTGTTTTACCCATAACTTCTTCGTTTTAAATCCGTTTTGATTGTTTCAAGTTGCTATGGTTTCATATTGAACTTAAGTTTATGAATCTAAACAGAAAAAGTATAAGTTTATAGTCAAAAATATAGGTTACAAGTCAGTTTTGTAAAGGTAGTCATTTCAGTCGAAAGAACGACGTCTAGATGACCATTTTGGAAAACATACTTTCACTTTGAGTTTAACCATGATTTTTGGATATAGTTTCATGTTCATAAGAAAAATCATTTTCCCAGAAGAACAACTTTTAAATCAAAGTTTATCATAATTTTTAATTAACTAACCCAAAATAGCCCGCGCTGTTACTACGACGGCGTATATCCGGTTTTACAGTGTTTTTCGTATTTTTCGGTTTTAAATCATTAAGTTAGCATATCATATAGATATAGAACATGTGTCTAGTTGATTTTAAAAGTCAAGTTAGAAGGATTAACTTTATTTGCGAACAAGTTTAGAATTAACTAAACTATGTTCTAGTGATTACAAGTTTAACCTTCGAATAAGGTAGTTTTATATATATGAATCGAATGATGTTATGAATATCATTACTACCTCAAGTTTTGTGGATAAATCTACTGGAAATGAGAACAATAGATCTAGCTTCAAAGGATCCTTGGATGGCTTGAAAGTTCTTGAAGCAGAATCATGACACGAAAACAAGTTCAAGTAAGATTTCCACTCGAAATAAGATTGTTATAGTTATAGAAATTGAATCAAAGTTTGAATATGAGTATTATCTTGTATTAGAAAGATATCTTACTGTAAATAAGAAATATTTCTTGAGGTTGGATGATCACTTTACAAGATTGGAAGTAAGCTAGCAAACTTGGAAGTATTCTTGATTTTACGAAACTAGAACTTATAGAATTAATGAAGAACACTTAGAACTTGAAGATAGAACTTGAGAGAAATCAATTAGATGAAAAAATTGAAGAATGAAAGTGTTTGTAGGTGTTTTTGGTCGTTGGTATATGGATTAGATATAAAGGATGTGTAATTTTGTTTACATGTAAATAAGTCATGAATGATTACTAATATTTTTGTAATTTTATGAGATATTTCATGCTAGTTGCCAAATGATGGTTCCCACATGTGTTAGGTGACTCAAATGGGCTACTAAGAGCTGAACATTGAAGTGTGTATACCAATAGTACATACATCTAAAAGTTGTGTATTGTACGAGTACGAATACGGGTGCATACGAGTAGAATTGTTGATGAAACTGAACGAGGATGTAATTGTAAGCATTTTTGTTAAGTAGAAGTATTTTGATAAGTGTATTGAATTCTTTCAAAAGTGTATGAATACATATTAAAACACTACATGTATATACATTTTAACTGAGTCGTTAAGTCATCGTTAGTCGTTACATGTAAATGTTGTTTTGAAACCTTTAGGTTCACGATCTTGTTAAATGTTGTTAACCCATTGTTTATTATATCTACAGAGATGTTAAATTATTACATTATCATGATATTATGATATATTAATATATCTTAGTATGATATATATACAGTTAAATGTTGTTACAACGATAATCGTTACATATATGTCTCGTTTCGAAATCATTAAGTTAGTAGTCTTGTTTTTACATATGTAGTTCATTGTTAATACACTTAATGACATTATTACTTATCATTTATCATGATTAAACATAGTGTATCAATATCTTAATATGATTCATATGTATTTAGTAAGACGTTGTTATAACGATAATCGTTATATATATCGTTTCGAGTTTCTTAATTCAATAAACTCAATTTTATGTATATAACTCATTGTTAAAATACCTAATGAGATACTTACTTATCATAATATCATGTTAAATATATATATATATAATCATATATATGTCATCATATAGTTTTTACAAGTTTTAACGTTCGTGAATCACCGGTCAACTTGGGTGGTCAATTGACTATATGAAACCTATTTCAATTAATCAAGTCTTAACAAGTTTGATTGCTTAACATGTTGGAAACACTTAATCATGTAAATAAAAATTTTATTTCATATATATTAACATGGAAAAGTTCGGGTCACTACAGTACCTACCCGATAAATAAATTTCGTCCCGAAATTTTAAGCAGTTGGAGGTGTTGATGTATCTTCTGGAAATAGGTGCGGGTATTTCTTTTTCATCTGATCTTCTCGTTCCCAAGTGAACTCAGGTCCTCTACGAGCATTCCATCGAACCTTAACAATTGGTATCTTGTTTTGCTTAAGTCTTTTAACCTCACGATCCATTATTTCGACGGGTTCTTCGATGAATTGAAGTTTTTCGTTGATTTGGATTTTGTCTAATAGAATAGTGAGTTCTTCTTTAGCAAAACATTTCTTCAAATTCGAGATGTGGAAAGTGTTATGTACAGCCGCGAGTTGTTGAGGTAACTCAAGTCGGTAAGCTACTGGTCCGACACGATCAATAATCTTGAATGGTTCAATATACCTTGGATTAATTTCC
The DNA here is from genome assembly GCF_046630445.1 of Rutidosis leptorrhynchoides. NCBI lineage: Eukaryota > Viridiplantae > Streptophyta > Magnoliopsida > Asterales > Asteraceae > Rutidosis > Rutidosis leptorrhynchoides. The sequence continues at coordinate 129,344,238 of NC_092341.1, forward strand.
CTCGTTTACCAAATCGAACAATACCTTTCCAAGGTGCAACTTTAAGCATGACCATCTCTCCAATTTCAAATTCTATATCTTTTCTTTTAATGTCAGCGTAGCTCTTTTGTCGACTTTGGGCGGTTTTCAACCGTTGTTGAATTTGGATGATCTTCTCGGTAGTTTCTTGTATTATCTCCGGACCCGTAATCTGTCTATCCCCCACTTCACTCCAACAAATCAGAGACCTGCACTTTCTACCATAGAGTGCTTCAAACGGCGCCATCTCAATGCTTGAATGGTAGCTATTGTTGTAGGAAAATTCTGCTAACGGAAGGTGTCGATCCCAACTATTTCCAAAATCAATAACATATGCTCGTAGCATGTCTTCAAGCGTTTGTATCGTCCTTTCACTCTGTCCATTAGTTTGTGGATGATAAGTAGTACTCATATCTAGACGAGTTTCTAATGCTTGCTGTAATGACTGCCAGAATCTTGAAATAAATCTGCTATCCCTATCAGAGATAATAGAGATTGGTATTCCATGTCTGGAGACGACTTCCTTCAAATACAATCGTGCTAACTTTTCCATCTTGTCATCTTCTCTTATTGGCAGGAAGTGTGCTGATTTGGTGAGACGATCAACTATTACCCAAATAGTATTAAAACCACTTGCAGTCCTTGGCAATTTAGTGATGAAATCCATGGTAATGTTTTCCGATTTCCATTCCGGGATTTCGTGTTGTTGAAGTAGACCTGATGGTTTCTGATGCTCAGCTTTGACCTTAGAACACGTCAAACATTCTCCTACGTATTTAGCAACATCGGATTTCATACCCGGCCACCAAAAATGTTTCTTGAGATCCTTGTACATCTTCCTCGTTCCAGGATGTATTGAGTATCTGGTTTTATGAGCTTCTCTAAGTACCATTTCTCTCATATCTCCAAATTTTGGTACCCAAATTCTTTCAGCCCTATACCGGGTTTCGTCTTCCCAAATATTAAGATGCTTCTCCGATCCTTTGGGTATTTCATCCTTTAAATTTTCCTCTTTTAAAACTCCTTGTTGCACCTCCTTTATTTGAGTAGTAAGGTTATTGTGAATCATTATATTCATAGCTTTTACTCGAATGGGTTCTCTGTCCTTTCTACTCAATGCGTCGGCTACCACATTAGCCTTCCCCGGGTGGTAACGAATCTCAAAGTCGTAATCATTCAACAATTCCATCCACCTGTGCTGCCTCATGTTCAGTTGTTTCTGATTAAATATGTGTTGAAGACTTTTGTGGTCGCTATATATAATACTTTTGACCCCATATAAGTAGTGCCTCCAAGTCTTTAATGCAAAAACAACCGTTTCTAATTCCAAGTCATGCGTCGTATAATTCTGCTCGTGAATCTTCAATTGTCTAGACTCATAAGCAATTACTCTCATTCGTTGCATTAATACACAACCGAGACCTTGCTTTGAGGTGTCACAATATATCACAAAATCATCATTCCCTTCAGGTAATGACAATATAGGTGCCGTAGTTAACTTTTTATTTAACAATTGAAACGCTTTTTCTTGTTCATCCTTCCATTCAAATTTCCTCCCTTTATGCGTTAATGCAGTCAAGGGTTTTGCTATTTTGGAAAAATCTTGGATGAATCTCCTGTAATAACCAGCTAGCCCTAAAATTTGGCGTATGTGTTTCGGAGTTTTCGGGGTTTCCCGCTTTTCAACGGTTTCAATCTTTGCTGGATCCACCTGAATACCTTCTTTGTTCACTATATGACCGAGGAATTGAACTTCTTCTAATCAAAATGCACACTTTGAAAACTTAGCGTACAGTTTTTCTTTTCTCAGCAAATCTAGCACTTTTCTCAAATGTTCTTCGTGCTCTTGGTCATTCTTTGAGTAAATAAGTATTTCATCGATGAAAACAATGACAAACTTGTTAAGATATGGCCCACACACTCGGTTCATGAGGTCCATGAACACAGCTGGTGTGTTAGTCAATCCAAACGGCATAACCATAAACTCGTAATGACCGTAACGCGTCCTAAAAGCAGTCTTTAGAATATCATCCTCCTTTACCCGCATTTGATGATATCCAGAACGTAAATCGATCTTCGAATAAACCGACGAGCCTTGTAGTTGATCAAATAAGTCGTCGATTCTTGGTAATGGGTAACGGTTCTTGATGGTAAGTTTGTTCAACTCTCGGTAGTCGATACATAACCTGAATGTACCATCTTTCTTTTTGACAAACAGAACAGGAGCTCCCCATGGTGATGTACTTGGTCAAATGAAACCACGCTCTAAAATTTCCTGTAATTGACTTTGTAATTCTTTCATTTCGCTGGGTGCGAGTCTGTATGGAGCACGAGCTATTGGTGCAGCTCCTGGTACAAGGTCTATTTGAAATTCAACGGATCGATGTGGGGGTAATCCCAGTAATTCTTTCGGATATACATCGGAAAATTCTTTTACAACGGGAACATCACTGATGTTCTTTTCTTCAGGTTTAACTTCCTCGATGTGTGCTAGAATGATGTAACAACCTTTTCTTATTAGTTTTTGCGCCTTCAAACTACTAATAAGATTTAACTTAGCGTTGTTCTTTTCTCCGTACACCATTAAAGGTTTTACTTTTTCACGCATAATGCAAATCGCATTTTTGTAACAAACGACCTCTGCTCTTATCTTCTTCAACCAGTCCATGCCAATTATTACATCAAAACTCCCTAACTCAACTGGTATTAAATCAATCTTAAACGTTTCATCACCCAGTTTAATTTCTCTATCCCGACATATATTATCTGCTGAAATTAATTTACCATTTGCTAATTCGAGTAAAAATTTATTATTCAAAGGCGTCAATGGGCAACTTAATTTAGCATAAAAATCTCTACTCATATAGCTTCTATCTGCACCCGAATCAAATAAAACATAAGCAGATTTATCGTCAATAAGAAACGTACCCGTAAAAAGCTCTGGGTCTTCCTGTGCTTCTGCCGCATTAATATTGAAAACTCTTCTACGGACCTGCCCATTAGTATTCCCCTGATTCGGGCAATTTCTAATGATGTGGCCCGGTTTTCCACATTTATAACAAACAGCGTTGGTATTACTTGCTCCGACACTATTCGTTTCGGCATTATTTGTTCCGACATTATTTGTTCCTTTAGTTCTGTTAAACTTTGGTCCGTAGACCGCACACTTTCTCGCGCTATGACCATTTCTTTTACACCTGTTGCAAAATGTCGTGCAAAACCCCTAATGATTTTCTTCACACCTATGACATGGCTGTTTTTGGTTTTTGTTGCCGTTGTTGTTATTGAGGTTGTTGTTGGGATTGTTATTGTTGTTGAAACGGTTGTTGTATTTGTTGTTGTTGGGATATTTGTTGTAGTTATTGTTAAGATTGCGGTTATTGTTGCGATTGTTGTTGCGGTTGTTGGGATAGTTGTTGCGATTGTGGCTGTAATTGTTGTTGTTGTTGTACTGGTGACTCTTGTCACTGTTTTCCTCCCACTTCCTCTTGAGTTGTTTCGTGTTGGCTTCTTTGGCCGCCTGCTCTTTAATTCTTCCCTCAATCTGATTTATGAGTTTATGAGCCATTCGACTTGACTTCTGTATAGAAGCGGGCTCGTGTGAACTCACATCTTTTTGAATTCTTACTGGTAACCCTTTTTCAAATGCGTCGATCTTCTCTTCTTCATCTTCGAACGCTCCCGGACACAATAGGCACAACTCTGTGAATCGTCGTTCATATGTGGTAACGTCGAACCCTTGTGTTCATAACTCTCTAAGTTCTGCCTTGAGTTTATTGACTTCGTTTCTAGGACGGTACTGCTCGTTCATCAATTGCTTGAATGCCGACCACGGTAGTGCGTAAGCAGCATTTTATCCTACCTGTTCAAGATAGGTCTTCCACAATGTTAACGAAGTACCTGTGAAGGTATGCGTAGCGTACTTAACTTTGTCCTCTTCAGTACACTTACTTATGGCAAACACCGATTCGACTTTCTCGATCCACCGTTTCAATCCAATTGGTCCTTCAGTTCCATCAAATTCCAAAGGTTTGCAGGTAGTGAATTCTTTGTAGGAGCATCCTACACGATTTCTTGTGGAATTAGTTCCACTACTAGATCCAGAGTTATTGTTATTTTGCATCGCAGCCTGCACTGCAGCTATGTTCGCAGCAAGGAAAACACGGAAGTTTTCCTCACTCATGTTCAAGTTCTGACGAGTCGCCGGTGCCATTTCCTTCAAAATAGCCAACTGAATCGAGTTAATCATACATAATATTAAGAGTAGTCAATATTATTTCGTAGCATAATATGAACTCATTTATAAAAGCTTTTTCTTCACATTAGCGTTTTATAAGTTTAAATTCGGGTACTACCTACCCGTTAAGTTCATACTTAGTAGCTAATATACAATTCAACTACTACAATTCTATATGAAAAACTAATTATAATAATATATCACATACAAATATTCTTCAAACTTACAACTTCGCTTTTTTACATATAACATGAAATATAGTACACTATGATACATGACAGTTTTGAAGATAAATCTAGTTAATATGCAAGTTGTTCAGCAAAGGAAATAAAGACACGTAATTCATAAGTCCAGAAACAAGTCATGCATTCTGGTTTTACTAAGACGACTTCCCATCCTTGGTCTTGTGGAAAATAACTGTTATGACCATTGGCTAGGCAGCATGTTGTAATGTCGTCAAAGGTTTCGTAATGTCCAACAGCCCCGTAATAATCTAAAAACCTTGTTTCTCACCCAACTACTGAATCCGTCATTTGTGGGAAGGTTTTATTTAAAAGTTGCAATCCGATGTTCTTTTTCTCACTTTGGTAAGAAGCGAACATCACTAACCCGTAAGCATAACACGCTTCTTTATGTTGCATGTTAGAAGCACTTTCTAATTCACGAAATCCTATGTTGGGATATGAAATGTCCCATTCATATTGATTATAAACGTTCCATATTAATTGATTTCGTTGCGAGGTTTTGACCTCTATATGAGGCGTTTTTCAAAGACTGCATTCATTTTTAAAACAACCATAACCTTTATTTTATCAATAAAGGTTTCAAAAGCATTACGTAGATTATCAAATAATGATAATCTAAAATATACTGTTTACACACGACCATTACATAATGGTTTACAATAGAAATATATTACATCGACATATGTTTCTTGAATGCAGTTTTCACATAATATCATACAAACATGGACTCCAAATCTTATCCTTATTTTAGTATGCAACAGCGGAAGCTCTTAATATTCACCTGAGAATAAACATGCTTTAAACGTCAACAAAAATGTTGGTGAGTTATAGGTTTAACCTATATATATCAAATCGTATCAATAGACCACAAGATTTCATATTTCAATATACATCCCATACATAGAGATAAAAATCATTCATATGGTGAACACCTGGTAACCGACATTAACAAGATGCATATATAAGAATATCCCCATCATTCCGGGACACCCTTCGGATATGATATAAATTTCGAAGTACTAAAGCATCCGGTACTTTGGATGGGGTTTGTTAGGCCCAATAGATCTATCTTTAGGATTCGCGTCAATTAGGGTGTCCGTTCCCTAATTCTTAGATTACCAGACTTAATAAAAAAGGGCATATTCGATTTTGATAATTCAACCATAGAATGTAGTTTCACGTACTTGTGTCTATTTTGTAAATCATTTATAAAACCTGCATGTATTCTCATCCCAAAAATATTAGATTTTAAAAGTGGGACTATAACTCACTTTCACAGATTTTTTTACTTCGTCGAGAAGTAAGACTTGGCCACTGGTTGATTCACGAACCTATAACAATATATACATATATATCAAAGTATGTTCAAAATATATTTACAACACTTTTAATATATTTTGATGTTTTAAGTTTATTAAGTCAGCTGTTCTCGTTAGTAACCTACAACTAGTTGTCCACAGTTAGATGTACAGAAATAAATCGATAAATATTATCTTGAATCAATCCACAACCCAGTGTATACGTATCTCAGTATTGATCACAACTCAAACCATATATATTTTGGAATCAACCTCAACCCTGTATAGCTAACTCCAACATTCACATATAGAGTGTCTATGGTTGTTCCGAAATATATATAGATGTGTCGACATGATAGGTCGAAACATTGTATACGTGTCTATGGTATCTCAAGATTACATAATATACAATACAAGTTGATTAAGTTATGGTTGGAATAGATTTGTTACCAATTTTCACGTAGCTAAAATGAGAAAAATTATCCAATCTTGTTTTACCCATAACTTCTTCATTTTAAATCCGTTTTGAGTGAATCAAATTGCTATGGTTTCATATTGAACTCTATTTTATGAATCTAAACAGAAAATGTATAGGTTTATAGTCAGAAAATAAGTTACAAGTCATTTTTGTAAAGGTAGTCATTTCAGTCGAAAGAACGACGTCTAGATGACCATTTTAGAAAACATACTTCCACTTTGAGTTTAACCATAATTTTTGGATATAGTTTCATGTTCATAATAAAAATCATTTTCCCAGAATAACAACTTTTAAATCAAAGTTTATCTTATTTTTAATTAACTAACCCAAAACAGCCCGCGGTGTTACTACGACGGCGTAAATCCGGTTTTACGGTGTTTTTCGTGTTTCCAGGTTTTAAATCATTAAGTTAGCATATCATATAGATATTGAACATGTTTTTAGTTGATTTTAAAAGTCAAGTTAGAAGGATTAACTTTTATTTGCGAACAAGTTTAGAATTAACTAAACTATGTTCTAATGATTACAAGTTTAAACCTTCGAATAAGATAGCTTTATATGTATGAAGCGAATGATGTTATGAACATCATTACTACCTCAAGTTACTTGGAGAAACCTATTGGAAATGAGAAAAATAGATCTAGCTTCAAAGGATCCTTGGATGGCTTGAAAGTTCTTGAAGCAGAATCATGACACGAAAACAATTTCAAGTAAGATTTTCACTCGAAATAAGATTGTTATAGTTATAGAAATTGAATTAACGTTTGAATATGATTATTACCTTGTATTAGAAAGATAACCTACTGTAAGTAACAAAGGTTTCTTGATCTTGGATGATTACTTGGAATGGATTTAGAAAACTTGGAAGTAAACTTGCAATCTTGGAAGTATTCTTGATTTTATGAAACTAGAACTTTTGGAATTTATGAAGAACACTTAGAACTTGAAGATAGAACTTGAGAGAGATCAATTAGATGAATAAAATTGAAGAATGAAAGTGTTTATAGGTGTTTTTGGTCGTTGGTGTATGGATTAGATATAAAGGATATGTAATTTTGTTTTCATGTAAATAAGTCATGAATGATTACTCATATTTTTGTAATTTTATGAGATATTTCATGCTAGTTGCCAAATGATGGTTCCCACATGTGTTAGGTGACTTACATGGGCTGCTAAGAGCTAATCATTGGAGTGTATATACCAATAGTACATACATCTAAAAGCTGTGTATTGTACGAGTACGAATACGGGTGCATACGAGTAGAATTGTTGATGAAACTGAACGGGGATGTAATTGTAATCATTTTTGTTAAGTAGAAGTATTTTGATAATTGTCTTGAAGTCTTTCAAAAGTGTATGAATACATATTAAAACACTACATGTATATACATTTTAACTGAGTCGTTAAGTCATCGTTAGTCGTTACATGTAAATGTTGTTTTGAAACCTTTAGGTTAACGATCTTGTTGAATGTTGTTAACCCATTGTTTATTATAACAAATTAGATGTTAAATTGTTATATTATCATGATATTATGATATATAATATATATTAGTATGATATATATACAGTTAAATGTCGTTACAACGATAATCGTTACATATATGTCTCGTTTCGAAATCATTAAGTTAGTAGTCTTATTTTTACATATGTATTTCATTGTTAATACACTTAATAATTTATTTACTTATCATTTAACATAATTAACCAAGTGTATCAATATCTTAATATGATTCATATGTACCTAGTAAGACGTTGTTATAACGATAATCGTTATATATTTCGTTTTCGAGTTTCTTAAATTAATAGTCTCATTTTTATGTATATAACTCATTGTTAAAATACCTAATGAGATACATACTTATAATAAAATCATGTTAACTATATATATAACCATATATATGTCATCATATAGTTTTTACAAGTTTTAACGTTCGTGAATCACCGGTCAACTTGGGTGGTCAATTGTCTATATGAAACCTATTTCAATTAATCAAGTCTTAACAAGTTTGATTGCTTAACATGTTGGAAACATTTAATCATGTAAATATAGTTTTCATTAAACATATAATCATAGAAAGGTTTGGAAAAGTTAGGGTCACTACAGGATATGTTGAGTCAAAATAGTTTCTTAACTCGTAGCGTAAAATTGCATTTGGGTTCCCCGCATTTAACGCTTTAAAGAAAATACGGCATAACTTACGGTCTCCACAATGTGATATACCCCACATATCAAAGGAAAGCCTTTTATAAACTAAGGCATTTCTGGAAAGTCTTTCAAATGTTTAACAAGTTAATTTTGCCATAATTAATTGTGCTGAAGAATTCCGACCGACTCTAGACAAGATTTCTTCAATCATATCCTCAGGTAGATCTTCTAAAATATTCGGTTGTCTACCCTTAACGTCCATTTTGTTTTTATACTGTAAAATAGATAAGGATTAGATTCGTAAAGGATAATTAACAAACAATACAAGCAATTTTTACATAGAACATAAAAGTACAAGCACACTACAATACATATAATACACAACATGATTACAACCCTCTAATCTGAATCACTGGTTTCTTCTTCTTCGGACTTGGTTCGTTTTCCTAATTTTCTAGGATTATATGGTGCTCCTCTAATACGAGCAGTCATTTTTCACAATGGTTTAGAAAAACTTGGTGGTTTAGAGGTTCTCGGGTTATTGTTACAATTTAGGAAATACGGATGTTGCCGATACATATAAAGTTCATCGGGGTTGGAATCAGGTTTCTCTATTTTTATACCTTTTCCCTTATTATTTTCTTTAACTTTATTAAATTGGGTCGAGGTAATTTCTTTAACATCATCAGAATCCTCATCGGGATCCGATTCATCAGAAAATTGGTAATCTTCCCAATATTTTGCTTTCTCGGCGGAAACACCATTGACCATTTTTACCTTTGGTCCGTTGGTTGATGATTTTCTTTTATTTAATCGATTTACTATAGGTATCAATATTTCTTCCTCCGGAACCTCTTCTTCTTCTGGTTCCTCCTCTTCCGATTCCTCCTCTTCCGGTTCCTCTTCTTCTGGTTCCTCCTCTTCCGGTTCCTCCTCTTCCGGCTCCTCTTCTTCCGGTTCCTCTTTGGGAATTTGTGAATCTTCCCAAAATATATTCGACCCTTCATTATTATTAGGTGAATCGATGGAATTTGTACTAGTGGTAGACATGTATCACACAATATCAAACACATTAAGAGATTAATATGTCACATAATATTTACATGTTAATAATATATAGTTTCCAACAAAAGTGTTAAGCAATCGTTTTTAAAGAATACACGGTCAAAGTCCAGACTCACTAATGTATCCTAACAAACTCGATAAGACACACTAATGAAAATTTCTGGTTCTCTAAGACCAACGCTCTGATACCAACTAAAATGTCCCGTTCATATTGATTATAAACGTTCCATATTAATTGATTTCATCGCGAGGTTTTGACCTCTATATGAGACGTTTTTTAAAGACTGCATTCATTTTTAAAACAACCATAACCTTTATTTTATCGATAAAGGTTTAAAAAGCATTACATAGATTATCAAATAATGATAATCTAAAATATACCGTTTACACACGACCATTACATAATGGTTTACAATAAGAATATATTACATCAAAAATAAGTTTCTTGAATGCAGTTTTTACATAATATCATACAAGCATGGACTCCAAATCTTGTCCTTATTTTAGTATGCAACAGCGGAAGCTCTTAATAATCACCTGAGAATAAACATGCTTTAAACGTCAACAAAAATGTTGGTGAGTTATAGGTTTAACCTATATATTTATCAATCGAAATAATAGACCACAAGATTCATATTTCAATATACATCCCATACATAGAGATAAAAAAATCATTCATATGGTGAACACCTGGTAACCGACATTAACAAGATGCATATAAGAATATCCCCTATCATTCCGGGAAATCCTTCGGATATGATAAAAACGAATTCGAAGTACTAAAGCATCTGGTACTTTGGATGGGGTTCGTTAGGCCCAATAGATCAATCTTTAGGATTCACGTCAATTAGTAGACCGGTTTACTAATTCTTAGGTTACCAAGCAAAAGGGGCATATTTGGCTTCGATCATTCACCCATATAATGTAGTTTCAATTACTTGTGTCTATTTCGTAAAACATTTATAAAACTGCATGTATTCTCATCCCAAAATATTAGATTTTTAAAAGTGGGACTATAACTCACTTTCACAGATTTTTACTTCATCGGGAAGAAAGACTTGGCCACTGGTCGATTCACGAACCTATAACAAATATGTACATATATATCAAAGTATGTTCAAAATATATTTACAACATTTTTAATACGTTTGATGTTTTAAGTTTATTAAGTCAGCTGTCCTCGTTAGTAACCTACAACTAGTTGTCCACAATTAGATGTACAGAAATAAATCGATATATATTATCTTGAATCAATCCACGACCCAGTGTATACACGTCTCAGGCTAGATCACAACTCAAAGTATATATATTTTTGGAATCAACCTCAACCCTGTATAGCTAACTCCAACATTACTGCATATAGAGTGTCTATGGTTGTTCCAAATAATATATATAGATGGGTCGATATAAGATGTCAAAACATTTGCATACGTGTCTATGGTATCCCAAGATTACATAATATATTAGAATACATGTATAATACAATATAAGTTAGCTAGGATATGATTAATATAAATTTGTTGCCAATTTTCACGTAGCTACAATAAGCAAAAATATCCAATCTTGTTTAACCCATAACTTCTTCGTTTTAAATCCGTTTTGAGGGTTTCAAGTTGCTATGGTTTCATATTGAACTTAAGTTTATGAATCTAAAAAGAAAAAGTATAAGTTTATAGTCGGAAATACAGGTTACAAGTCATTTTTGTAAAGGTAGTCATTTCAATCGAAAGAACGACGTCTAGATGACCATTTTGGAAAACATACTTTCACTTTGAGTTGAACCATGATTTTTAGATATAGTTTCATGTTCATAAGAAAAATCTTTTTCCCAGAAGAACAACTTTTAAATCAAAGTTTATCATAGTTTTTAATTAACTAACCAAAAACAGCCCGCGGTGTTAATACGACGGCGCATATCCGGTTTTACGGTGTTTTTTGTATTTTACGGTTTTAACTCATTAAGTTAGCATATCATATAGATATAGAACATGTGTCTAGTTGATTTTAAAAGTCTAGTTAGAAGGATTAACTTTATTTGCGAACAAGTTTATAATTAACTAAACTATGTTCTAGTGATTACAAGTTTAAATCTTCGAATAAGGTAGTTTTATATATATGAATCGAATGATGTTATGAACATCATTACTACCTCAGGTTTTGTGGATAAACCTATTGGAAATGAGAAAAATAGATCTAGCTTCAAAGGATCCTTGGATGGCTTGAAAGTTCTTGAAGCAGAATCATGACACGAAAACAAGTTCAAGTAAGATTTCTACTCGAAATAAGATTGTTATAGTTATAGAAATTGAATCAAAGTTTGAATATGAGTATTACCTTGAATTAGAAAGATATATTACTGTAAATAAGAAAGATTTCTTGAGGTTGGATGATCACTTTACAAGATTGGAAGTAAGCTAGCAAACTTGGAAGTATTCTTGATTTTATGAAACTAGAACTTATAGAATTTATGAAGAACACTTAGAACTCGAAGATAGAACTTGAGAGAGATCAATTATATGAAGAAAATTGAAGAATGAAAGTGTTTGTAGGTGTTTTTGGTCGTTGGTATATGGATTAGATATAAAGGATGTGTAATTTTGTTTACATGTAAATAAGTCATGAATGATTACTAATATTTTTTTAATTTTATGAGATATTTCATGCTAGTTGCCAAATGATGGTTCCCACATGTGTTAGGTGACTCACATGGGCTGCTAAGAGCTGATAATTGGAGTGTATATACCAATAGTACATACATCTAAAAGCTATGTATTGTACGAGTACGAATACGGGTGCATACTAGTAGAATTGTTGATGAAACTGAACGAGGATGTAATTGTAAGCATTTTTGTTAAGTAGAAGTATTTTGAAAAGTGTCTTGAAGTCTTTCAAAAGTGTATGAATACATATTAAAACACTACATGTATATACATTTTAACTGAGTCGTTAAGTCATCGTTAGTCGTTACATGTAAATGTTGTTTTGAAACCTTTAGGTTAACGATCTTGTTAAATGTTGTTAACCCATTGTTTATTATATCTAAAGAGATGTTAAATTATTACATTATCATGATATTATGATATATTAATATATCTTAGTATGATATATATACAGTTAAATGTTGTTACAACGATAATCGTTACATATATGTCTCGTTTCGAAATCATTAAGTTAGTAGTCTTGTTTTTACATATGTAGTTCATTGTTAATACACTTAATGACATGTTTACTTATCATTTATCATGATTAAACATAGTGTATCAATATCTTAATATGATTCATATGTATTTAGTAAGACGTTGTTATAACGATAATCGTTATATATATATCGTTTCGAGTTTCTTAATTCAATAAACTCAATTTTATGTATATAACACATTGTTAAAATACCTAATGAGATACTTACTTATCATAATATCTTGTTAACTATATATATAATAATATATATGTCATCATATAGTTTTTACAAGTTTTAAAGTTCGTGAATAACCGGTCAACTTGGGTGGTCAATTGACTATATGAAACCTATTTCAATTAATCAAGTCTTAACAAGTTTGATTGCTTAAAATGTTGGAAACACTTAATCATGTAAATAACAATTTCATTTAATATATATTAACATGGAAAATTTTGGGTCACTACACTTATTTCGCGTTGCGGCTAAGGGGGTCGCGCCGCGGTGAATTACTTGGGCTGATTCCTAGGCTGTTTCAAGTGTTCAAGTCTCGAACCAAAATTCACCAATTCACAAATAATGAACCGCAAACATTCAAAACACGTATCGTATATCGTTGGAAAGGTAATTTAACGAGGAATACAACTAAACACATTTCATCAATCAAATTAATCATTTACAATAACTAAATCCTCGTCGAATGATCGTTAAATGTTCGCCATTAAAGTTTCAAGTTCATAAAATGCATTTCATGATTCGGGAATCCAATTTACACATACGATATGCCGTTTCGAAGGTAATTAAACATATATTGAAACTAAACACTTACTAACAATGTTTCATAGCATTCAATGCATCAAAAGTTCGTATTTAAGTGTATCAAACCCTAACCAAAAATCACAAAATCATTAATCATGTTAATGAAGTTTTTCCAAGTCAACCTACACATCAAATTGAAGCTAATGATGCTAGTAACACATTTAATATATGAACTTTAACATTTAATCAACATTTAATTAACCAAAATCAAAGATTCAACAAACCATTTCAAGTGTTCATGCTAGTTACTCAAAACAACAAAATCGAGCAAGCCATTTACATACAAAACAACCTAGTGAGCCATAGACACTAACTAACACCATTTCAAGTCCGTAAATCGAATTAGAGAAATTTGAGTTTTTGAAAAACCTTACCCCAAGTCATGAAATTGGTATCTATGTGTAGAGGATGATGAGAGGATTCCAAAAGTACAATTTGTTTTGATGTTAGCTTCTTGATTTGGATTTAGATGATGAATTAGTGAATTGGGAGTTTGAGAGCAAAAAAGGAAGTATGAAGATAGAAAGAAAGAGTGGGAGGTGAATGAATGGTGGGGAGGAGACTTTGACTAGTTGACATAGTCAACTAGTTTGGTCCTTTGGCAACATTAGTCTCCCGAGTTTAAAAGCGGGTGCGCGAATTAACCGAACGAAATATTTTAAATACGCTAGGGTAACGAGAGATGTTATAATTAAATAACGGGAAATATTAAAACGCTAGTCAACGAAAGATATGCATTTAGATAATGAAAGATATTATTAAAAAAAAAAGACGGCGTTAAAATAAATTAACGGAAAAAGGCGGGTTATTACATTACCTACACCTTAAAAGAAATTTCATCCCGAAATTTAGTTGGAAGTAGTAGTCATTGTTTCTTCCTCGAGACTTTGCGTTGTCAATTCTACGAACAAGTGAGGGAACTCCCTTTTCATTTGATATTTTCTTTCCCATGTAAACTCGGATCCTCTTTTGGCAATCAAATGAACTTTGACAATCGGGGTTTTACTTTGTCTTAGGGTTTGGTTTCACGACCCATAATTTCAACCGGTTCTCATATGAAGTGGAGTTTGTCATCGATAGTAGGCTCATCAAAAGGAATAACAAGTCTTTGTTCCGCGAGACACTTCTTTAAGTTTGATACATGGAATGTAGGATGAACAGAACTTAATTGAGTCGAAAGATCTAAAGGGTATGCAACGGGTCCAATACGCTCAAAGATTTCAAAAGGATCAATATTACAAGGTGCTACTTTTAACATTTCGCGGTTACCCACTTGGGGTTCGAGAGGTTTACGTCTAACATCAGCATAGCACTTTTGGCGACTAAGGGCAGTCTTGAGCCTTTCTTGGATTTGAACGATCTTAACGGTTATTTCTTGAATGAGTGCAGGTCCGGTGATTTGCTGGTCGCGTACTTCGGCCCAACAATTAGGAGAACGACAATTGCGGCCATATAAAGTTTCGAAAAGGTACAACGTTAATACTCGAATGATACCTATCATTGTAAGGGGAATCGGCTAAAGGTAATAATACAAGTCCGTAATACATCTTACAAGGTTTGAATCATACGTTTGCTTGGTCCATCGGTTTGTGGATGGTATGCGGTACTCCTGGTTAAACGTGAAATGTCCCGTTCATATTGATTATAAACGTTCCATATTAATTGATTTCGTTGCGAGGTTTTGACCTCTATATGAGACGTTTTTCAAAGACTGCATTCGTTTTTAAAAACAAACCATAACCTTTATTTTATCGACAAGGTTAAAAGGACACCACCTAGATTATCAGAAATGATAATCTAAAAAATATCACACTTACACACTACCAATACATATTGGTTTACAATATTAATATGTTACAACAAAGTAAATTTCGAATGCAGTTTTAAACAATATTATACAAGCATGCTGACTCCAAATCTTGTCCATATATTAGCATGCAACAGCGGAAGCTCTTAATAATCACTTGAGAATAAACATGCTTTAAACGTCAACAAAAATGTTGGTGAGTTATAGGTTTAACCTATATATTTATCAAATCGTAATAATAGACCACAAGATTTCATATTTCAATATACATTGATCCCATTCATAGAGATAAAAATCATTCATATGGTGAACACCTGGTAACCGACATTAACAAGATGCATATAAGAATATCCCCATCATTCCGGGACATCCATCGGACATGTTATAAAACTCGAAGTACTAAAGCATCCGGTACTTTGGATGGGGTTCGTTAGGCCCAATAGATCTATCTTTAGGATTCGCGTCAATTAGGCGTGCACTAATTCTCAAAATTAGTGATGTTCCCTAATTCTTAGGCTACCAAGCAAAAGGGGCATATTCGGCTTCGATCATTCAACCATACAAAGTAGTTTCATGTACTTGTGTCTATTTTGTAAAATATTTATAAAGCTGCATGTATTCTCATCCAAAAAATATTAGATTTTAAAAGTGGGACTATAACTCACTTTCACAGATTTTTACTTCGTCGGGAAGTAAGACTTGGCCACTGGTCGATTCACGAACCTATAATAAATATGTTCATATATATCAAAGTATGTTCAAAATATATTTACAATATTTTTAATACATTTTAATGTTTTAAATATTTTCAGTCAGTTGTCCTCGTTAGTAACCTACAACTAGTTGTCCATAGTTAGATGTACAGAAATAAATTGATATATATTATCTTGACCCAATCCACGACCCAGTGTATACATGTCTCAGGCTAGATCACAACTCGAAGTATATATATTTTTGGAATCAACCTCAAACTTATATAGCTAACTCCAACATTACTGCATATAGAGTGTATATGGTTGTTCCAAATAATATATATAGATGGGTCGATATGATATGTCAAAACATTTGCATACGTGTATATGGTATCCCAAGATTACATAATATATTAGAATACATGTATAATAAAATATAATTTAGCTAGGATATGATTTGTATAGAATTGTTACAATATTTCCCGTAGCTACAACAATAAAAAAATATCCAATCTTGTTTTACCCATAACTTCTTCGTTTTAAATCCGTTTTGAGTGAATCAAATTGCTAAGGTTTCATATTGAACTCTATTTTATGAATCTAAACAGAAAAAGTATAGGTTTATAGTCTGAAATATAAGTTACAAGTCATTTTTGTAAGAGGTAGTCATTTCAGTCGAAAGAACGACGTCTTGATGACCATTTTGAAAAACATACTTCCACTTTGAGTTTAACCATGATTTTTGGATATAGTTTCATGTTCATAAGAAAAATCATTTTCCCAGAAGAACAAATTTTAAATCAAAGTTTATCATAGTTTTTAATTATCAAACCCAAAACAGCCCGCGGTGTTACTACGATGGCGTTTGTCCGGTTTTACCGTGTTTTTCGTATTTCCAGGTTTTAAATCATTAAGTTAGCATATAATATAGATATAGAAGATGTGTTTAGTTGATTTTAAAAGTCAAGTTAGAAGGATTAACTTTTGTTTGCGAACAAGTTTAGAATTAACTAAACTATGTTCTAGTGATTTCAAGTTTAAACCTTCGAATAGAGTAGTTTTATATATATGAATCGAATGATGTTATGAACATCATTACTACCTCAGGTTTTGTGGATAAACCTACTGGAAATGAGAAAAATAGATCTAGCTTCAAAGGATCCTTGGATGGCTTGAAAGTTCTTGAAGCAGAATCATGACACGAAAACAAGTTCAAGTAAGATTTCCACTCGAAATAAGATTGTTATAGTTATAGAAATTGAATCAAAGTTTGAATATGAGTATTACATTGTATTAGAAAGATATCTTACTGTAAATAAGAAAGATTTCTTGAGGTTGGATGATCACTTTACAAGATTGAAAGTAAGCTAGCAAACTTGGAAGTATTCTTAATTTTATGAAACTAGAACTTATAGAATTTATGAAGAACACTTAGAACTTGAAGATAGAACTTGAGAGAGATCAATTAGATGAAGAAAATTGAAGAATGAAAGTGTTTGTAGGTGTTTTTGGTCGTTGGTATATGGATTAGATATAAAGGATGTGTAATTTTGTTAACATGTAAATAAGTCATGAATGATTACTAATATTTTTGTAATTTTATGAGATATTTCATGCTGATTGCCAAATGATGGTTTCCACATGTGTTAGGTGACTCACATGGGCTGCTAAGAGCTGATCATTGGAGTGTATATACCAATAGTACATACATCTAAAAGCTGTGTATTGTACGAGTACGAATACGGGTGCATACGAGTAGAATTGTTGATGAAACTGAACGAGGATGTAATTGTAAGCATTTTTGTTAAGTAGAAGTATTTTGATAAGTGTCTTGAAGTCTTTCAAAAGTGTATGAATACATATTAAAACACTACATGTATATACATTTTAACTGAGTCGTTAAGTCATCGTTAGTCGTTACATGTAAATGTTGTTTTGAAACCTTTAGGTTAACGATCTTGTTAAATGTTGTTAACCCATTGTTTATTATATCTAAAGAGATGTTAAATTATTACATTATAATGATATTATGATATATTAATATATCTTAGTATGATATATATATACAGTTAAATGTTATTACAACGATAATCGTTACATATATGTCTCGTTTCGAAATCATTAAGTTAGTAGTCTTGTTTTTACATATGTAGTTCATTGTTAATACACTTAATGACATGTTTACTTATCATTTATCATGATTAAACATAGTGTATCAATATCTTAATATGATTCATATGTATTTAGTAAGACGTTGTTATAACGATAATCGTTATATATATCGTTTCGAGTTTCTTAATTCAATAAACTCAATTTTATGTATATAACACATTGTTAAAATACTTAATGAGATACATACTTATCATAATATCATGTTAACTATATATATAATCATATATATGTCATCATATAGTTTTTACAAGTTTTAACGTTCGTGAATCATCGGTCAACTTGGGTGGTCAATTGTCTATATGAAACCTATTTAAATTAATCAAGTCTTAACAAGTTTGATTGCTTAACATGTTGGAAACACTTAATCATGTAAATAACAATTTCATTTAATATATATAAACATGAAAAAGTTCGGGTCACTACAGTACCTACCCGTTAAATAAATTTGTCCCGAAATTTATTTAAGTTGGAGGTGTTGTCGTATCTTCTGGAAATAGGTGCGGGTATTTCTTCTTCATCTGATCTTCTCATTCCCAAATGAACTTAGGTCCTCTATGAGCATTCCATTGAACCTTAACAATTGGTATTTTGTTTTGCTTAAGTCTTTTAACCTCACGATCCATTATTTCAACGGGTTCTTCGATAAATTGAAATTTTTCGTTGATTTGGATTTCGTCTAACGGAATAGTGAGATCTTCTTTAGCAAAACATTTTTTCAAATTCGAGACGTGGAAAGTGTTATGTACAGCCGTGAGTTGTTGAGGTAACTCAAGTCGGTAAGCTACTGGTCTGACGCGATCAATAACCTTGAATGGTACAATATACCTTGGGTTTAATTTCCCTCATTTACCAAATCGAACAACGCCTTTCCAAGGTGCAACTTTAAGCATGACCATCTCTCCTATTTAAAATTCTATATCTTTTCTTTTAATGTCAGCGTAGCTCTTTTGTCAACTTTAGGCGGTTTTCAATCGTTGTTGAATTTGGATGATCTTCTTGATAGTTTCTTGTATTATCTCCGGACCTGTAATCTGTCTATCCCCCACTTCACTCCAACAAATTGAAGACCTGCACTTTCTACCATAAAGTGCTTCAAACGGTGCCATCTCAATGCTTGAATGGTAGCTGTTGTTGTAGGAAAATTCTGCTAACGATAGATGTCGATCCCAACTGTTTTCGAAATTAATAACACATGCTCGTAGCATGTCTTCAAGCGTTTGTATAGTCCTTTCGCTCTGCCCATTAGTTTGTGGATGATAGGCAGTACTCATGTCTAGACGAGTTCCTAATGCTTGTTGTAATGTCTGCCAGAATCTTGAAATAAATCTGCCATCCCTATCAGAGATAATAGAGATTGGTATTCCATTTCTGGAGATGACTTCCTTCAAATACAATCGTGTTAACTTCTCCATCTTGTCATCTTCTCTTATTGGCAGTAAGTGTGCTGATTTGGTGAGACGATCAACTATTACCCAAATAGTATCAAAACCACTGGCAGTCCTTGGCAATTTAGTGATGAAATCCATGGTAATGTTTTCCCATTTTCATTCCGGGATTTCGCGTTATTGAAGTAGACCTGATGGTTTCTGATGCTCCACTTTGACCTTAGAACACGTCAAACATTCTCCTACGTATTTAGCAACATCGGCTTTCATACCCGGCCACCAAAAATGTTTCTTGAGATCCTTGTACATCTTCCCCGTTCCAGGGTGTATTGAGTATCTGGTTTTATGAGCTTCTCTAAGTACCATTTCTCTCATATCTCCAAATTTTGGTACCCAAATTCTTTCAGCCCTATACCGGGTTACGTCTTCTCGAATATCAAGATGCTTCTCCGATCCTTTGGGTATTTCATTCTTTAAATTTCACTATTTTAAAACTCCTTGTTGCGCCTCCTTTATTTGAGTAGTAAGGTTATTGTGAATCATTATATTCATAGCTTTTACTCGAATGGGTTCTCTGTCCTTTCTGCTCAAGGCGTCGGCTACCACATTTGCCTTCCCCGGGTGGTAACGAATCTCAAAGTCGTAATCATTCAACAATTCAATCCACCTGCGCTGTCTCATGTTCAGTTGTTTCTGGTTAAATATGTGCTGATGACTTTTGTGGTCAGTATATATAATACTTTTGACCCCATATAAGTAGTGCCTCCAAGTCTTTAATGCAAAAACAACCGCACCTAATTCCAAATCATGCGTCGTATAATTCTGCTTTTGAATCTTCAATTGTCTAGACGCATAAGCAATTACCTTCGTTCGTTACATTAATACACAACAGAGATCTTGCTTTGAGGAGTCACAATATATCACAAAATCATCATTCCCTTCAGGTAATGACAATATAGGTGCTGTTGTTAACTTTTTCTTTAACAATTGAAACGCCTTTTCTTTTTCATCCTTCCATTCAAATTTCCTCCCTTTATGCGTTAATACAGTCAAGGGTTTTGCTATTCTGGAAAAATCTTGGATGAACCTTCTATAGTAACTAGCTAGTCCTAAGAATTGGCGTATATGCTTTGGAGTTTTCGGAGTTTTCCACTTTTGAACAGTTTCAATATTTGCTGGATCCACCTGAATACCTTCTTTGTTCACTATGTGACCGAGGAATTGAACTTCTTCCAACCAAAATGCACACTTTGAAAACTTAGCGTACAGTTTTTCTTTCCTCAGCAACTCTAGTACTTTTCTCAAATGTTCTTCGTGCTCTTGATCATTCTTCGAGTAAATAAATATATCATCGATGAAAACAATGACAAACTTGTCAAGGTATGGTCCACACACTTGGTTCATGAGATCCATGAACACAGCTGGTGCATTAGTCAACCCAAACAGCATAATCATAAACTCGTAATGACCGTAACGCATTCTAAAAGCAGTATTTGGAATATCATCCTCCTTCACCCGCATTTGATGATACCAGAACGTAAATCAATCTTCAAATAAACCGACGAGCCTTGTAGTTGATCAAATAAGTTGTCGATTCTTGGTAGTGGATAGCGGTTCTTGATGGTAAGTTTGTTCAACTCTCGGTAGTCGATAAATAACCTAAATGTACCATCCTTCTTCTTGACAAAAAAAACAGGAGCTCTCCACGGTGATGTGCTTGGTCGAATGAAACCATGCTCTAAAAGTTGTTGTAATTGGTTATGAAGTTCCTTCATTTCGATTGGTGCTAGTCTGTATGGAGCACGAGCTATTGGTGCAGCTCCCGGTATAAGGTCTACTTAAAATTCAACGGATCAGTGTGGAGGTAGTCCTGGTAATTCTTTCAGAAATACATCGGGTAATTCTTTTGTGACGGAAACATCATTGATGTTCTTTTCTTCGGAATTGACTTTCTCGACGTGTGCTAGCACAACATAGCAACCTTTTCTTATTAGTTTTTGTGCCTTCAGGTTACTAATAAGGTTTAACTTCGTGTTGCTCTTTTCTCCGTACACCATTAAGGGTTTTCCTTTTTCTCGTATAATGCGAATTGCATTTTTTGTAACAAACGATCTCTGCTTTCACTTCTTTCAACCAGTCCATATCGATTATCACATCAAAACTCCCTAACTCTACTGGTATCAAGTCAATCTTAAATGTTTCATTAACCAGTTTAATTTCTCTATTCCGACATATATTTGTTGGGATTTAACAAGTTCCAATATGTGTAAAACATTTTAAGAATCAAATGAAAGCGGAAGCATGTAAATATTACCATTTAAAACTTGTATATCTTTAACCAATTAAAGTTAAATCCCAATTAGGATCAAGTTATGAAACATACTTACAAACTACAAGCAAATAAAGAGAATTATACCTACTCCAAGCTTGTAGTTAAGTGATGAAGATGATGATGATGAATGGAGCTCCAAAATGTATGAAACCTCAAGTTGTAATACCCCAAATTTATGCACCAACACCCTAGCTTTGGTTAGGATTTATGACACTTGAAATAACCTTGCAAAAAAACAGAAAAGAACCCTCTTTTACTACTCAAATATTTCGGCCAGCAATGGGGAAAAAGAGCAGAATTTTTTTTGCTTAATTGATGTGTAATTGCTAGTCTCTTTCAAAATGAGTCAAGCACATGCATGTATGGAAAATAGGACTTGTAATTGACCAAGAAAAGGAATCTCTAGCACTCTTGCTCACAACTCCAAGGCCACTAGTCCATAAGTTAAATAAAATAAGTTTTATAAAAGATATATTTTATAAAACTATTTTTATAAAACTTCCATATAATTATTATGTACATTTTATTTATAAAACCAATGTTATATAAAATGTAACATAATAAAATTAATTATTTAGCCTATAAATAATTAAATTTATATTATATAAATTATTCCATAATTTATACACACATCAAGTAATTTTTTAGAAAACCATTTTTCTTAAAGTCCAAGTGTCGCGTATTAAATCAATGATCCAATCGTTAAGATTAAATACTTGTAAGGTGTCGGTAAGTTTGTTATGGGTATGACCCGACTTGGATCATAACACATTAGCAACATTAATTTAATATGTCTCTCGGGCATACGAAAAACCTTCAATCTCCCACTTGCACGAGAAACATAAGAAATTAATGCAAGTGATGGATACCACCTAACGACCGTCCATCACCCCCAATATGTTACGACTATGTGCCATTCAATAACATCATCCCTTTCGAGTTCCCATCTCGAATATGAATAGGTGAATCTTTTCATTTATCCTTTCATCCTATATGTCATGTTAAATCCAAGAGATACAGAATGATCACTCTCTTTTAGATTTAACTTTATCAGGCCTTAGACATCTGACTCTCAACGAATAAGAGGGACAAATTCTATCTTGACTACATACGTCCAAAATATATACCTTGCATTATACCTGAGCTCTTCCTTGTGAACTACCATATTTTAGAATAGCGAAGGAAAGAATCAAGGCGCAATACTTGGTAAATATCCGAACCCAATATGCATCTCAGGTCAGAGGATACAATGATATTTGCCTTTACTCAAGAATACATGTGATCAACCACAAAGGCTCCATTAGTAAATCTTGAGGGCGGGTCTTCCAATATTTGTATCCCACAAATATCTATGAACCTTGGTTGCAACCTTGCCCCACATTCATCCCGTGAATGTATACCAATCCAAGTTCATAATAGTCTAAACCTCACATTTGCTCCCACAAATGTGATCGACTATGGAATTTAGAATAATTACTTATTCATGGATAAAATATGCAAAATAGGAACATAACTCAAAATAAATTAATACCATAATTATATTAATGAGTTTGAACAATTTCGTTCCGTTACAATACTTAAAACAGATCATGACCAATCACTAGAATATCGGAGCCCTAATGCACAAACATGTCCTGCATGTTTTGATCCATGTAAGAGCTTCGTGAGAGGATCCGCTATATTAAGATCTGTGTGAACTTTGCGAATACATATCTTTCCCTTTTCAACTTCATCCCTTATGTAGTTGAATCTCCGCTCAATGTGACGGGTCTTTTGGTAAGCACGAGGTTCCTTGATTTGAGCAATCGCACCCTCGTTGTCACAAAAGATCTCAAGAGGGTCCTGAATGGAAGGGACTACTCCTAAGTCGTCGATGAATTTCTTCATCCATGCAGCTTCCTGAGCTGCCAATGAGGTGGCAATGTACTCCGACTCTGTAGTGGATAATGCAACAACATCCTGTTTTAAACTCTTCCAAGAGACCGCACCTCCATTTAACGTGAAGACATAACCGGATTGTGATCGAGAATCATCTCGATCAGTTTGGAAACTCGCATCCACGTAACCTTTTACAGCGAGTTCCTCCTTACCAGACCCATATATTAGAAACATATCCTTAGTTCTTCTAAGGTATTTCAATATACTTTTAACCGCAATCCAATGACTGTTTCCTGGGTTATTCTGGTATCTACTTGTCAAGCTTAGGGCGCATGACACATCCGGTCTAGTGCATATCATTGCATACATGATTGACCCAATAGCAGATGCATAAGGGACTCTCTTCATTTTCTCTTGTTCATCTTTCGTGGTAGGGCACTGAGATGAACTGAGAGGTGTTCCTCTTTGAATAGGTACCAAACCACTCTTAGAGTTCTCCATCTTGAACCTTTTCAAGACCTTTTCAATGTATGCACTTTGATTCAAACCTATCAGTTTCTTGGATATATTTCTGTAGATCCCAATCCCCAAAACGTATTGTGCTTCTCCAAGATCCTTAATGGAGAAGCATTTACTTAACCAAGTTTTAACTCCTTGCATTGCCGGAAGATCGTTCCCAAATAACAATATATCATCCACATATAGTACAAGGAACAT
This sequence comes from Rutidosis leptorrhynchoides, assembly GCF_046630445.1. Lineage (NCBI taxonomy): Eukaryota > Viridiplantae > Streptophyta > Magnoliopsida > Asterales > Asteraceae > Rutidosis > Rutidosis leptorrhynchoides. Next base: position 129,368,705 of record NC_092341.1, read on the forward strand.
GGCAGTGCTCCCACTAGCTTTCTTATATACACAAGCTTCATCACCATTTTTAATGAGGCCAAATTTCTCGGCTTCCTCATTAAAATGATGATTCCACATTCTAGATGCTTGTTTCAATCCGTAGATTGACTTCTTTAACTTGCATACCTTTTTAGGATATTTCGGATCAACAAAACCTTCCGGCTGAACCATATAGACATCTTCCTCAAGATGTCCATTTAGGAAAGCGATCTTGACATCCATTTACCATATTTCATAGTCATAATGAGTAGCAATGGCAAGTAATATCCTAATAGACTTTAGCATTGCCACAGGCGAAAAGGTTTCATCATAGTCAACCCCTTGAGTTTGAGGGAAACCTTTTGCTACAAGTCTAGCTTTATATGTATCCAAGTTTCCATGTATGTCGGTTTTCATTTTGAAGAGCCATTTACAATCAACTAGCCTTGAGCCAGTAGGTTGTACAACAAGTTCCCAAACTTGGTTGTCATACATGGATTGCATCTCAGCATTCATGGCTTCCTGCCATTTATCCTTATCAATCCTTGATAAAGCGTCTTGGTAGTTTATTGGTTCATCCAAATCAACCACATAGCAACCATCCATGAAAAACCCATATCTCTCAGGAGGATTACTAATCCCACCAGATCTGCGAACGTCTTGTGTATTTTGATCATCCATTTGATCATTCTCAACATTTTCATGTTGAGTGCCAGTGTCAACTAATTGTGTATCATCTACTTGATCTTGAACCTCTTCAAGATCTATCTTCCTTTCACTATTTCCTTCCATTAGGAACTTAGTTTCAAGGAATTCAGCCTTTCGAGCAACAAATACATTTTGCTCGGTTGGATCATAGAAATAGTATCCCATATCATCCTTGGGATATCCTATGAAGACACACTTTGTGGATCGAGCATTCAACTTATTAGGGACGTAACGCTTAGGATAAGCTTCACATCCCTATACCTTTAAGTATGATAAAGATGGAGGTTTTCCAAACCACATCTCATGAGGAGTTCGTTCCACTTTCTTGGTTGGGGCCATATTTAGAATACGAGCCGCGGAGCATAGACAATAACCCCAAAATGATAGAGGTAACGAGCTTCTAGCCATCATAGATCGAACCATATCCATTAGGGTTCGGTTCCTCCTTTCGAAAAATCCATTAAGTTGGGGTGTTCCAGGAGGAGTAAGTTGTGAGATAATCCCACAACCTTTAAGATGATCTTGGAAAGCATCGCTTAGGTATTCACCTCCTCTATCGGTATGAAGTACCTTGATTGTCTTTTTGAGTTGATTTTGTACTTCGTTTTGATATTCTTTGAATGCTTCAAAAGTTTCGTCCTTGTGCCTTAATAAATAGACATATCCGAAACGACTGAAGTCATCAATGAAAGTGACGAAGTATCTTTCACCTTTCCTAGTCATGCGCTTAAAAGGTCCACATACATCCGAATGTATTAACCCTAATAAGTCTTTAGCCCTTTCATAGGTCCCTTTGAAAGGTGCTTTAGTCATTTTGCCTTGTAAACAAGACTCACATACATCAAATGAGTCTAGTTCATTTGATTTCAAAAGTCCATTCTTTTGAAGTGTATGCATTCGGTTCTTGTTTATGTGACCAAGGCGATAATGCCATAAGTAGGAATCATTCAAATCCCTTTTGAGTTTCTTGGTGTTTGCATGGAACATTGAGTTATTGTATGATGTGTCAACATGAACCAATTCATAAATACCATTCAAAGGCGAAGCCTTAAAATAGAACACATTATCTAAAGAAACATGGATATCATCATTAATGAAATTAAGATTAAAACCATATTGTTTCAAACGGGATACAGAAATAATGTTTCGAGATAAATCGGGTGCATACAAAACATTTTTCAAAATAAGCTCCAAACCACTTGGTAGCTTTAAAATAAAGTCTCCTTGAGCTTTCACTTGCACCCTTGCTCCATTTCCCATGAAGAGACTTGTTGTTCCCGCATCTTGATCACTTCTTTTGAACCCCTGCAAAGTATTGCAAATATGAGTTCCACATCCTGTGTCTAATACCCATGTATTAGAAGAAGTAATACTAAGCTCAATGTATACCATATAAATATTACCTGAGGTTTGCCATGCATCCCTCTTTTCCTTCAACTCCTTAAGGTAGACCGGGCAGTTGCGTTTCCAGCGACCCATTTCACCGCAACCGAAGCACGGATCTTCCTTGGGGTTAGCCTTTCCGGTAACCTTTTGCTTCTTGTTGTTGTTGGCTGGGGTAACCACCTTCCCCTTTCCCTCGCCCTTGCCTAGGTAGGCGGGTCCTTTCCTCTTAGCCACCTTCAGCTTAGAAGTGTTATTGTTTTTGGACCCGCCTTCATTGATCGTAAACACGGGTGAAGCCCTTTTACCCATGCTTGCCTCTGCCGTCTTAAGCATGGGATGTAATTCGCCAATGCTTTTTTCCCATACATTCATATTGTAATTCATTACAAATGTGTCAAACCTCTTTGACAAGGAGTTAAGGATAAGGTCAGTGGCTAATTCGTTAGACACGTTGCAGTTTAGACGGTTCGCTCGATCAATTAGGCTTTTCATCTTAAGGACATAAGATGAAACGGATTGGGAGTCGTCCATTCGACATGCATGAAGCGCTCGGACCGTTTCAAAGCGCTCGACACGAGCTTGTTGAAGGAACATCTCCTTCAACTGTGTGATCATGTCATATGCACTATGATGCTCAAAATCGTTTTGGAGTTCGGGTATCATAGTCCCAAGCATGAGGCAAGAAACTTGCAACGAATCGGTGCAATATTTCTCCCAATAAGCCATGCCTTCCGTATCATCCTCGTCCGGTTGATCGGGAATGGGGTCTTCCAACACATACGCCCTGTACTCTAGTTTGAGGACAATTCTTAGATTGCGAAACCAATCCATGAAGTTCGTGTGGTTGAGTTTTTCCTTTTCAAGGATTGACCTCAACGATAGGTTGTTAAAGTTTATTGGTGCATTTGGAATGTTGTTGTTATTGGCGGCCATCTACAAAATTTAACAAAGTTGTTTAAGTATCAATTTTAATTTAACAATCAATACCCTTTAAATCCAATTGATATTTATTAAATTTTAGAATCCAACGGTAAACCAAATTTCGGTTAGGTGACCTTTATCTCGTAATTTGATTTAGCTAGGTAGTCATTATATGACAATTGCAATCCTTTTACAACTTCTAAGTTATGGGATCATGCAATCCTTTTGCATGGCATATTTATCCCATCAACGCCTATTTGTTCCTCATGCTTCGGTGACCCTAAGTTCATGATTCCCAAATCAAGTCATCCTACTTGTGTAAACGTGTAAATTCAACATACAAGTGGTTAGGTGACCTTTATCCCACAAGTGTGTGAAATTTACCTTAATCTTATTAGTTTGCTCATAACGGTTAGGTGACCTTTATCCCATTATGAGTTCCCTAATATTTTTAAGTGTTACATAAAAGGATGGCTATTAACTTGTTTTCCTTGTTAATAAGGGATTTTAAGTTTTCAATAATTCTAGTTTAAGAAAACTATTGTACCATACACCAACATGCATTTAGTGTATGGTTTATTTGAAAATCCATTTTTCATGTCATGTAATAAAGCCAATTTTATTACTTTGGAATAAACCATTTTATTATGTTTTAATAACCAATTATCATAATCCTTTTGGTGTTGTTAATAACCATTTATTAATGTCCTTTTGCCATTTCAATTTAACCATTTAAATTGTCGTTTTGCATGTGTTTAATAACGTCTAATTTAACCAATTAAATTTTAGTTTTGTTTGTTGTTAACTTGTGTGATTAACTTGTAGCATACAAACATACAATCCACAATCATACAATAAACAACCAAGCATCCAAAACAACATGTTCACAATCAAGCCATTTTGGTAGACATTTGTTTAGCCGAAAACAAATGCCACCGGTTAAGGGTCAAATCACAAAGTAGGAGATTTCATAATCTCCCACTTAATCTTGCATCCTTCCTTGTGTTCTTCATTGTCACCTTCTTGTATCTTCATTTTTGCAAAAATATATCCTAATACATTTTTGTCTAGAAAATATGAAAATACAATCTAATCTATTTTACATACCAAATATAAAATAAATTACATAACCAAGATAATAATATTACAAACCAAATGAATGAATTAATATTACATACCAAATGAATGAATTAAATCAACCAAACAAGCATGCAACCAAACACAAGGTCAAGGCTTAGATTGTGACATTTTAAGAATCAAATGAAAGCGGAAGCATGACATTTTAGGATCAAGTTGTGAAACATACTTACAAACTACAAGAAGATAAAGAGAATTATACCCACTCCAAGCTTGTAGTTAAGTGATGAAGATGATGATGATGAATGGAGCTCCAAAATGTATGAAACCTCAAGTTGTAATACCCCAAACTTATGCACCAACACCCTAGCTTTGGTTAGGATTTATGACACTTGAAATATCCTTGCAAAAAAATAAAAAAAAGAACCCTCTTTTACTACTCAAATATTTCGGCCAGCAATGGGGGAAAAAGAGCAGAATTTTTTTGCTTAATTGATGTGTAATTGCTAGTCTCTTTCAAAATGTGTCAAGCACATGCATGTATGGAAAATAGGACTTGTAATTGACCAAGAAAAGGAATCTCTAGCACTCTTGCTCACAACTCCAAGGCCACTAGTCCATAAGTTAAATAAAATAAGTTTTATAAAAGATATATTTTATAAAACTATTTTTATAAAACTTCCATATAATTATTATGTACATTTTATTTATAAAACCAATTTTATATAAAATGTAACATAATAAAATTAATTATTTAGCCTATAAATAATTAAATTTATATTATATAAATTATTCCATAATTTATACACACATCAAGTAATTTTTCAGAAAACCATTTTTCTTAAAGTCCAAGTGTCGCGTATTTAATCAATGATCCAATCGTTGAGATTAAATACTTGTAAGGTGAAGGTAAGTTTGTTATGGGTATGACCCGACTTGGATCATAACACATTAGCAACGTTAATTTAATATGTACCTCGGGCATACGAAAAACCTTCAATATTATCCGCTGTAATTAATTTACCATTTGCTAATTCGAGTAAAAATTTATTATCCAAGGGCGTCGATGAGCAACTTAGTTTAGCACAAAAATCTCTACTCATATAGCTTCTATCCGCACTCGAATCAAATAAATCATAAGCAGATTTATTGTCAATGAGAAACGTACCCGTAACAAGATCTGGGTCTTCCTACGCTTCTGCTGTATTAATATTGAAAACTCTTCCGTGGCCCTGCCCATTAGTATTCCCCTGATTTGGGCAATTTTTAATAATGTGGCCCGGTTTTCCACATTTATAACATACTACGTTGGCAGTACTTGCTCCGACACTACTTGTTTCAACATTACTCGTTTCGACATTATTTGTTCCTTTAGTTCTGTTATACATTGGTTCGTAGACCTCACACTTTGTGGCGCTATGACCATTTCTTTTACACCTGTTGCAAAATGTTGTGCAGAACCCCGGGTGATTCTCTTCACACCTTTGACATTGTTGTTTCTGATTATTATTGTTGTTGCGGTTGTTATTGTTGTTGGGATGATTATTTTAATTGTTGTTGTTGGGACATTTGTTGTAGTTGTTGTTGTTGTTGTTGTTGGGATTGCGATTGTTGTTGTTGCGATTTATGTTGCGGTTGTTGGGATAGTTGTTGCGATTGCGATTGTAATTGTTGTTGTCGTTGTTGTACAAGTGACTCTTGTCACTATTTTCCTCCCACCTCCTCTTGAATTATTTCGTGTTGGCTTCTTCGGCTGCCTGTTCTTTAATTCTCCCCTCAATCTGATTTATGAGTTTATGAGCCATTAGACTTGCCTTCTGTATGAAAGCGGGATCGTGTGAACTCACATCTTCTTGAATCCTTACTGGTAACCCTTTTACAAATGCGTCGATCTTCTCTTCTTCATCTTCGAACGTTCCAGGACACAATAGGCACAACTTTGTGAATCGTCGTTCATACGTGGTAATTTCGAACCCTTGTGTTCGTAACTCTCTAAGCTCTGCCTTGAGCTTATTAACCTCGTTTCTAGGACGGTACTGCTCGTTCATCAATTGTTTGAATGCTGACCATGGTAGTGCGTAAGCAGCATCTTGTCCTACCTGCTCAAGATAGGTATTTCACCATGTTAACGCCATACCTGTGAAGGTATGTGTAGCGTACTTAACTTTGTCCTCTTCAGTACACTTACTTATGGCAAACACCGATTCGACCTTCTCGGTCCACCGTTTCAATCCAATTGGCCCTTCGGTTCCATCAAATTCCAAAGGTTTGCAGGCAGTAAATTCTTTGTAGGAGCATCCTACACGATTTCTTGTGAAATTAGTTCCACTACTAGATCCAGAGTTATAGTTATTTTGCATCGCAGCCTGTACTGCAGCTATGTTTGCTGCAAGGAAAACACAGAAGTCTTCGTCACTCATGTTCAAATTCTGACGAGTTGTCGGTGCCATTTCCTTCAAAAATAGCCAAAAGAATTAAGTTAATCATATAGAATTTAAGAGTAGTCAATAGTATTTCGTAGCATAATATGAACTTATTTATAAAAGCTTTTTCTTCATATTAGCATTTTATAGTTTTAATTCGGGTAGTACCTACCCGTTAAGTTCATACTTACTAGCTACTATACAACTTAACTACTACGCTTCTATATGAAAAACTTATTACAATAAAATTTCGCGTTCAAACTTTATACAAAATATTACAAACTTACAATACCGCTATTATACATAGAGGATGAAATATAACACATAATAACATTGCTACTCGGCAGCTATAAAGGCAATTCTAGTTAATACGCAAGTTGTTCAGCAAAAGAAATAAAGACACGTAATTCATAAGTGCAGAAACAAGTCATGCATTCTGGTTTTACTAAGACGACTTCCCATCCTTGGTTTTGTAGAAAGTAACCGTTATGACCATTGGCTAAGCAGCATGTTGTAATGTCATAAAAAGAATGAGGGTTTTGTAATGCCCAACAGCCCCGTAACAATCTAAAAACCTTGTTTCTCATCTCAACTACCGAGTCCATCACTTGTGGGAATGTTTTATTTAAAAGTTGCAACCCAATGTTCTTTTTCTCAATTTGATGAGAAGCGAACATTATTAACCCATAAGCATAAAATGCTTCTTTATGTTGCATGTTAGAAGCTCTTTCTAACTCACGAAATCCTATGTTGGGATATGTTGAGTCAAAATAGGTTCTTAACCCGTTGCGTAAAATTGCATTTGGGTTCCCCGCATTTTACGCTTTAAAGAAAACGCGGCGTAACTTACGGTCTCCCCAATGTGATATACCCCACCTATCAAAGGAAAGTCTTTTATAAACTAAGGTATTTCTGAAAAGTCTTTCAAATGTTTGACAAGTTAATTTCGCCATAACTAAATGTGCTGATGAATTCTGACCGATTCTAGACAAGATTTTCTCAATCATATCCTCTGGCAGGTCTTCTAAAATATTCGGTTGTCTACCCTTAACGTCCATTTTGTTTTTATACTGTAAAATAGACAAGGATTAGATTCGTAAAAGATAATTAACAAACAATACAAGCAATTTTTACATAGAACATAAAAGGACAAGCACACTACAATACACATAATACATAACATGATTACAACCCTCTAATCTGAATCACTGGTTTATTCTTCTTCGGACTTGGTTCGTTTTCCTAATTTTCTAGGGATATATGGTGTTCCTCTAATACGAGCCGTCATTTTCCACAATGGTTTAGAAAAACCTGGTGGTTTCGAGGTTCCCGGGTTATTGTTACAATTTAGGAAATACGGACGTTGCCGATACATATAAAGTTCATCGGGGTTGGAATCAGGTTTCTCTATTTTTATACCTTTTCCCTTATTATTTTCTTTTGCTTTATTAAATTGGGTCGAGGTAATTTCTATAATATCATCGGAATCCTCATCGGGATCCGATTCATCAGAAAATTGGTAATCTTCCCAATATTTTGCTTCCTTGGCGGAAACACCATTGACCATTTTTAACGCTGGTCCGTTGGTTGAGGATTTTCTTTTATTTAATCGATTTACTGTAGGTATCAATATTTCTTCCTCCGGAACCTCTTCTTCTTCCGGTTCCTCTTCTTCCGGTTCCTCCTCTTCCGGTTCCTCCTCTTCCGGTTCCTTCTCTTCTGATTCCTCTTCGGGAATTTGTGAATCTTTCCAAAGTATATTCGACTCTTCATTATTATCAGGTGAGTCGATGGGATTTGTACTAGTGGTAGACATCTATCACACAATATTAAACATATTAAGAGGTTAATATATCACATAATAATTACAAATAGTTTCCAACAAAAGTGTTAAGCAATCGTTTTTAAAGAAAACACGGTCGAAGTCCAGACTCACTAGTGTATCCTAACAAACTCGATAAGACACACTAATGCAAATTTCTGGTTCTCTAAGACCAACGATCGGATACCAACTAAAATGTCCCATTCATATTGATTATAAACGTTCCATATTAATTGATTTCGTTGCGAGGTTTTGACCTCTATATGAGACGTTTTTCAAAGACTGCATTCATTTTTAAAAACAAACCATAACCTTTATTTTATCGACAAGGTTAAAAGGACACCACCTAGATTATCAGAAATGATAATATAAAAAATATCACACTTACACACTACCAATACATATTGGTTTACAATATTAATATGTTACAACAAAGTAAATTTCGAATGCAGTTTTAAACAATATTATACAAGCATGCTGACTCCAAATCTTGTCCATATATTAGCATGCAATAGCGGAAGCTCTTAATAATCACCTGAGAATAAACATGCTTTAAACGTCAACAAAAATGTTGGTGAGTTATAGGTTTAACCTATATATTTATCAAATCGTAATAATAGACCACAAGATTTCATATTTCAATATACATCCCATACATAGATAAAAACCATTTATATGGTGAACACCTGGTAACCGACATTAACAAGATGCATATAAGAATATCCCCATCATTCCGGGACATCCATCGGACATGATATAAAACTCGAAGTACTAAAGCATCCTGTACTTTGGATGGGGTTCGTTAAGCCCAATAGATCTATCTTTAGGATTCGCGTCAATTAGGCGTGCACTAATTCTCAAAATTAGTGATGTTCCCTAATTCTTAGGCTACCAAGCAAAAGGAGCATATTCGGCTTCGATCATTCAACCATATAAAGTAGTTTCATGTACTTGTGTCTATTTTGTAAAACATTTATAAAGCTGCATGTATTCTCATCCCAAAAATATTAGATTTTAAAAGTGGGACTATAACTCACTTTCACAGATTTTTACTTCGTCGGGAAGTAAGACTTGGCCACTGGTCGATTCACGAACCTATAACAAATATGTACATATATATAAAAGTATGTTCAAAATATATTTACAACATTTTTAATACGTTTTAATGTTTTAAATATATTCAGTCAGCTGTCCTCGTTAGTAACCTGCAACTAGTTGTCCATAGTTAGATGTACAGAAATAAATTGATATATATTATCTTGACCCAATTCACGACCCATTGTATACACGTCTCAGGCAAGATCACAACTCAAAGTATATATATTTTTGGAATCAACCTCAACCTTGTATAGCTAACTCCAACATTACTGCATATAGAGTGTCTATGGTTGTTCCAAATAATATATATATATGGGTCAATATGATATGTCAAAACATTTTCATACGTGTCTATGGTATCCCAAGATTACATAATATATTAGAATACATGTATAATACAATATAAGTTAGCTAGGATATAATTTGTATAGAATTGTTACAATATTTCCCGTAGCTACAACAATAAAAAAATATCCAATCTTGTTTTACCCATAACTTCTTCGTTTTAAATCCATTTTGAGTGAATCACATTGCTATGGTTTCATATTAAACTCTATTTTATGAATCTAAACAGAAAAAGTATAGGTTTATAGTCAGAAATATAAGTTACAAGTCATTTTCGTAAGAGGTAGTCATTTCAGTCAAAAGAACGACGTCTTGATGACCATTTTGAAAAACATACTTCCACTTTGAGTTTAACCATGATTTTTGGATTTAGTTTCATGTTCATAAGAAAAATCATTTTCCCAGAAGAACAACTTTTAAATCAAAGTTTATCATAGTTTTTAAGTATCAAACCCAAAACACCCCGCGGTGTTACTACGACGGCGTATGTCCGGTTTTACGGTGTTTTTCGTGTTTCCAGGATTTAAATCATTAAGTTAGCATATCATATAGATATAGAACATGTGTTTAGTTTATTTTAAAAGTCAAGTTAGAAGGATTAACTTTTGTTTGCGAACAAGTTTAGAATTAACTAAACTATGTTCTAGTGATTTCAAGTTTAAACCTTCGAATAAGGTAGTTTTATATATATGAATCGAATGATGTTATGAACATCATTACTACCTCAGGTTTTGTGGATAAACCTACTGGAAATAGGAAAAATAGATCTAGCTTCAAAGGATCCTTGAATGACTTGAAAGTTCTTGAAGCAGAATCATGACACAAAAACAAGTTCAAGAAAGATTTCCACTCGAAATAAGATTGTTATAGTTATAGAAATTGAATCAAAGTTCGAATATGAGTATTACCTTGTATTAGAAAGATATCTTACTATAAATAAGAAATATTTCTTGAGGTTGGATGATCACTTTACAAGATTGGAAGTAAGCTAGCAAACTAGGAAGTATTCTTGATTTTATGAAACTAGAACTTATAGAATTTATGAAGAACACTTAGAACTTGAAGATAGATCTTGAGAGAGATCAATTAGATGAAGAAAATTGAAGAATGAAAGTGTTTGTAGGTGTTTTTGGTCGTTGGTATATGGATTAGATATAAAGAATGTGTAATTTTGTTTACATGTAAATAAGTCATGAATGATTACTAATATTTTTGTAATTTTATGAGATATTTCATGCTAGTTGCCAAATGATGGTTCCCACATGTGTTAGGTGACTCACATGGGCTGCTAAGAGCCGATCATTAGAGTGTATATACCAATAGTACATACATCTAAAAGCTGTGTATTGTACGAGTACGAATACGGGTGCATACGAGTAAAATTGTTGATGAAACTGAACGAGGATGTAATTGTAAGCATTTTTGTTAAGTAGAAGTATTTTGATAAGTGTCTTGAAGCCTTTCAAAAGTGTATGAATATATATTAAAACACTACATGTATATACATTTTAACTGAGTCGTTAAGTCATCGTTAGTCGTTACATGTAAATGTTGTTTTGAAACCTTTAGGTTAACGATCTTGTTAAATGTTGTTAACCCATTGTTTATTATATCTAAAGAGATGTTAAATTATTACATTATCATGATATTATGATATATTAATATATCTTAGTATGATATATATACAGTTAAATGTTGTTACAACGATAATCGTTACATATATGTCTCGTTTCGAAATCTTTAAGTTAGTAGTCTTGTTTTTACATATGTAGTTCATTGTTAATACACTTAATGATATGTTTACTTATCATTTATCATGATTAAACATAGTGTATTAATATCTTAATATGATTCATATGTATTTAGTAAGACGTTGTTATAACGATAATCGTTATATATATCGTTTCGAGTTTCTTAATTCAATAAACTCAATTTTATGTATATAACACATTGTAAAAATACCTAATGAGATACATACTTATCATAATATCATGTTAACTATATATATAATCATATATATGTCATCATATAGTTTTTACAAGTTTTAACGTTTGTCTTATATGAAACCTATTTAAATTAATCAAGTGTTAACAAGTTTGATTGCTTAACATGTTGGAAACACTTGATCATGTAAATAACAATTTCATTTAATATATATAAACATGGAAAAGTTCGGGTCACTACAAAACGTGTCCCCAAGGCTTCTTGTAAGGCACTCTGAAATTTAGAAGTGAAAAACGAGTATCTGAATCCGAAATAAATGACAACGGCACACCGTGCCGAGATAGAATTCCTATAATGTATAGTTGTACAAGTCTTTCCTATCTTGTTGGTTTCTGAAAAACATTTGATAAGATTATTCCCCCTCGTGGTGTATACTGGTATAGTGTGTGGAGTCTCTCTCCATTGAGAGATCGGATGATGAGATTCCCTTATACGAAAGTATGAGTGTAATGGTAGAAAAAGTTTTCATCTTGAAATAGCCACATCACGCATCTTGTGGTCAACAGTTGAGACTTTAATATAAACGAGATAGTACACGTAGTTATATGTTTCGGAGTTGAGTAGTAGCTAGCCATATATCAGAAGCATAAGGACGATAAGTCAATGAAAAAGATGTATCCTTGGATTGTGTTATCAATATTCTCAGAGTTTTTAGATGGTAGCAAAGAAAATGACAGAGTCATGTAACATGGTACGTGGTGATGAGAAGGTTGATCGAGCCCATAATTAGGTACTCTAATTCTCCCCGCAAAACAACGAATTTCAATTTCTTTGATTTCGAGTCGAGAGAGGAGGCCTTTCAGGTGTTCACTTAGAAATATTCATATTTGAGTTCTATTTTGCGCTACACGAATTTGGCTAGTGAGGTTGGTGTGGATAATCACGTTTAAAGTTCGGACACAGAGAGGTTTAATTCTTTCCTTTCGGCTCAAGGCGTCGGTTACAACATTTGCCTTGCCCGGATGGTAACGAAGTTCGCAATCATAATCATGTAAAGTTTCAATCCATCGTCGTTGTCTCATGTTGAGTTATTTTTGATCAAAAATGTATTGGAGGCTTTTGTGTTCGGTGAGAACGGTACTTTTGATTCGATAAAGATAGTGTCTCCACATTTTAAGTGCAAAGACAACGGTTCTTAATTCAAGATCACGTGTCGTGTAGTTTTGTTCGTAAATTTCAATTGTCGGGAAGTGTAAACAATAACTTTCTTTCGTTGCATTAACAACACCCAAAACCTTGTTTGGAGGCATCACAAAATACCACAAAATCATCATTGCTTTCGGGAAGAGATAAGATAGGTGCGGTGGTTAACTTCCTCTATAAGATTTGAAATGCGGACTCTTGTTCGGCGGACCAAACGAAATTCTTTCCTTCGTGAGTTAACGAGGTTAAAGGACGAGCAATACGGGAAAAGTCGGAAATGAATCTTCGGTAATAACCGGCGAGATCCAAAAATTTACTAATATGAGTCGGAGACTTGGGGGTTTCCCAATTACGTATGGCTTCGATTTTTGCGAGATCGACTTAATACTTTGACCACTAACAACGTGGCCTAGAAATCGGACTTCGTTTAACCAAAAATTCACACTTGAAAAACTTGGCATAGATTTGTTCTTTTCTTAAGAGTTCGTGCACAAGATGAAGATGTTGTTCATGTTCTTTTGCTTTTTGAATAGATTAAGATATTATCTATGAATACGATAACGAATTTTTCTAGATAAGGCTCGCATACGCGATCCATAAGATCCATGAATACGGCCGGGGCATTAGTTAAACTGAACGGCACTACAATAAATTCATATCTACCGTAGCGAGTTCGGAAAATGGTTTTGGAGATATCTTCTCCCTTAACTCTCAATTGATGATAAACGGAATGGAGGTCGATTTTAGAATACACACGAGTGCCTTGTAATGATCAAGAGGTTATCGATACGGGGAAGGGGATATCGGTTCTCAATCGGTAATTTATTTTAGTTCACGATAATCGATTCACATTCTTAGGGAACCATTTTTCTTCTTAACGAATAGGACCGGGGCTCCCCATAGTGAACGGCTAGGTTGGATAAAACCACGGTCAAGTAGTTCTTGAAATTGACTTTGTACTTCTTGCATTTCGGAAGGAGCGAGTCTATACGGTGCACGTGCTACGGGTGCGGCTCCGGGTATAAGACCGATTTGGAATTCAACCAGTCGATGAGGTAAAAGACCCGGAAGTTATTCGGGAAATACATCGGACAAGTCACTAACAGTTGGCACATCGTCAATATGCTTCTCATAGGTCTCGACTTTCTTAATGTGGGCTAGGATCGCAAAACAACCCTTACGAAGATATTTTCAACGTTGAGGCACGAAATGAGGTTGAGCCCGGTGCAACTCTTTTTGCTATAAACGATCAAGGGTTCACCGTTCTCGATAGGGATACGAATGGTTTTGAGATCACAAGGAATGTTGGATTTTGTCTTGGCTAACCAATCTATACCAATAATTACATCGACATTTTCTAGGTCTAGAGGTATTAAATAGATTTTGAATTCTTTTCCCACCATCATTTGGAGCCATTGGGACTTTGGTATGACTTACCGTAATATAACCACGTCGATCAAGTGTCGTTATATTTTGCTAATTCATACCTCCATTCCACAACCTCTCCATATGGTTAAGTTTGTGTAATCGTGAAGATTGCAAATGAACAAGGTGCAACGACATCTTTAACAAGACTCGTATTTAATTGAAAAAGTTAGTGAAATCCCTGAAAATGTGTTTCCTGCGGGAAATGTATAACTGATTGTTCACGTCAAAACGTTCAAGGTCAATTAGTGGTATCCTTAAGTATAAAGAGAGTAATGAATCATGGTAGCTAGTAGTACACATCAGTAGTGATAGGTAGTGATGACGATACTCATTAATAGTAGTGGTAGTAGTAACGAATGGTGATATATAGTGAGGAGCACTAGTGTAATATCAGTAGTGAGTAGTGAGTAGCGACCGTAATAGTTGTGAAAGTTTTACCACACTGGTAGATAGTAAGCCGGGAAGGCGGCGAAAAACATGAGAAGACAGAATTTCCAAACTAGCGTAGCGAATGAAGTCGCGTCATCCTTGTGCGTATGAATCTTAAATTTACGTGTGTTACTAGAAAGTGGCAGAGTACGGGTTCGCATGACGAGAGTTAGGTACAATTAAGAAGTTCACCGAAGAAAGTTTCAAGTATTGATGCACAAATAGTTAAGTAAGTGCTATCTATAGCAAATATATGTCAGCATGCATTGGCTAAATAGTCTAGACTCACTAATGCATCCTAACGACTCTGTTAGATACATTAATGCATATCCTAGTTCCCTACAACCAATGCTCTGATACCACATGTGATGACCCGACAAAATCGCCATTGACGTCGCCGTCAACTTAGGTCTCGTTACGTGGTCATAGTCCCTAAATGAGACGCGTTTGACCAAAATTATGTTGCATTCATTTGAAACATGTATGACTTGAAAAGTTTTAAGTTACCAAACGGTTCGACAACAAGTTTAAGTTTACAGAAGTTGTAAAGTAAAAATGAAATGACTTGCGACATAATATAAGTTGAAAATCACGAATGCTATCAATAGCGTATGCATGTAAACATTAAGTTTGAATCCCAAAGGTGCTATCGCTAGCGTATGCATGTATGCTTGACCCCAAGCAAGTAATCAAAGTGTGCGGAAGCATGTATCAAGTAGCCAAGTATGAACCTGAGACACATATAGAAAACAGTCAATGAAAAACATTGGTAAAATCATAGGTGTATTTGTAAACGTTGTTTTTGAACCACATGATTTTGTATGAAGTTGATTATCCAAATCATTTGCATTCCAAAGATGTTGTTTGTTTTCCGAGCACCCAATTATCAAGGCTTAACTGAATGGCACCTCTGAATCATAGTGTTAGAACCTACACTATACCCGAAAATATATTTCATCCGCTAACGGTAGCGAACCGTCCGAATGAGGGTTCTTCAAACCCATATGGCCACACAACATAAGTTCACGCTTACACCCTACAAGTGTAACCAATGATAATTGGACTTGAGAATTTTTGTTCTAACTCGCACGTGGAATGTTTGTTTCCGTACTTGTGTTCAACGTATAAAAGTATAAACCGTATATGTTTCTCATCCCATGATTTAAAGCGTAAAAGTTGTTGAAAAGCTGGGACTATGATCTCACCGTAGTTGCATGCCAAAGTACTTCATTTTAAACGTTTTGCAATGAAAGTTGTTTAGTCTTGACCTAAACAAGTAAGTTATATCAATACACAAGGTCGGTCGAAATGTGTTCAATAAGTCCTATGGCTCGTTACGACTCGATACTATAGCATGTGAGTCAAATTGTCAAGTTTCATGCAAGATATAAGTATGTAAGCACGTTAAAACGATTGCACAAGTATTTGGTTAACTTTGACTAAAATTCAAACTTGGTTAAAGTCAAATTCAACGGGGTCGGGTCGGGTATCCGACAATTTTTCTTAAATTAGTAGTCATATATAAACATGTTGGCCAAGTTTCATGTTAATCGGAGGTGCGCAGAATAGTTAGAATTAAACGTGAAAACAAAATTATGAAAAACCTTCTGACCAGGCTTATGTCGCACTGCGGCTAAGGGGGTCGCACCGTGGTGACGCACTTGGGCTGATTCCTGGGCTGTTTCAAGTGTTCAAGTCTCAAACCCAAATTCACCAATTCAGAAATAATGAACCACAAACATTCAAAACACGTATCTTATATCGTTGGAAATGTAATTTAATGAGGAATACAACTAAACATATTTCATCAATCAAATTTATCATTTACAATAACTAAATCCTCGTCAAATGATCGTTAAATATTCATCATTAAAGTTCCAAGTTCATAAAATGCATTTCATGATTCGGGAATCCAATTTACACATACGATATACCGTTTTGAAGGTAATAAAACATATATTGCAACTAAACACTTACTAACAACGTTTCATAGCATTCAATGCATCAAAATTTCATATTTAAGTCTATCAAACCCTAACGAAAAATCATAAAATCGTTAATAATGTTAATGAAGTTTTTCCAAGTCAACCTACACATCAAATTGAAGCTAATGATGCTAGTAACACATTTAATACATGAACTTTAATATTTAATCAACTTTTAATCAACCAAAATTAAAGATTCAACAAACCCATTTCAAGTGTTCATGCTAGTTACTCAAAACAGCAAAATCGAGCAAACCATTTACATACACAACAACCTAGTGAGCCATAGACACTAACTAACACCATTTCAAGTCCATAAATCAAATTAGAGAAAATTTGAGTTTTTGAAAAACCTTACCCCAAGTCATGAAATTAGTATCTATGTGTAAAGGATGATGAGAGGATTCTAAAAGTATAATTTTTTTTGATGTTAGCTTCTTGATTTGGATTTACATGATAAATTAGTGAATTGGGAGTTTGAGAGCAAAAATGGAAGTATGAATATAGAAAGAAAGAGTGGGATGTGAATGAATGGTGGGGAGGATACTTTGACTAGTTGACCTAGTCAACTAGTTTGGTCCTTTGGCAACATTAGTCCCCCGAGTTTAAAAGCGGGTGCGTGAATTAACCGAACGAAATATTTTAAATACGCTGGGGTAACGAGAGATGTTATAATTAAATAACGAGAAATATTAAAACGCTAGTCAACAGAAGATACGAATTTAGATAATGAAAGATATTATTAAAAAAATGACGACGTTAAAATAAATTAACGAAAAAAGGCGGGTTATTACATTACCTACACATTAAAAGTAATTTCGTCCCGAAATTTAGTTGCAAGTGTTATTTTTTTCCCTCAAGACTTTGCGTTGCCGATTCTACGAACAAGTGAGGGCACTCCCTTTTCATTTGATCTTGTCTTTCCCACGTAAACTCGGATCCTCTTTTAGCATTCAAACGAACTTTGACAATTGGGGTTTTACTTTGTCTTAGGGTTTGGTTTTACGACCCATAATTTCAATCGGTTCTAATATGAAGTGGAGTTTGTCATCGATAGTAGGCTCATCGAAAGGAATAACAAGTCTTTGTTTCCCGAGACACTTCTTTAAGTTTGATACATGGAATGTAGGATGAACGGAACTTAATTGAGTCGGAAGATCTAAACGGTATGCAACGGGTCCAATACGCTCCAAGATTTCAAAAGGATCAATATTTCGCAGATTTAGCTTTCTACGTTTCCCGAAACGGATTACACCTTTCCAAGGTGCGACTTTTAACATTTCGCGTTACCCACTTGGGGTTCGAGAGGTTTACGTCTAACATCGGCATAGCTCTTTTGACGACTACAGGCAGTCTTGAGCCTTTCTTGGATTTGAACGATCTTAACGGTTATTTCATGAATGAGTGCGGGTCCGGTGATTTACTGGTCGCCTACTTCGGCCCAACAATTAGGAGAACGACAATTTCGGCAATATAAAGCTTCGAAAAGGTACGACATTAATACTCGAATGATAACAATCATTGTAAGGGGAATCAGCTAAAGGCAACAATACAAGTTCGTAATACATCTTCCAAAATTTGAATCGTACGTTTGCTTGGTCCGCCGGTTTGTGGATAATACGTGGTACTCATGGTTACACGTGTCCCCAAGGCTTCTTGTAAGGCACTCTAAAATTTAGAAGTGAAACGAGTATCTCAATCTGAAATAAATGACAACGGCACACCGTGTCGAGATAGAATTCCTATAATGTATAGTTGTATAAGTCTTTCCCATCTTGTCAGTTTCTGAAAAACGTTTGATAAGATTATTCCCCCTCGTGGTGTATACTGGTATAGTGTGTGGAGTCACTCTCCATTGAGAGATCGGATGATGAGATTCCCTTATACGGAAGTATGAGTGTAATGGTAGAAGAAGTTTTCATCTTGAAATAGCCACATCACGCATCTTGTGGTCAACAGTTGAGACTTTAATGGAAACGAGATAGTACACGTAGTTATATGTTTCGGAGTTGAGTAGTAGCTAGCCATATATCAGAAGCATAAGGACGATAAGTCAATGAAGAAAGATGTATCCTTGGATTGTGTTATCAATATTCTCAGAGTTTTTAGATGGTAGCAAAGAAAATGACAGAGTCATGTAACATGGTACGTGGTGATGAGAAGGTTGATCGAGCCCATAATTAGGTACTCTAATTCTCCCCGCAAAACAACGAATTTCAATTTCTTTGATTTCGAGTCGAGAGAGGACGCATTTCAGGTGTTCACTTAGAAATATTCATATTTGAGTTCTATTTTGCGCTACACGAATTTGGCTAGCGAGGTTGGTTTGGATAATCACGTTTAAAGTTCGGACACGGAGAGGTTTAATTCTTTCCTTTCGGCTCAAGGCGTCGGTTACAATATTTGCCTTGCCCCGCTGGTAACGAAGTTCGCAATCATAATCATGTAAAGTTTCAATCCATCGTCGTTTTCTCATGTTGAGTTATTTTTGATCAAAAATGTGTTGGAGGATTTTGTGTTCGGTGAGAACGGTACTTTTGATTCGATAAAGATAGTGTCTCCACATTTTAAGTGCAAAGACAACGGTTCTTAATTCAAGATCACGTGTCGTGTAGTTTTGTTCGTAAATTTCAATTGTCGGGAAGCGTAAGCAATAACTTTCTTTCGTTGCATTAACAACACCCAAAACCTTGTTTGGAGGCATCACAAAATACCACAAAATCATCATTGCCTTCGGGAAGAGATAAGATAGGTGCGGTGGTTAACTTCCTCTATAAGATTTGAAATGCGGACTCTTGTTCGGCGAACCAAACGAAATTCTTTCCTTCGTGAGTTAACGAGGTTAAAGGACGAGCAATACGGGAAAAGTCGGAAATGAATCTTCGGTAATAACCGGCGAGATCCAAAAATTTACTAATATGAGTCGGAGTCTTGGGGGTTTCCCAATTACGTATGGCTTCGATTTTTGCGAGATCGACTTAATACTTTGACCACTAACAACGTGGCCTAGAAATTGGACTTCGTTTAACCAAAAATTCACACTTGAAAAACTTGGCATAGAGTTGTTCTTTTCTTAAGAGTTCGTGCACAAGACGAAGATGTTGTTCATGTTCTTTTGCTTTTTGAATAGATTAAGATATTATCTATGAATACGATAATGAATTTGTCTAGATAAGGCTCGCATACACTATCCATAAGATCCATGAATACGGCCGGGGCATTAGTTAAACTGAACGGCACTAAAGAAATTCATATCTACCGTAGCGAGTTCGGAAAATGGTTTTGGAGAAATCTTCTCCCTTAACTCTCAATTGATGATAAACGGAATGGAGGTCGATTTTAGAATGAACACGAGTGCCTTGTAATGATCAAGAGGTTATCGATACGGGGAAGGGGATATCGGTTCTCAATCGGTAATTTATTTTAGTTCACGATAATCGATTCACATTCTTAGGGAACCATTTTTCTTCTTAACGAATAGGACCGGGGCTCCCCATAGTGAACGGCTAGGTTGGATAAAACCACAGTCAAGTAGTTCTTGAAATTGACTTTGTACTTCTTGCATTTCGGAAGGAGCGAGTCTATACGGTGCACGTGCTACGGGTGTGGCTCTGGGTATAAGACCGATTTGGAATTCAACCGGTCGATGAGGTAAAAGACCCGGAAATTATTCGGGAAATACATCGGAAAAGTCACTAACAGTTGGCACATCGTCGATATGCTTCTCATAGGTCTCGTGTGACGATCGCTCCAAATCCATATGGACAATACGTCATTCATTGATTTCATTGCGAGGTATTTGACCTCTATATGATACGTTTTATAAACATTGCATTCTTTTGAAAAGGCACACCATAAATGAATATTTAAATCAAAGGTTTTCGACATCTGATGATTTCTACATATAGACAATCACCGTAAATAATAGTTTACAATAGTACTTCCGTTGACAATGCAGTCAAAATAAGATACATGGTGATGATTTGGTGAATGCAACGTTTCCTTGAAAAGTATGTCATGTAAGACTCCATGCACATAGTTTGTCTAACATATAAGCAACAGCGGAAGACTTCTAGTAAACCTGAGAATAAACATGCTAACAAGTGTCAACACAAAGGTTGGTGAGTTCATGGTTTTATTGTTTCGTATAATCTGTATGTAAAGGTGAATCACAAGATTTTAGTTGTTTCATCCAGAAACGTTTATCAATAGATTATATAAAAATGGATCATAAGATTTCAGTTGTTTCATCCAGAAACGTTTATCAATAGATTATATAAAAATGGATCACAAGATTTCAGTTGTTTCATCCAGAAACGTTTATCAATAGATTCTACATAACAGAGCACCCTGGTAACTAAACTTTAACGTTATAATGATAAATACCCCATTCGTTTTAATACACGCAAACCAACGTGTCCTAAACTCAAATAACACACGTCCGTTAAAAGGCTAGCGCTCTAGCTCGGACGGGGATGTCAAGCCCTATGGATCCATATACTATTATTCGCGCCCACCAGTCCACATCCTATGTACTGGCAGTTACTAGTTACCAAAGCTAAGGGATTTTCGGTTTAAACTCAGTGTAGAATTAAGTATGTACTTGTATCCATTGCGTTTAAAATAAATTGCATGTATTCTCAGCCCAAAAATATATATTGCAAAAGCAATTAAAAAAGGGAGCAATGAAACTCACGCATATAAATATTGTATATCGGTTAACAAAGCATTTGCATGTATTCTCAGCCCAAAAATGTAGAGAGTAAAAGGGATCTTATGAAACTCACTCAAATCAGTTTTAGTTTTTGTATTCATTTTATAAAACAGCGCATGTATTCTCAGCCCAAAAATATGTATAAAAAGGGATCAATGAACTCACTCAAATCAGTTTTAGTTTTTGTATTCATTTTATAAAACAGCGCATGTATTCTCAGCCCAAAAATATGTATAAAAAGGGATCAATGAACTCACCTTAGCAGCGTATAAAGTCGTTCACCAAAATGTGATCGAAACTCGGATTACCAAATAACCGTAGATCTCAACGTATCAGTATTGAGATTCAATATTGTAGAAAAGTACGTAGACATAAAGGGGATGATAAACACTAGGTTTGATTCATAAATATACCCCCCCGAACATTACCCATAACCTCCTTGGCAATAACCCATAATTTCCTTAGCTCTAGCTTGCTTGTAAATTTATTTTAAAAGTGACACGCTCATAACCTCGTCGTAGTATTTTATGTATAATACTAATAATACTACTAATAATAATTAGATTAATAATAATATTAATCTTAATAATAATAATAATAATAATAATAATAATAATAATAATAATAATAATAATAATAATAATATTAAATAAAATAAATAAATATCTACGGAGTAATTAAAATAAGATCAGAAACAGAAATGATCGGGTATTTATAGTTGTGGCCTGTCCCTGGTGTCCATGCGATCACATGGCTGGGAAGGCTATATCCCATGCGATCGCATGGGCCGGCTGTCCAGCACAAAATCCTTTTGTTTTCTTGCTTGTCGACATATTTTAATATTAATATAATATATATAATTTATATAATTAATTATATATTATATTAAATTCATGTGCATAGTTGATTTGTAATTTTTGTCCCGAAAAGTCATACATCGTCACTCGACTTATGTCCCGGTTCCGGTTTTTCGAACGCCCTTTCGTACGCTGAGAAAACTAGTTCTTTTCGTTTCGTGACTCTTACCTTTGTCAAAATATAGTCTTAAATCATCCATAAACTATACCACTGTAGCAAAGTTACTGTAACAATTCACCGTAGCAAAGTCAATTTTTACTGTAGCAATTTCATTGTAGCAAATAGTGATTTTCGAAAACACTGTAGCATTTTGGGTACTGTAGCAATTTGAAAATGCTGTAGTAAATTAGTGTTTTACTGGTTCATCTTAAACGCTTTAGTTAACTTATCTAAATATCAATCGAATCAATAAACGAATGTTACTATCGTTTACTAAATAACTTGAAATTATATATATGTATATATCTTTTTAATATACATAAATCAATTTTTAAATACACATTGGAAGTTATTTATAAATAAATTTTAATAATAAATATTTCAACTTATCATATATATTCAAATAGATATTTAAACCAATAAGTTTAATGTACGATATCAAATAATTAATACATTGTTACCTTTTCAAGTTATAGTATATATGTATCTATTTACATATATTTGTTCGCGAATCGTCGAAAACAACCGAAGGGTATTTAAATATATAAAAGTAGTTCAAAAATTTTGAGATTTAGTTTTACAGACTTTGCTTATCGTGTCGGAAATGTTAATCATACAAAGATTAAGTTTAAATTTGGTCAGAAATTTCCGGGTCATCATATCTCGACTTTCTTAACGTGGGCTAGGATCGCAAAACAATCCTTACGAAGATATTTTCAACATTGAGGCACGAAATGAGGTTGAGCCCGGTGCAACTCTTTTTGCTATAAATGATCAAGGGTTCACCGTTCTCGATAGGGATACGAATGGTTTTGAGATCACAAGGAATGTTGGATTTTGTCTTGGCTAACCAATCTATACCAATAATTACATCGACATTTTCTAGGTCTAGAGGTATTAAATAGATTTTGAATTCTTTTCCCACCATCATTTGGAGCCATTGGGACTTTGGTATGACTTACCGTAATATAACCACGTCGATCAAGTGTCGTTATATTTTGCTAATTCATACCTCCATTCCACAACCTCTCCATATGGTTAAGTTTGTGTAATCGTGAAGATTGCAAATGAACAAGGTGCAACGACATCTTTAACAAGACTCGTATTTAATTGAAAAAGTTAGTGAAATCCCTGAAAATGTGTTTCCTGCGGGAAATGTATAACTGATTGTTCACGTCAAAACGTTCAAGGTAGATTAGTGGTATCCTTAAGTATAAAGAGAGTAATGAATCATGGTAGCGAGTAGTACACATCAGTAGTGATAGGTAGCGATGACGATACTCATCAATAGTAGAGGTAGTAGTAATGAATGGTGATATATAGTGAGGAGCACTAGTGTAATATTAGTAGTGAGTAGTGAGTAGCGACCGTAATAGTTGTGAAAGTTTTACCACACTGATAAATAGTAAGCCGGGAAGGCGGCGAAAAACATGAGAAGACAGAATTTCCAAACTAGCGTAGCGAATGAAGTCGCGTCATCCTTGTGCGTATGAATCTTAAATTTACGTGTGTTACTAGAAAGTGGCAGAGTACGGGTTCGCATGACGAGAGTTAGGGACAATTAAGAAGTTCACCGAAGAAAGTTTCAAGTATTGATGCACAAATAGTTAAGTAAGTGCTATCTATAGCAAATATATGTCAGAATGCATTGGCTAAATATCGAGTTGTAGTCTAGACTCACTAATGCGTCCAAACGACTCTGTTAGATACATTAATGCATATCCTAGTTCCCTACTACCAATGCTCTGATACCACATGTGATGACCCGACAAAATCGCCATTGACGGCGCCGTCAACTTAGGTCTCGTTACGTGGTCATAGTCCCTAAATGAGACGCGTTTGACCAAAATTATGTCGCATTCATTTGAAACATGTATGACTTGAAAAGTTTTAAGTTACCAAACGGTTCGACAACGAGTTTAAGTTTACAGAAGTTGTAAAGTAAAAATGAAATGACTTGCGACATAATATAAGTTGAAAATCACGAATGCTATCAATTGCGTATGCATGTAAACATTAAGTTTGAATCCCAAAGGTGCTATCACTAGCGTATGCATGTATGCTTGACCCCAAGCAAGTAATCAAAGTGTGCGGAAGCATGTATCATGTAGCCAAGTATGAACCTGAGAAACATATAGAAAACTGTCAACGAAAAACATTGGTAAAATCATAGGTGTATTTGTAAACGTTGTTTTTGAACCACAAGATTTGTATGAAGTTGATTATCCAAATAATTTGCATTCCAAAGATGTTGTTTGTTTTCCAAGCACCCAATTATCAAGGCTTAACTGAATGGAACCTCTGAATCATAGTGTTAGAACCTACACTATACCCGAAAATATATTTCATCCACTAACGGTAGCGAACCGTCCGAATGAGGGTTCTTCAAACCCATATGGCCACACAACATAAGTTCACGCTTACACCCTACAAGTGTAGCCAATGATAATTGGACTTGAGAATTTTTGTTCTAACTCGCACGTGGAATGTTTGTTTCCGTACTTGTGTTCAACGTATAAAAGTATAAACCGTATATGTTTCTCATCCCATGATTTAAAGCGTAAAAGTTGTTGAAAAGGTGGGACTATGATCTCACCGTAGTTGCATGCCAAAGTACTTCATTTTAAACGTTGTGCAATGAAAGTTGTTTAGTCTTGACCTAAACAAGTAAGTTATATCAATACACAAGGTCGGTCGAAATGTGTTCAATAAGTCCTATGGCTCGTTACGACTCGATACTATAGCATGTGAGTCAAATTGTCAAGTTTCATGCAAGATATAAGTATGAAAGCACGTTAGAACGATTGCACAAGTATTTGGTTAAGTTTGACTAAAATTCAAACTTGGTTAAATTCAAATTCAACGGGGTCGGGTCCGGTATCCGACAATTTTTCTTCAATTAGTAGTCATATATAAACATGTTGGCCAAGTTTCATGTTAATCGGAGGTGCGCAGAATAGTTAGAATTAAACGTGAAAACAAAATTATGAACAACCTTCTGACCAGGCTTATGTCGCGCCGCAGCTAAGGGGGTCGCACCGTGGTGACGTACTTGGGCTGATTCCTGGGCTGTTTCAAGTGTTCAAGTCTCAAACCAAAATTCACCAATTCAGAAATAATGAACCGCAAACATTCAAAACACGTATCTTATATCGTTAGAAAGGTAATTTAATGAGGAATACAACTAAACACATTTCATCAATCAAATTCATCATTTACAATAACTAAATCCTCGTCGAATGATCGTTAAATATTCATCATTAAAGTTCCAAGTTCATAAAATGCATTTCATGATTCGGGAATCCAATTTACACATACGATATACCGTTTCGAAGGTAACAAAACATATATTGCAACTAAACACTTACTAACAACGTTTCATAGCATTCAATGCATCAAAATTTCATATTTAAGTCTATCAAACCCTAACGAAAAATCATAAAATCATTAATAATGTTAATGACGTTTTTCCAAGTCAACCTACACATCAAATTGAAGCTAATGATGCTAGTAACACATTTAATACATGAACTTTAATATTTAATCAACTTTTAATCAACCAAAATCAAAGATTTAACAAACCCATTTTAAGTGTTCATTCGAGCAAACCATTTACATACACAACAACCTAGTGAGCCATAGACACTAACTAACACCATTTCAAGTCCATAAATCAAATTAGAGAGAATTTGAGTTTTTGAAAAACCTTACCCCAAGTCATGAAATTAGTATCTATGTGCAAAGGATGATGAGAGGATTCCAAAAGTATAATTTGTTTTGATGTTAGCTTCTTGATTTGGATTTAGATGATGAATTAGTGAATTGGGAGTTTGAGAGCAAAAATGGAAGTATGAATATAGAAAGAAAGAGTGGGATGTGAATGAATGGTGGGGAGGATACTTTGACTAGTTGACCTAGTCAACTAGTTTGGTCCTTTGGCAACATTAGTCCCCCGAGTTTAAAAGCGGGTGCGTGAATTAACCGAACAAAATATTTTAAATACGCTAGGGTAACGAGAGATGTTATAATTAAATAATGGGAAATATTAAAACGCTAGTCAACAGAAGATACGAATTTAGATAATGAAAGATATTATTAAAAAAATGACGACGTTAAAATAAATTAACGAAAAAAGGCGGGTTATTACATTACCTACACATTAAAAGAAATTTCGTCCCGAAATTTAGTTGCAAGTATTATTTTTTTCCCTCAAGACTTTGCGTTGCCGATTCTACGAACAAGTGAGGGCACTCCCTTTTCATTTGATCTTGTCTTTCCCACGTAAACTCAGATCTTCTTTTAGCATTTAAACGAACTTTGACAATTGGGGTTTTACTTTGTCTTAGGGTTTGGTTTTACGACCCATAATTTCAATCGGTTCTAATATGAAGTGGAGTTTGTCATCGATAGTAGGCTCATCGAAAGGAATAACAAGTCTTTGTTCCCCGAGACACTTCTTTAAGTTTGATACATGGAATGTAGGATGAACGGAACTTAATTGAGTCGGAAGATCTAAACGGTATGCAACGGGTCTAATACGCTCCAAGATTTCAAAAGGATCAATATTTCGCAGATTTAGCTTCTACATTTCCCGAAACGGATTACACCTTTCCAAGGTGCGACTTTTAACATTTCGCGTTACCCACTTGGGGTTCGAGAGGTTTACGTCTAACATCGGCATAGCTCTTTTGGTGACTACAGGCAGTCTTGAGCCTTTCTTGGATTTGAACGATCTTAACGGTTATTTCATGAATGAGTGCGGGTCCGGTGATTTGCTGGTCGCCTACTTCGGACCAACAATTAGGAGAACGACAATTTCGGCCATATAAAGCTTCGAAAAGGTACGGCGTTAATACTCGAATGATAACAATCATTGTAAGGGGAATCAGCTAAAGGCAACAATACATGTTCGTAATACATCTTCCAAGATTTGAATCGTACGTTTGCTTGGTCCGCCGGTTTGTGGATAGTACGTGGTACTCATGGTTACACGTGTCCCCAAGGATTCTTGTAAGGCACTCTAAAATTTAGAAGTGAAATGAGTATCTCAATCTGAAATAAATGACAACGGCACACCGTGTCGATATAGAATTCCTATAATGTATAGTTGTATAAGTCTTTCCCATCTTGTCGGTTTCTGAAAAACGTTTGATAAGATTATTCCCCCTCGTGGTGTATACTGGTATAGTGTGTGGAGTCTCTCTCCATTGAGAGATCGGATGATGAGATTCCCTTATACGGAAGTATGAATGTAATGGTAGAAGAAGTTTTCATCTTGAAATAGCCACAACACGCATCTTGTGGTCAACAGTTGAGACTTTAATGGAAACGAGATAGTACACGTAGTTATATGTTTCGGAGTTGAGTAGTAGCTGGCCATATATCAGAAGCATAAGGACGATAAGTCAATGAAGAAAGATGTATCCTTGGATTGTGTTATGAATATTCTCAGAGTTTTTAGATGGTAGCAAAGAAAATGATAGAGTCATGTAACATGGTACGGGTGATGAGAAGGTTGATCGAGCCCATAATTAGGTACTCCAATTCTCCCGGAAAAACAACGAATTTCAATTTCTTTGATTTCGAGTCGAGAGAGGAGGCCTTTCAGGTGTTCACTTAGAAATATTTTCATATTTGAGTTCTATTTTACGCAACACGAATTTCTCTAGCGAGGTTGGTGCGGATAATCACGTTTAAAGTTCGGACACAGAGAGGTTTAATTCTTTCCTTTCGGCTCAAGGCGTCGGTTACAACATTTGCCTTGCCCAGATGGTAACGATGTTCACAATCATAATCATGTAAAGTTTCAATCCATCGTCGTTGTCTCATGTTGAGTTATTTTTGATCAAAAATGTGTTGGAGGCTTTTGTGGTCGGTGAGAACGGTACTTTTGATTCGATAAAGATAGTGTCTCCACATTTTAAGTGCAAAGACAGCGGTTCTTAATTCAAGATCGCGTATCATGCAGTTTTGTTCGTAAATTTCAATTGTCGGGAAGCGTAAGCAATAACTTTCTTTCGTCGCATTAACAACACCCAAAACCTTGTTTGGAGGCATCACGAAATACCACAAAATCATCATTGCCTTCAGGAAGAGATAAGATAGGTGCGGTGGTTAACTTCCTCTATAAGATTTGAAATGCCGACTCTTATTCGGCGGACCAAACGAATTTATTTACTTCGTGAGTTAACGAGGTTAAAGGACGAGCAATACGGGAAAAGTCGAAAATGAATCTTCGGTAATAACTGGTGAGATCCAAAAATTTACGAATATGAGTCGGAGTCGTGGGGGTTTCCCAATTATGTATGGCTTCGATTTTTGCGAGATCGACTTAATACTTTGACCACTAACAACATGGCCTAGAAATTGGACTTCGTTTAACCAAAAATTCACACTTGAAAAACTTGGCATAAAGTTGTTCTTTTCTCAAGAGTTCGTGCACAAGACGAAGATGTTGTTCATGTTCTTTCGCTTTTTGAATAGATTAAGATATTATCTATGAATATGATAACGAATTTGTCTAGATAAGGCTTGCATACGCGATCCATAAGATCCATGAATAGGCCCGGGGCATTAGTTGAACTGAATGGCACTACAAGAAATTCATCACTACCGTAGCGAGTTTGGAAAATGGTTTTGGAGACATCTTCTCCCTTAACTCTCAATTGATGATAAACAAAATGGGGGTCGATTTTGGAATACACACGAGTGCCTTGTAATTGATCAAGAGGTTATCGATATGGGGAAGGGGATATCGGTTCTCAACCGGTAATTTATTTAGTTCACGATAATCGATTCACATTCTTAGGGAACCATTTTTCTTAGGATCGGGGCTCCCCATAGTGAACAATTAGGTTGGATAAAACCACGGTCAAGTAGTTCTTCTGGCACAGAAATGTATTGGTGAAGCCTGAAAAAGATTCAGCAGAAGAAAATGAAGTGAATGTTACTGAGTTGGATGAAAGCAATGATGGTGATGATGTAGAAGAATTTACCGAGGAAATGACACTATTGGCTAGGCATTTTAAGAAGTTCAACCGAAGCAAGACCATCAAGCTAAACAAATTCAACAAAAGGTCAACAAAAAGTTATTCTAGAAATCTACTGCTACTCCTGAATCATAATACTA